>NC_056516.1:7016227-7027731 GCF_014905685.2 Nematolebias whitei | reverse complement strand
TATATACAGTATATATATTTATATATATATATGTATGTGTGTGTATGTGTGGGTGCACATTTGTGTTTTTCAACATGACTCCTGTTCAACCAGGCAAAATACCTTTTAGGTCAGACATCCTCAGCAGAGGAGGCCTTTTCTTTGCTGAGGAGGCCGCGCACCTCGATTCTAACATGCATGTGTTAATCAGTGTTGCTTTACATGATAGTAAACATGTTATTTATTTATGTAACATTTAATGAATAATCCAAATGTTTATATATTATTATCGTCAACTCTCCCCTCCTGAGTCCAGATGAGAGCTGTCATCACCTCCAGTGTGTGTTCATATACTCACATCAACTTGAGTGTGGTTTTCCATCTGGGCTACCAGTTTGAACTGAACCACGTCGGATCCTTCACATCATTGACAAACAAACAACAACTTATATACAGGCATTTAAATCAAATCGACGAAGCTGAAATTTTAGAGAAAAAAGTAGTTAGTCAGCAAAAATTATCATTCATAGTGCAGAGAGAAAAAATGGGGGATGAAAAATGATTAGCTAAAAACTAAAAGTTAACAGTTTTAATCCGGCACCAGGATGGGTCTGGACAACCTGTCAAAAAATGTTTAATAAATACACAGAACAACTTTTATTTATTATCGTCTTTTTGGCACCAGATCTGAGAAAAAGTGTTTATTGAAACTCTTTAAATCCCTTTTGTGTTAAAAAAAAAAAAAAACTCTCCTCGGTAGCTAATTCTGGTACATATTTGGGCCCTGCTTACTTCCACTATCTTTCTATCTTCAGCTGTACAAAATCATAATCCAACAAAACATTTTACCCTCTTTTGATCATGAAAATAATCTTTATCTGTCCCTTTCTGCTTGTTCTAAAAAAACTATATGTCCCTGTTTTTAATAAATCCATATAATCACCTGCAAAAACTTTATCCAGCAAAAACGTTTAACTTTTTTTTTTTTTTTTACCATGAAATTAATCTCTATCTGTCCCTCTTTGCCTGTTCTAAAAAATTCTAATTATCCCTATGTTAACCATCCATATATTCTTCGTTCAGGTACCTCTTCTAGACATTTCTAGGGAGTGTGGTTTTATTCAATTCAATTCAAAAATACTTTATTAATCCCAGAGGGAAATTATTTGTTGTAACTCGTTATCTTCATTAAGAGATGTTATAGATGCTGATGGCTGTAGGCAGGAAGAATCTCTTGTAAAGGTCCATCCCACAGTGGATCCTAAGAAACTGGCTGCAGATGCCGGCCAATCCATCCACCCAGACTCGGCTGGCCTCTCGGTTCCCCTCTGGCTGTAGGACCGCCCAAACGCTGGGCAGAACTCCTCCCAGAGCGATGGCCGCTGCTCTCAGCAGTCTGCTGAGCTCCTCGTAGCTGTGGACAGCCAGCTGTAGGTGCTGAAAGATGATCCTGTCCTTCCGCTGTCATGAGCCGTGTTTCCTGCTAGTTCTAGGATCTCAGTGGTCAGGCACTCGAGCACAGCCAGCAGGTAGATGAGAATGCATCCACAGAACATCCTTTTCAACTCACTTGAGATTTGGGGCTGTAGTTGAGATATTATTTGAGTTTTTGTGATGTTAATCAGCTACTGTTGGTTGTAGAAAACTGCCTTGTTGCCATGTGTTCTGTGAAATCCCTTTAAATAAGTTGCAGGATAATAGAAGAGTCGGTACAATGAATAAAAGCCAGAGACTGCTCTGCTAGAAATAATAGTGTCATTTATTAATCTGCCACAGATAACAGCCAAACAATGTACATTCAGTACAACACAAAGTAATGATGCATAATGCTCCTCACCGTGACACTTAGATCGAAGAGCTGTACGATCCTGATAAGAGCAGACATCAAAACAGCTGGGCGTTGCGATCGGAAACCCCAGCAGACTCTGTCTTTACTCTGAGTGTTACATATTTTATACCTTGAAACTCCTGAATCGCGTGCGAGCAGCAAAACATGTTTACCGGTTTACCAAGATAGTTGTGCTCCAGAACAATAACTCACAAAAACATTTGCAGAACCAAGGCTGTGGTATGCAAGCCTGATGGAGAAAAACATGCTTTGCAGGAAACTCTGGGTGTTGTATCTGAAAAAACGGGCCAAGTTTCACAGTCAGAACACACAGAGGTTTAACACTGCATTCCTCTTGAGTATATCTCTTCTGCAGCACAAGTTCCTAGTTAATTACAAATAAGTTAAGTATAAATTGACAAAAAAGCATAAAAATAATTATCATATCACCATGGTTACGCATCATAACAAATGTCCAAATCTAAAAAAGTTTCAGTAAAAATCCTTCCAGCTGCACAGCATCCGATACGAGAGGAAGCAATCATCCAAAAAATTGTGATTTACATCCAGAAAAAGAGGAATTAAAGTTTCCAAAAGCAAATTCTCAAAATGAAAGTAACAGAGCTACTCCAACATGCAGCCACCTTGAGCGGCGCAATTCTAGAACTTTTGACAGAAAATTGACAGACTTTCTAGCCAGCTTGTAACATAAGGTAAGCAGAGACCTGTTATATCGAACTTTAATGTTTAACTTTAATGTTTATCGAACTTTTATATTTAACTTTTTATATTTAACTTTAATGCAGCTGCTTTATGTGTACTGACGTGTAAGGAAAACATGAAACGGTGCTTTAAAGCTTTCCTACGTGATGTGGCAAGCTGAATAAACTATTTCTTGACAGATATTGAATTATCAGAGAGATTCTCTTAAGAGTTTGCTGGCCCAGTTTAACCCAGTCAGAACTGGGTCATAATTTCATTATAATCCCGTCTCTGAGCAGATCAAAACATAAGACCAGTCTAAATAGGAAATATCTTAACTGATGATAGTCAAATCTATATGCCACTAAAAAAGAAAGATGTCCCTTCAATCAGGCCACTTCTGTTGTGTCTTGAAGACATCAAAGCCTGGATGTCTTTAAACTTCTTAAATTTAAATGAAAAGAAAACAGAAGTGATAGTGTTTGGTCCTAGTGGCTCTTGTGAACCTTGCCCTGTTGATCTGGGTCCTCTGGCATTACATGGAAAGAAAACTGTTTCTAACTTGGGTTTTAAAATGGACAGTGATTTTAAATTAGATTCCCAGATTGGAGCGGTGGTCAAGACCAGTTTTTATCACCTCAGACAGCTGGCTAAGGTAAAGTCCATCCTCACAAAACAGCAGCTGGAAACAGTAATCCATGCCTTCGTCAACTCTCGGCTGGATTACTGTAACACTCTTTACCTTGGAGTCAGCCAGTCCTCCCTCAGACATCTCCAGTTGGTCCAAAATGCTGCTGCTCAGCTTCTAACTGGAGTTCAAATGAGGGAACACATCACCCCCACTCTGGCTTCACTTCACTGGCTGCCTGTTCATTTTAAGATTCTCATATTTGTTTTTAAAAGTTTAAATGGTCTTGCTCCATCCTACCTCTCTGAACTGCTTCACCCATACTCTCCTGCTTGGTGCCTCAGATCAGCCGATCAGCTGCTCCTGGAGGTGCCGAGGTCCAAACGGAGGCTCAGAGGAGACAGAGCTTTTTCTACTGCTCCAAGACTGTGGAACAATCTCCTTCTTCTCATCAGACGAGCCCCTTCACTGTCCAGTTTTAAAACTCTTAACACATTTTTACTCCCTGGCTTTTGGCACAGACTGAATTTTGCTCGGCACTGTTTGTATTAACCTTAATGTTTTAACAACTGTTTTATTTATTTTTTTGTTCCAACATCCTTCTTTGGTCTAGATGAGGAATCCTGAATATCACCAAAAAGTGGATCGCTGGCAATCTTCACCTGCCTTTCTACAAACTGAACAATGTCACTGAAGGTGGCTCTCCTTTTAAACTTCTCCTGTAGATCACACACAGCATTTCTCCATCTGTCTCGCAGCTTAAAAGGCAATTTTTTGATGATTGTTTGCATATTTGCAGGAACATCCAACTCATGCATACATCCATTGTTTTCCATCACATTACAGCATTCCCTGAGCAAAAAACTGAATGCTTGTAAAGCCTTTACATCTTCTGACTTTAATGCCAGCTATGATAAAACTTTATTCATGTATGCAGCCATTATCTTCAGTGAACAACCAAAATGTTCTTGAAGCAAATATTTGGCTTTGGCATATCCAGACTCATTAGGCATGTGAACACAGCTTCTTACTAGATCTCGTGGCTGACCTCTAGTGTACTGCTCCAAGAAGTACAAACAGTCTTTGACACTATGCGCCTTTGTTTCAATGCTGTGTTCAAATGCTGTCATGAATGTTTTGAATTGCAGTGGATCACCATCAAATATTGGTATGTCCTGTTTTGGTAGCAAAAACAAAGATTGATGATTTACAAGCAAACTTGTAATTTCATTCTGCCTTTCCAATACAGTTAAGAGTTGCTTATTTTTATCATCTGACAATGGATGTGTATGTTGTGATGATTGTGCCTGTAGCTGATGAATCATTTGATTTGTTGGAACTTCAACTTGTGTCGTCTTTATTTTCACCTGGTCAGTCAATGTGTCTGGAACTTGCATCTGCACCTTTGTGTTTTTAGGTCATGCACCCAAATCAGAACAGGACTGGAAGGTTGGAATATTATCATGACATTCAGGTCCAGCAGGTGTAGGTACAAATGTTTCTGCATCAACATTCAGCATTTGAGATTTTCTGTGTTCATGCTCAAAATATGAATTCATGCCATCAGACTGAATCTGTGCAACACTGGTTACTTGAGAACAGACAGAACCCTGGAACACAATAACTTTAGCCACTGAAGCTGTAATTTCAGTCTCTAAATCCAATTCTTCCTTCTTTTTCCTTAGCTGCTCCTCCTGCTCTTCTAAAGCATGATTTTGTTTCAACAGTTTCTGTCGTGTCTTTAATGCAGCCACATTTGCTACTGCTTTAACACGCGCTGAAGATGTAAGAAGACAGAGAGGACTTACTTCTTGTTGACTGACTTCCTCTAGGGTGCTGTCAACATTGGAAACACTGTCACTTGGCTTAACATCATCCTCAGCATCAGCATTTGCATCACACTTTAAATGTTGAGAAACGTTGGTTACGTACTGTAACCCCAGATTCTGAGTATAGGCGTAGCCCTTTAAGAGCTGTCGCTTAGTGGGTTTATCCCGTCATGTGAAGCATTGCACTGAAAAATTTAGTCCACGCCCACCTGCTGTGTGGGCCCCACCCGGTCCGTATAAATTACGTTAAGAGCGGGTAATCGGCTCCCAAATAGCTTTTTCTTCAGCCATTTAGGAGCCAGTGAGGCCCGACGCTTAAAGGGCTACGCCTATATTCATAGAATCTGGGGTTACAGTATGTAACCAATGTTCTATTTCGTATAGGCTTCACCCTTTAAGAGCTGTCGCTTAGTGGGTTAAGGGCGAAGCAGATGTGGTCCTCACCTCACTGGGTCCATTCGAACACTGTACGAAGCGGAGCTTGCCCAAAAAACGTCTTGTCACTCAGCTCTCCATGTGCGTAATTACACGTTGTGTAATTATGCGTACCATGCACACACATGCTGTGTAGTTATGCATTCTGAGTGCACGAACGCCCCGGAAACTTTCAACGGGGAGAGGAAGATGCTGAAAAAGGGCCATGAACCAACCGATTCACGGCTGAACAGTATGAACAGATTAACAACAAGTAAACTGATTATTAATCAAATGAACTGATTGGTAACAATAGTCATGAACTGATTAGTGACAATAGAACCAAAATAACAGTCACAACTTGTGACTGATAACATCTCACACTATAATGCCTCAAACTTGTCCTAAATGCCGACAAAACCAAGGGGATGCTTTTTTCAAATAGGAAGTTGGTCCCAGCAGTTCTTCCTCCGATTTTATCCTCAAATGGTGTCCCCATTGAGTTTGTTGATTCCTATAAATATTTGGGTATCTTGGTCGACTCACATCTCTCTTTTAAGCTCCATGTGGAAAACTTGGTAAAGAAACTGAAAGTTAAACTGGGTTTCTTTTTCAGAAACAGATCTTGTCTAACCCTGAATGCTAGAAAACGCCTTGTATCTGTGATCTTCCTTCCCTCCATTGATTCCGGTGACATTATTTACATGAACGCTCCTACAAGAACCCTGCAGATGTTGGATGCTGTCTATCATGGTGCACTAAGATTCATAACTGGCTGTGATTATCGTACCCACCACTGCACCCTGTATTCACTGGTTAACTGGACATCATTAACTTCACGCAGACTCTCTCACTGGCACATTTTCATCTTTAGATCACTTCTTGGTCTGCTGCCTTCATACATCTCCTCCTACATGTCTCTGCGTGAGTGCAGCTACGGAGTGCGCTCTCAGGACATTATTACCTGCAAAGTTCCCTCAATGAGGACTGAACTAGGCAAAAGGGCCTTCTCCTACTCTGCTCCTGTTTCCTGGAATATCTTACAAAAATATTTGAAGCTCTTGACCTTGACCTCTCTAAGTGGCTTTAAGAATCTGTTGGACTCCTGGCAGGGACCAATGCAGACATGTTCCTGTTTTTAGTTTTCTACATTCGCCTTAGAATCTAGCTGTTTTTTGTTGTTGTTACCTTTTCCTTTTAGCCATCTTATTTGTAAAAAAAAAAAAGAAAAACAAAACAAAAAAACACGTCAGTATGACTTTTTATAATTGTTTATTGTTGTTGCTGTTGTCCATTGTTGTCCTCTTTCTTTGTTGAAACCAGGTCTCTCTTGTAAACGAGTCCTCGAGGCTCAATGGGATTTACCTGTCTAATTAAAGGTTGATTGATAATGCATGCAGTCAGATGTGAGTTTAAACGGGGTTCCATGAAACAACAATATTCATTCTGTTAAAACACTAAGTACGGAATGTGTCATGGAACGAGCCGTCACATCACGTAAATAGAAACGAATAAATGAGCAGGGTGTTGACCATGCGGCCGCAGTGCAAATATCCTGCATTGTCATACCATTATGCAAAGCAGTTGAAGATGCGATACCTCTGGTCGAGTGTGCCCTGAAGTTGACAGGAGGCTCTAAATCTGATGCTCTGTAGGCTTCAGAAATGGCCTTACACAGCCAGTGTGACAAGCGCTGGGTGGATAACGGGCGGCCTGCAGATGCATCTCTATAATGCACAAACAAATGCTGAGTTTGACGCATTGCAGCTATGTAATATGTCAACGCCCGCACAGGACAGAGAAGATGGAAAGATACTTCTTCTTCTGATTTGTGTGTGTGTGTGGGGGGGGGACCCCTCCAACGATATCGTTCTTGATTTAAAAAAGCTTGTAATGTTTTTAGGCATAAAAGCTGGATTTGGTCTTAGATCAGCAGAGCTGCCGTCAGCCTGAATTCTGAGACATGACGGAGCGACAGAGAGGGCAGATAAATCACTCACCCTTTTAGCGGATGTTAAAGCCAGCAGCAGGGCTGTTTTAAAAGACAAGAATTTAATTGGAACCTGATCCAGAGGCTCAAATGGAGCTTTAATCGGGGCTCGCAGGACCAGCGTTAAATCCCACTGTGGAACAAGTGGGTGTGAAACAGGCCTGCGTCTCTGTACACCTTTTAAAAAACGTTTCATCAGCGGATGATTAAAAGCTGTTCTGTCCCCAAAACCTTTGTGACAGGAAGATATGGCTGCAGCGTACATTTTAATTGTGCTGAATGCCAAATTTCTGTCCATCAGCTGCTGCAGAAAAGACAGCACATCGCCTAGTGGACATGAGGTGGCCTCTACACCTTTCTCTGTACACAAGCGTCGAAAAGCTGTCCACTTTGATGTGTACAGCGCTGTGGTGGATGCAGCACGTGAATCCTAGATTGTGCGCACTACATCTTGCGGGAGACCCATCCTCTCTAATTGGATCTGCTCAGCGGCCAGACCCACAGGTGCTGGCCTATTTCTGGGTAACTCCTGATCATTCCTCCCACCTGGAGGAGAGCGTCCTCCCTCCACGGCAGTTTCCACGAGCGCCTCGATAACAGGCGTCGTAGAACTGGGAACCATGGTGCGTTCACGTGCTCGGAGCTACCAGGAGAGCTGTCAATCCCTCCTCCTGAACTCGGTTCAGAAACCGTAATATCAGAGGAGGTGGGGGAAACGTGTAAAGAAGCGTTTTGGGCCATGGGTTGTGAGCAAACGCGTCCACCCCCAGCAGTGGTTCATGTCGTGGGCTCAGTGAAAACCATAGTTGACACTACGCGTTTTCTTGTGTCGCAAACAGGTCCACAGCTGCTTTGCCAAATTTCTGCCACATCTGGGCCATCAGATCTGGATAGAGGGTCCAGTCCCTGTGACGCGGACCGCACCTGGACATCACATCTGCCCCTTTGTTTAGAACACCGGGGATGTACACTGCTCTGATGGAGAACAGATTTTGGTGTGCCCAACACAGTAGTTTTCTTGCAATGTGTAACATTTTGGGCTGAGCGTACACCCCCCTGCCGGTTTATGTAAGCAGCAGTAACCTTGTTGTCTGTGTGAATCAAAAGCGTGTTGATTCTGTGGCACAGGAGCAAAGTGTTGGATCACATTCAGAACCGTGCGACACTCCAGAACATTTATATGAGCTGTTGTGTGATGAGGCCACAGCGCCCTTACAGCTCGAGTTAGGCATGTCCCCCCCCCCCCCCACAACCTGACAATGACCCATCTGTGAAGACTGACACGTGTGACGTGGGTCTGCTGACGGGGACTCCCTCCGACAGAACCAGTGTGTTTTCCCAGTGTCGGAGGTCTGTTCTCACGGAGGAACAGTGATCATCCATCTCTTTTACTTTACCAGATCCACGCGCAGACGAGCAAACCATCTCTGGCGGCGTCTCATGTGTAGTGAACCCAGCAGGGCCACTGTGTGAGCTGGCGACATTGTTCCTAACAGCTTCATGATGGAAATAGCTGTTACTACTCTGCCCGGTCTTACATGGTGCAGCTGGACTCTTAGAGCTTCGATTCTCGTCTGTGATAAACGAGCCCTCATGGTGGTCGAGTTTAGCTCCACTCCCAGATAAACAATTGTCTGGGTCGGGAGAATCAAGCTTTTTCCCAATTTATGGCGAAGCCCAGATTTAACAGGTGTGATGTCAACACCTGAGCCTGTATCGCTGCTTCCCGTCTGGAGTGTGACAGCAGCAACAGGTTGTCTAGGTAAAACAAAACTCTCATTTATGCTGCTCTGTGTAACGGTTGCAGGGCCGTCTCCACACACTTTGAGAACGTACGTACGAGGTGCGAGGGAATACCCGAACTGCAGCCTGTTTTACTGGTACTGCATCACTTGAAAGGAGAAGCTCAGAAATTTTCTGTGTTTTGGGATGATCGGTATGTGGAAGTAGGCATCTTTCAGATCGATGGAAACAAACCAGTCGTTTCTCTGGATGTTGTCCAACAGTTGTCTGGTTGTCAACATGTGAAACGGTCTGTCCATGATCGCCTTGTTGAAAACTGACAGGTCCAAAATCGGTCTCATTCCTCTGGTCCGTTTTGGAACCAGGAAGTAACGTGAGTAAAAACCTGTGTTTTCCTCTCCGTCGGGAACCCTGGCGATCACCTATTTTACCAGAAGTTCTTGGACTTCTGCGTTTAGGGATGAGACCTGGTCTGGTGATGACAGGACCATCTCTATAACTCCTCCGAACGGAAGGGGTCGGGCTGCAAATTGCAGCGTGTAACCCCTGCTTAACAGCCTGGTCATCCATCTGCCTGGCGAGCATGTTCGCAGACACTCCGCATAACGTTCGTGGAGTGGGTGCGCGTTTAGGTGATGCGTCATGTTTTTATGGATGTCAGCCAGTCTACCGCTGCGACCGCCGTCATGTGCTGCGGAAGTGTGTTCCGCGTGACCCAAGGAGAGGCATCCTCGAAAGGGCTCTGAGCGCACCTCTGTGCTTCGCTCGGACTGCGGGTCCACATTCAAGTCTATGTGGACCGGCGTGTGTTGAGGAGAGGCGTGTGAAAACTGTTGGCGCCGCAGGAGCGCGCGTTTGACATCACTACGGTGAGACGCGCGTCGTTCCTGCCGAGAGCGAGGTCCTTTACTGGGCTCGCTCTGCGGTCTCACATTTATGCTGACATGAGCGGGCGAGCGCTGAGAAGCGGTTAGCGCGCCTTCATCAACGCTGTGCTGTTTGAGTGAAGGCTATAAGTGCCGCGGAAGCACGCGTTGCTTTGGTGGGGCGTGCGCCGCTCCTGCTGAGAGCGAGGTTCGTCACCGGGCTCGTTCTGCGGTCTTACATTTATGCTGTCGTGAGCGGGCGAGCGCTGAGAAGCGGTGAGCGCGCCTTCATCAATGCCATGCCGTTTGAGTGAAGGCTGCAAGCGCCGCAGAAGAAAGCGTTTGCTTCAGTGAGGCACGTGCCGCGCTTGCTGAGAGCGAGGTCTCTCACCGGACCCATTCTGCGGTCTCACATTTATGCTGATGCGAGCTGGTGAACGCTGGGGAGCTGTGTGCGCGCCTTCATCAACACAGCGCCATTTGGGTGAAGGCTGCTCGCGTCGCGAGAGTGCGCGTTTGACACCGCTTCGATAAGGAGTGTGCAGCTCGGGCTGAAAACAAGTTATTCCACTGAACTCGTTCTGCAGACCACATTCGCTTACGACTGTTGTGTCATGAGAGCGTCTCGTCTTGTTTTGGAGCAACGGTGATTCTGAAACCCCTTTTTTTTAAAGGCCACTGGCTCGTTTTGTGTGGAGGATGTGTGAATGAGCCGCTGTGAGGTCATCCGAGCTGACAGACTGGCTAAAAAACAGACACTTTCATCATTAAATTATGTTTTATTCCAAAAACTTGTGTCATCTTTACACACATCCTCCGCAAACGGTGGAACGACTTGAACATGGTCCCGAACAGCGCGTTCGTCGTTGATGGGGGCCCTCCAACAAAAAAACTTTCTGTAGCTCCTCCGAGAGGGAGGTGGAGTGACGGGCCAGGTGGACCTCTGGAAAGCCTAGTCCTCCAGCTGCCATGCGAGACCGGCAGACAACAAAAGAGGCGCACAGGTTGAGGATGACGTAAGCTGCCTTGCAGAGGGAGCGCTACGTCTCGTCCAGCCTAGCCAGCAGCGTAACGTATTGTTTGCTGCGGCCGCCTGGAACGCACACTGGTGAGCTCGGTTGGAGAGCGACGTCACCGTCTGGTTATGCTTACCCGGAGGCGCAGGACGCTGGTGTCCAACCTGGACATCTTTGCTCCGAAAGCTTCCGCCAGGCTCGGCTCCAGGGGGGCACCGAGGGAATTTCCGCTAGGTGAAACCCTCCACTCTGGAGATGGGCGCGAATGTGGGAACCGGCGCCCTTATTCTACCAGGAACCGGCTGCGGCCTCGTCCCAGTAGGACGTTGTATTATGAAATTCTTTATCAAAAGGGCTCGTGAACGGTCGGCACAGATATTCAGACAAATAGGGAAAAATAAAACACAGAGGCTGTTACTGCTAGGAATAATAAGTGTCATTTATTAACCTGCCACAGAAAATAGCCAAGCAAGAACATGTACACTCGTACACTCTTAACACACAGAATG
>NC_056516.1:7009823-7016217 GCF_014905685.2 Nematolebias whitei | reverse complement strand
TAGGTATAGATTGACATAAAAGCATTAAAATAATCATTCCTATATCAGACGTCACTGCTGGGAAACGAGGCCAAATGGGATCAGGACGGCGAGCCGGAATGGAGCCCAGAAACCTTCCCGCTAGATCATTCAATCCGGAGGGGGGGGAGCATTCGCTCAGCCCCCCTCGTTCCGACACTATGCTCTCCAGGAGGGAGTGAGCAGCGTGGGGCTGCTGCCGACGTCACCTGTCCCGGAGGAATCATCTGATTTGCTCCGCGAGTCGGCAATAAAGGAAAATTACAAGATGGCGTCATCCAGTGTGTAGCGACCTGCCACTGAGAAATACTCCTCGACGCTTACCTTGAAACAAGACTGCTCGTCTGCTTCTCCTCGGGGAGGAGAACTCACCGGGATGGCAGGAGGTTGACGTGGCGGGGCCACAGGCAGTCTTAGCAAAGGTTGGTCAAGCTAGACAACTTTCCTTCTTTGTTCTTCTGACAGTGCTATTAGCTTACTGAAGAAAAATGGGAGCCGATTACCCGCTCTTAAAGTAATTTATACGGACTGGGTGGGGCCCACACAGCAGGTGGGTGTGGACTAAATTTTTCAGTGCAATGCTTCGCATGACGGGATAAACCCACTAAGCGACAGCTCTTAAAGGGCAAAGCCTATACGAAATAGAACAAAAGATGCATTAAGATCTTTATTCACACAGGGTTCAACACTGGATATTTGAGCTTGGTTTAAATCAGCTGCTTCTCCCATTGGTTGAGCTGTTCTGCATCTGAAATCCAGTTTTCAACTTCTTGTATAAATCCAGTTATGGCTATACATGCTTGAAAACCAGGTATTTTGTCTTTCCTGTTTTTCAGTGGGAAACAAGAGGAATAACAGACTCATAAAGCTGATTTTCATTTTCAATCAATAATTTCAAATCATGATGAGACTTAACGTTCTTGTAATTTCCTTCATTTTTGCATGAGCTCTTTAATAATAAGCATTACTCTTTCAATGTTGTGAACCTTTGCTTTGAGTTCCTTTTGAAGCTTCTCAATTTTATTTTGTAATGCTTTAACGGTTAATTTTGGTTGTCTCTTTTCATCTTTACCACTTACAGCTGAGCTTGATTTAGATACAGCGGACTCCATTTTTATTTTTTAAATTTTGTATATATATATATTTATCTTTACGTTGTTCGTCCTTTTAACAATTCCTCTTCATACAAAGGGAGCCAGTGTGTATACGTGTCCATACCTTAGTTCCAGCGGACTTGATTGAGCTGCAGTAAAGGAATTTCATTCAAACAGGAGACACTGTGTTACACTCTGTGCACCATTGCCACTTCCAAACTGTTCCAAATAGAAACAAAGAGTCCAAACTTGCCTTTCCAATAATCTTCTCCTTCGATTGTCATTTTCTGTTGATGATAATTTTGTGGCAAACTTATGGTGTTGAGGGCCGCACTGGGTTAAACTCGGGAATCTCTGTCCGGCGCGTTTCCAAACTGACGTCACTCCAGGTCAATTCTTCGTGTCATGATAGTTTATTCCGTTTCAAATTTCCATGCTTTAAACATTACAGACTGAGACACATACTGACCAGGTCCAAACTATTGATAAATGCTTAATGGCATAACTCTATGGTGTCTTAGAACACGGTCAACAGAAAATATGACATCCTCGGGCGCACCCAACTTCCTCATCCATACAAAACCAGAACGCCAGTCAGCACGTCATTTATATTTGGTGACAGTCAACACACACACACTGACACACCCACCACCCAAGTGTCAAAGCTGCGTACTCACCTGTCAAGTCATCAATTACTTATTTCACCAATATGGCTCTTACATTATTATTATTAAAACAACACACACTGAACACAATCAGAGGAAGTGGAGGTTCAGATGTCCTGATTGAGAATTATTGGATTTGATACCTGGATGATCTATCATGAACTTTGTTGCAGCTTCAGATGTAGTTTGCTGGGCAAGTCATCCAGCGACGTTGCTGCTGGCCAATCAACAGCTGCTGTCTACTTGCATCAAAATCATCACCTCGAAGCAGTTTACTTGGAACCATAAACAAGGTGGTCCCATAAACTGGGCTTAGTGGGGGTGGATACTGACAGTAGGAAGGCCCTTAAGTAGTGCATTGTGGTGCGGATCTGATGAGAGTTGAGACAGTGGCAAACAGCTATTAGTTTTCTATCTTCATGTCCCATCAGTTCTGGTTCTGATCTGTTCTGAAACAAACGTGTGTGTAACATCAGTTGGTGTTGATGAAGAAACAGCAGCAGACCTAAGGACATTTCATTCTTTACTTTCAGCTTTGTTTAAAAAGTTACATTAGCATCTGAACAAGTAAAATGTGCTAAAGAACAGTGCTCTACGTGTCTAAAAGCTGCTTCAGACAAACACACAACATTTCAATGAGAGTAAAAAAACAAGCCAGTATATGTATATTAATACAAAGTGTAAAACAACTACACATTAAAAAATACATTAATCACCAATAATGGAAAGAAAGCAGGAAAAGTACAAAATCTTGTGGGAACAATGAGGTGGAATCCTCCAGACAAGCAGAGGGGCTCTAATGTGACTCTAATCAAACATATCATCTTCCTCCTCCTCTTCCTCATTATCAGACTTGTGGAAGTACTTCACTTCCTTCCTGGCGCGGCCCGGTCGATCCCAAGACTGAGCCTTGACAGCACTCAGGCTGTGGTCGTCCTCATCATCAGATGGAGGTTTCTGAGACTTCTACACAGAAAAAAATAAATTTTTTCAAAGGATCTCCGACTAGTTGGAACAGTAGACCCTATTCTAACTACCACTGCTTCAGCTATGAAAAAAAAACATAACAATACTGTAAGCTGTTTAGCTTTTATAGATTTTTAAAAAATTACGGACATCACTTTTTTATTTATGCTGCAATGCATTCTGGGTAAAAGTTGTAGACTGGTTGCTCTGGTGCGAGCTCCATTCAGCTTGAATGTTCATTTTGATGAATTTATGATACACAGAGGGTGCATGAAGACTACTTTCAAGTCATGCCCGTTCACTTTAACTTTCACTTTAAGCACAGCCGAAGCAGGGAGCAATACTGTGTGGCGTATTTTGCTTAACAGAACATGGTAAGTGTATTTTAACGGATCTGTAAAATAAAATATAAAAATCAACAATACTGGTAATAAGTTATCTTCAATCCTCTAACAAACTTGTCATTAGCTATGTGCCTAACGTTTAGATAACATAGCATGCCTTGTAAAACTTTATCCAGAACAATAAATCCAACGTACAAGTAAAATATATACCCTAATTTTTATTTTGTAAGTCACAGTTTTGTTGCATAAATTAGCATGCCTGCGACTTATACAGTGAAGTGACATATTTATGTTTTTTCCCATATTTATAACCAATTTTTGGCTGAGATCTGATGATTTCATTCATTCCGACTGAAAATATTGAACACTACCATTTTCAGCCACTAGAGGGCCCTCGACTAATATGGCAAGCCAAGTGTGAAAAGGTGAAAGGTTAAAGTGGCTATTAATGAGACACTTTGCTTACCATACCAAGCCACCTTCATCTCGCTCCGGAACTCCTGGAGCAAACGTCAAATCAACTGCATTTTGCCGTGCAGGTGAAATGCAGCTGATTTGACCATTAAAGCGAATTTATTAAGGAAAAGTTCAACTGAGACACACCGTTACTATAATGTTGAGCAAACAAATAATTGTTTTTAGGTGGTTATCTTGTTAAATTCTTGTTAAAGTCCTCCCGTGCACGCTCCTGCAGCCGCCATTTGGCAGCCAATCGATTTCTGGCACAACACCGGCCCACGTTTCCGGATTGTCAGCGGTGGCTCGTAATAGATGTGACATATACGGCGAAACAACGTTTATGTTTTCTTCCCCATTTTTAGACATATTTGGACTGATGCGACTTATACGGCAGTGCGACGTGTACGGCAGCAAGTACGGTATCGGTGTTATTACGTTATCTTTGTCCATTGTTTGTCTGAAATCTTTACTTCTCTGACACAGCCGTCACCACTAGTTCTTCACCATCCGTGACTGACTGTTTAAACAATGAACAGGAAGGTGTTTCTTTGTTTAATTTATATTTTTGTAACACACTTGATAACTTTATGGTGAATAGTGGAGGATAGAAAATGTGAACGCACATTAGGAAGACTGTTTCTAGACTTCAAATGTTAAAACAGGTTTAAAAGTAGCTGTTTACTTTGATTCTTGGTGGTGGACATAGATCAAAAAATTTCAGCCAATATATCGGTTATCTGCATTAGCCTTCCCCGGCCAATATTGGTATCGACGAGAGCCAAAATTTCCATATCGATCGGGCTCTACTGATCACTGCAATTAGCTGCAGCTAGCGCCTTTTTTTTTTCATTCAACCTTTATTTCTACAGGTTAATCCCATTGAGCCTCGGGGACTCATTTACAAGAGAGACCTGATTTTAATAAAGAACGATGACAACAGTGGACAACAGCGACAACAATAGACAGTTATAAAAGAGGCATACGTATACAAATTTTATTTTTTTTTATTTTTTTTAACAAATCAAAACAAAATGGCAAGCAAAAGGGCAATCAAGAGGAATAGTAGCAACAACAAAAAAAAACCCAGCTAGGTTGTAAGGCGACGTAGAAAACTAAAAACAGGAACATGTCTACATTGGTTCTGGCCAGGAACTTCACAGATGTTTGAAGCCACTTAGAGAAGTCAAGGTCGAGAGCTTCAGATCTTTTTACAAGATATTCCAGGAAACGGGAGCGGAGTAGGAGAAGGTCCTTTTGTCTAGTTCAGTCCTTACTGACTGAGGGAACACTGCAGGTAATAATGTCCTGAGAGCGCATGCTGTAGCTGCACTCACGCAGAGACATGTAGGAGGAGATGTATGAAGGCAGCAGAAGCCTACATAAACAAAAGGACCTTCTCCTTCCTGATTCTCCTGAAATCTACAATCATCTCCTTTGTTTTGTTCACATTCAAGATGAGATGGTGTGGAAACAATCATCTCATCTTGAAAGTGAACAAAACAAAGGAGATGATTGTAGATTTCAGGAGAATCAGGAACAGGTCCAACCCTATTTCCATCATGGGAGAAGAAGTGGAGGTGATGGGAGAGGTATAAATACCTTGAAGTTCACCTGGACAGACTGGACTGGAAATGCAACAGTGAAGCCATCTACAAGAAGGGACAGAGCAGACTGTACTTCTTGAGGAAGCTGAAGTCCTTCAACGTTTGCAGCAAGATGCTGCATATCTTCTATAAGTCTGTTGTAGAGAGCGCTATCTCTTCTGCCATCATCTGCTGGGGCAGCAGCACCAGAGCACATGACTTAAAAAAGATCAACAAGCTCATAAAGAAGGCTGGCTCAGTTCTGGAGACTCCTCTAGAACCTTTGGAGATGATTGTTCAAAGAAGGATTCTTCATAAAATGAAGAACATTATAGACAACCCTCAGCATCCTCTTCATCAGACAACAACAAAGTGTCTTCAGTCAGAGGCTCCTTTAAATCCGTTGTAGGACAGACCGCTACAAGAGATCCTTCCTGCCCACAGCCATCAGCATCTATAACAACTCATTAATGAAACCAGGATGATGAGTTACCACAACATATAATTTCCCTCTGGGATTAATAAAGTATTTTTGAATTGAATTGAATTTTCCTCTCCTGTTTCCTGGAATATCTTGTAAAAAGACCTGAAGCTCTCGACCTTGACCTCTCTAAGTGTCTTCAAACATCTGCTAAGTTAAGGGCAAAAACCAATGCAGACATGTTCCTGTTTTTAATATTTTACACCATTTTATAATGTAGCTGTTTTTTTTATTTGTTTTATATCACTTTTTTTATATACTTTTCATTTTAAATGCTTTAATATGTTTTTGTTTAAAATAGGTCTCTCTTGTAAATGAGTCCTCATGACACAGTGAGACTAACCTGTATAAATAAAGGTTGAATGAAAAACACAACGTACATGTAAAAAAGGCTAGTTTCAAATTCATTAACTAGATGAAGTCATAATTACTGAAGCAGATAAAAAGTCTTGAACTCACTGGAAGTCATTAATTACTGACTGGCTTCAGGTCAGTTTAGATCCTCATTAGTCAGACCCAATAAATTTTCCTTCTACAACATTGAGCTGTTTTAGATGCTTGTTGTCTAAATCAACATTAAGAATTATATGAAGTTATTGTAAAGACATTAATAATTTGTGACACAGATCCAGTTGGGCTGCGTGTTTAAACAGTTAAATTAAATAAAACGTTATTTTGTCCCGTTTTGAACGCCATCATAGCTTCTCCTTGATATACAGGTCCATCTAAAAAAATTAGCATATTGTGATAAAGGTCATTATTTTCCATAATGTAATGATAAAAA
>NC_056516.1:6977019-7009813 GCF_014905685.2 Nematolebias whitei | reverse complement strand
TTTTTATCATTACATTATGGAAAATAATGACCTTTATCACAATATGCTAATTTTTTGAGAAGGACCTGTAGATGTTTCAACAATGTGCAGGATGGGCAGAGCGCACTCTAGTGGTTTAAGAGAACTCTATGGACGTTCCAAAAGATTAATTTTTTTCCTGAAACAGTTAGTCCAAATGGTGTGATTGCCTGAACGTTCCATTTTTACCATCACTAGTTTAGATGGTACATGGTACTGGTTCACTTTATGAACTTTTCACAGCAAATCAAAGAACTGTTTCATTCAGCACTCCCCTCCTCCTCCTCTGTCTAGCAGGTTGTTTACAGAGTTTCCTTCAGAGGACACGTCAGAAGTCTTGTTTAAATGGAGGCACACTCACTCTGCCAGCAGGTTTCGCAGACTTCTTCACTGGACTGTACTCATCTTCAGATCCAGAATCCTTCCTCTTTCTGCCCCGGCCTTTACCTGCAACGGTTCATCACACGTTACAACACAAAGACTTAAAAAAACAAAATAAAATAAGAGAGCGTGTTGTACCTTTGAGGGCTGGTGCAGTTTTCTTGGACTCTGTGTCAGACTCAGAATCCCAGATGGATTTATCTGGTCTCTTTGCTTTTGGTGCTGGTGTTTTTTTAGGTTTGGGAGCTGCATCTGAGGACTTCTTAGCTGCAGCAGAAACCAGAACCTCTGTTAGAAACACCACCTTAAACAGGTAAGTTCTGCAACGACGTGATCTAGACTCAAAGCTATCTGCTGGTTCCTTAAATAACGTTAACTGATTTTTATGTGAATGTTTCTGTTCAGTGCCCTGAGACGACTTCTGTTCTGACTTGCAGTTGTTTATCTCCAGGTACTCCAGTTGCCTCCCAGAGACCAGAAACATGCACGCTAGGCTGTTTGAGAGTGAAAGAGTGAATGGTTGTTTGTCTTTTTTGTCTCTATGTGTCCCTGTGATGGACTGGAGACCTGTCCAGGGTGTCCCTCACCTCTCTCACAGTGACTGCTGGGCATAGGCACCGGCGACCCCCGCGACCCAAAAAGGAAGATGTGGGTAAAGGTAATGGATGGATGTATGGATGGATGTACAGTATGTATGTATGTATGTATGTATGAATTGTAAACACCACGAGGTCTAAGCACTGCTCGGGTCTAAACTGGACTACATGCGTGGAGCGCCCCCTGCAGGTCAAACACACACATCACCTTTCTTTGCTGCATCAAACACTGAGCTGCTGGAGTAAGTGGAGAACGCAGGACTGTTGTCATCGCTGTCGGACCTGGACCCCTCTGAAAAACACACACAGCAAAGCCCCTTGGTTGTAGTAGATCACTGAGTTTGTTTTATTTTGTCATGAAAACACAACTGCTACCAGGAGAAGGTGAAAATAAGGTTTACGATTGTGAGGAGCTCAAAACTTTAACAGAAGCAACATAGAAGAAAACTGTTTTAAAGAGAACCTCACAGAATATTTTGGAACTAGCCAAGCATCACCTTTAAAATGGTAAATGGACAGTACTTATATAGCGCCTTTCTATCTTATTTCAAGATACTCAAAGTGCTTTAAACTACAATCTGTGTCCTCATTTACCCATTCATACAGCACTCTACTAGATCTCTACAAAGCTAATTGAACAAATCATTCTAAAGAGACTAATCAGAGCTTTATCACATTCATGCACTGATGGGACACACATCAGAGGCAACAAGGGGTTCAGTGTCTTGCCCAGGGACACTTTGGCATGTGACTGCTGATGGATTCGAACCCCCAACTCTTGCATTGGAGGACGACTGCTCTAACCACTCAGCCACAGCCGCCCAAATGAAATGAAACACAATAACCAGAATAATTCTCAGTTATTCTCAATAATTTCTGAGTGGGAGGCTAAAGGCTCACAGTAGGAGGTGGAGTCATTTCCCAACATAAACTCACAGTTGTTCTGTGCAGTGAACATGTTGGTGCACGCAGATTGTTTAAACTCTGATCACTGATGAAAATGTCTCACCAGCATCACAGACATGAAAAGAGTTATGAAGTCATACTCAGTAGCAGCTGTCAATCAATTTGTAGGAGAGGGAGAATGAGACACAGGTACAGAAAAAAAGTAGTTATTATTAAATTGTTGCAGAACATTACTTTAAGAGTCTGCTCATCACTGAACAGAGTTTGTACATTTTACCATCAGCTGATGTTCTGCAGCCTGAGCTGAGATGAAAACTAGTCCTAAAGGAAACTCTACATTACATTTCTCAGGAAGTTTGTAAAGATTAAATCTACCCAGCAGGTGTTTCACATCAGCCTACTTTTTTTTTCTCTACTTACCTAATGTTTACTCTGTTTATAATGTTTAATCTAAATGCCTCTCTTCCAGGTCTTTATGTTTTATAACTGTAAGCCCAGTTGTTGGTTCGGTTAGTTCATGTGTCAAACTCAGGGCCAGAAGGCCAAATCTCAATAAACATTTATTTTCCCCCTAAAAAACATTATAAATGTAGCTCTCAGATTTAATAAAAAAATAAAGTAAATGAAATATAAATCTTAAATGTAGCTCTTAGATGTAGTTATCACATCTGTTGTAATGATCCTTGATGGTTTGTATTTGAAAAAGATGAGTCAAATAAATGTGCAAGTACAGTAGGCAAGTTAACTCTGTGCATTAAACATTTCCTTCATATTATTAAATAAATAAAAAGAACTGTGCTGGGTAAAACCACATTTCATATAACTTCAGCAAAGTTCTGTTTATTCAAAGTGAGCCTATAGATGAAGTTCAGTGTATAATAGTAGGAGAAACACTGAAGTTATATTTTCTATTTGTGTGTTCATTCAACCTTTATTTAGACAGATAAGTCACATTGAGTCTAGAAGACTCATTTACAAGTGAGATCTGTTTAGACAGACAAAAAGTAGTGAAACTGGACACATGTAGGAATTGGAGGCAAAAAAATTCCTATCAGAGTTGTTCTTCCTGCCTGAGAAGAAAAACTCTGATATTAAAAAACACCTCGCACAAACAAGCACATAGTGACATAGACATTCTGCATAGGGGGAGACGACAAGAGCAGTGAGCAATGTCCATGGACGCTCTCGAGGACACTGTAAGAGTTCTGATAAGGATAGAATAATCAACCAGTTTCCTCTGGTGAGACCCATAAACATTCTCGAGGTATGTCGGTGAATGGCCAAGAATAACGCCTATGAGAATCCAAGAGTCCTGAAATGATGACAAGCTTATTCAGCTGGTTTCATCTGTTTATCAGTTGGAAATTTCTCAGGGAGGGGGTGATGAGCGTCAGATCACATGTTCTCCAGGTGAATTCAGATAAGATGACCTTCAAGGCCAGCCAAGGGAGCCAAATTCAGATAAACACAGTTGTTTTGGGGAGAGGCAGAACTTAATGACATCTACCTTGAGTCTGTGTTGGTGCAAACAGTTCTGAAATGTCCAAATTACATGGCCACACCAATGGAACGTGCCTGAGTAAAATCCCTGAGATCTGATCCATTCTGCCCAAAGCATTTGAGTCCGGGTACTCGAGACACGAACCAAGCCATCATAAAGGCAAGCAGCGTGATTGGGTCCAAATTTGCTGCCAACGACTTCCTTGATTGTTGATAAGACCAGCAACCAGCCGAACCCAAAAAGCAGGACCCAGTTATCATAAATCCAATTAAATATGCATCCTTAAAATCCACAAATGGCAGCAGAGATAGACACATCATCAAGTCTTCAAGTCGATGAGATAACCAGCTGCGTGCGTGCCAACAGGGCATAAAGGCTCGCCTAAAGCCTGTATTCTCTTCAAAGAAATGTTGTAAATTGAGTTGAGGGACCAACTGATCAAAACAAGTCCATAATTATGGTTTGGAAGATATGCAAGAAAGGCTCAGAAGCAGTTTCACAGACAGACAGAGCAGCAAAGTGGAGAGGGAGGGGAAAAGCGTCCGACCTCAGCAAGAGCAAGTGGTGAAGTATACTTGATGTGTGAAATTACTGTATGAAGTAAGGACTGTACTTATATATAGTGCCTTTCGATCCAATGTTTCCCCTACGATTATACAAGCAGGGTGCCCCACCCTGTCAACAGAACTGAGCGCCCTGCAGGACTTCTAGTACTTGGGGTCCACTGTCCAGGAAAATGGGGAGTGTAGTAAAGAGGTGAAAAAGAGAGTCCAGGCAGGATGGAGTGGATGGAGAAAAGTTTCAGGAGTGATTTGTGACAAAAGGGTGTCAGCAAAGGTCAAAGGAAAAGTTTACAAGACAGTGATGAGACCAGCTATGTTGTATGGTCTGGAGACAGAAACATGGACAAAAAGACAGGAGAAAGAACTGGAAGTGGCAGAAATGCAGATGTTGAGGTTCTCCTTAGGAGTGACATGGATGAGGAATGAGATTAGGAATGAGAACATCAGAGGTACAGCACAGGTTGAACAACTGGGAGATAAAGTTAGAGAGGGCACACTGAGATGGTTTGGACATGTCCAGAGGAGGGACAGTGGGTATATTGGTAGAAGGATGTTAGAAATGCAGCTGCTAGGACAAAGACAAAGAGGAGATATATGGATGCAGTTAGAGAGGACATGGAGGTAGTTGGAGGGAGGACAGAGGATGTAGAGGACAGAGTGAGACGGAGGAGGATGAGTCGCTGTGGAGACCCTGAAAAGGGAAAAGCTGAAAGAAGAAGAAGAGAAAAAAAAAGAAGACAGACCCTGAAGAGCTTGGAACTTACCACTGTTGTTGCTCTTCTTAGAAAAGACTGACTTTGATGAGAAGATGCTGGTCACCTTTTTTTGAGCTGCAGGAGCAAGCCTTTTAAGAAGCAGAGTCATGATTCAGGATTTAATTTAACATCAGTGTAAACAACAACAACAACAGCAACAACAACAACAAGAACTACTGTGTCTTCCTTGGAATCTTACGTGGGCTTCTGTTTTAGAGGCGAGTAGGAGTCTTCATCGTCGTCTTCATCGTTTTGGTCACTGAAGCGGTCCTTTGAGTCGGAGCAGCCAAAGTCATCTTTGACAAACCTCGCCAGGGAGGAGGCCGCTTCGTCGTCACCATTTTCCTCTTCATCTGCCTCCTCCTCTTCCTCTTCCTCCTCTGAGAAGTCAAACGTGTATTTTGGCTTGGAGGCTGGAAAAACAGAGCAGAGTGGTGTCAAAGCAGTTCATTTTAGAAGCAGCAGTGTGATTATTGCAGATGTTTGCATCAGACTGAGCTGACAAAAACTCATCTGCTATTTCTGGCCTCAGGCACTTTGAGATCAAGGAGCTCAGGATGAATTACACTGATATGTGACATTACAGAACAATCCCTGTGACTAAAACCAAGAACAGTGTTTCCCCTACACATTATACAGGCGGGGTGCCCCACCCCGCCAACAAAACTGAGCACCCCGCCTACCAAACTGAACTTGCCCCTCCCACCCCTACCCGGCACTGACATATCACTAAGGTAGCGGCGCAAAATACAGGCTCTCTAGCTAAAAAGCCAAAGGCAGCACTCGCATGGCCTCTTCCCTCATGCTGAACGCTCCCCGCCCCCGCTCAAAAACTGTTAGTACAAGCTGCGCTCAGACATGTCTCCGTCACCCCATCAGCAAAAATCATGGATGAGATGAGCACCCCGCCATGGCAAGCTAACTAGGGGAAACACTGAAACATTACTATTTTAATTTTTGCTCTCATTTCCACTAGCCAAAACAATATGTAAAATGTAAAACACTGATTATGTTCATAGACCACGGGACAGATGATGTTCTGGGCTCAGAATCTGAGGAGCAAGCCTCCCTTGGTTTAGTTGTTAGGCATCAAAAACATCTGCTCTTTAATTGGCAGCATGTCACATACACAGAACTTGCATTAAAAACTGAAGAGAATAAATATTAACAAGCTGTGTTCACATTATTCATCTATGTTTTTCAATTTCAAATGTTAAAAACTTCAACTACTGTAGGATTTTACAAACCAGATTCCAAAAAAGTTGGGACACTAAACAAATTGTGAATAAAAACTGAATGCAATGATGTGGAGATGGCAAATGTCAAAATTTTATTCATAATATAACATAGATGACAGATCAAAAGTTTAATCTGAGTAAATGTAACATTTTAAAGGAAAAATAGGTTGATTCAAAATTTCACAGTGTCAACAAATCCCAAAAAAGTTGGGACAAGTAGCAATAAGTGGCTGGAAAAAGGAAATTGAGTATATAACGAACAGCTGGAAGACCAATTAACACTAATTAGGTCAATTGACAACATGATTGGGTATAAAAAGAGCTTCTCAAGAGTGTCAGTGTCTCCCAGAAGCCAAGATGGTAAGAGGATCACCAATTCCACCATTGTTGCACAGAAAGATAGTGCAGCAATACCAGAATGGTGTTACCCAGCGTAAAAGACTTTTAAGTTATCACCATCAACCGTACATAACATCATCAAAAGATTCAGAGAATCTGGAACAATCGCTGTGCGTAAGGGTCAAGGCCGTAAAACTCTACTGAATGCTCGTGATCTCCGGGCCCTTAAACGTCACTGCACCTCAAACAGGAATGCCACTGTCAAGGAAATAACAGAATGGGCTCAGGAATACTTCCAGAAAGCATTGTCAGTGAACACAATCCACCATGCCATCCGCCGTTGCCAGCTGAAACTCTACAGTGCAAAGAGGAAGCCATTTCTAAGCAAGCTCAGACGTTTGCACTGGGCCAGGGGTCATTTAAAATGGATTGTGGCAAAATGGAAGACTGTTCTGTGGTCAGATGAGTCACGATTTGAAGTTCTTTATGGAACACTGGGACGCCATGTCATCCGGACCAGAGAGGACAAGTATAGCCCAAGTTGTTATCAACGCTCCGTTCAGAAGCCTGCATTACTGATGGTATGGGGTTGCATGAGCGCTTGTGGCATGGGCAGCTTGCATGTCTGGAAAGGCACCATTAATGCAGAGAACTATGTTCAAGTTCTAGAACAACATATGCTCCCATCTAAACGTCATCTCTTTCAGGGAAGACCCTGCATTTTTCAACACGATAATGCCAGACCACATTCTGCAGCAATCACAACATCATGGCTACGTAGGAGAAGGATCCGGGTACTGAAATGGCCAGCCTGCAGTCCAGATCTTTCACCTATAGAGAACATTTGGCGCATCGTAAAGAGGAAGGTGCGACAAAGAAGGCCCAAGACAATTGAACAGTTAGAGGCCTGTACTAGACATGAATGGGAGAGCATTCCTATTTCTAAACTTGAGAAACTGGTCTCCTCTGTCCCCAGACGTCTGTTAAGTGTTGTAAGAAGAAGGGGGATGCCACACAGTGGTAAAAATAGACTTGTCCCAACTTTTTTGGGATTTGTTGACGCCATGAAATTTAGAAACAACAGATTTTTTCCCTTAAAATGATACATTCTCTCAGTTTAAACTTTTGATCTGTGATTTGTGTTCTATTCTGAATAAAATATTAGATGTTGGCACCTCCACATCATTGCATTCAGTTTTTATTCACAATTTGTTTAGTGTCCCAACTTTTTTGGAATCTGGTTTGTATATAAATATTTGTTCTTTGTCATGTATGATGAGCATTCCTCTGTCAGTCACTGTGAGTTTTAACAACAGCCTGACCGGTTCTGTTGGCTCTCTCTTAAACTGACCCTCACCATTAGCTACAGACTGGTAAGACACCAGTTTTGTCTCGTGGCCAAACAGGCTTATGGTCATCTAATTTAGAGCAAATTATCTTGGAAGAAACTTCTGATAAAGTTGGTGCTGTTAAAGTAAACCCTCAAGTGAAAGCAGCAGCAGTGAGTGGGTGTCCTGTAGACTAATCTTTGGTCAGATCAGTCATTTGATGAAACTACTTTTAAGAAATATCAAAACTAAAAAGCATAGTTTCCTCAAATGATAGGTGTGGTCAGTTTACAAATAGAATAAAATATTATATGATGGTGTCCATCATGGATTTTACTTGGCAACCCAATTTTTTATAATGACCTTACTAACAACCAGATGCAGCCATACCAAAATCAAAGTCTATGCCTCACTTATTTTCCATGTTATCATGCTAACAACACGCACAGACACACAGAGGATATTTCCAATCTCCCTCTTCTATTCAATTCAGTTCAATTTAGTTTATTTATATAGCACCAAATCACAACAAAGTTGTCGCAGGGCACTTTACAGGAACATTCACATACATAGAAAAGTCAATAAGTAAAGTTCTCTATCTAAGAAAGTAGCAGACAAGTTGAATCTTGGCTTCGTTGCAGTCTCCCATCCTGAGTAAGCACAACGGCAACAGTGGAAAGGAAAAACGAAAGTTATGTATGTAACTACGGTTTTATGAATCCCGGATGGCTGCCAGAGGGCGGTGCTGAAAGCACTGAATGTTCCCTTCGCGCATGCGCTGTTCGAGTAATAATACCAACGAAATCACAAGGGTGACATGGATGACCAATCAGAGGCTATATAGCCTGACCTCATCCGCAGCTCTGGGACACATCAAGGTTTTTCTACCATCAACTTTTATTATTTTGATACTTTGAAAGTAAGACTGACTCTCATTCCCAAAGCTGGACAGTAAGGAACCATGTTACAAAAATGAATAACAAAAATCTGTTATTGTAATTAATTGCAAACCTGTTATTTTGAGTTCAGCAAAGCTGAAAGACCCTTTTTATGAGAACCTTTCCATCTGACCTTTGAAATATAACATCTGAAGCGTTATGTGTATCTCTTCCGAAAAGGGAGGATTCGTCCTGCAGTCTTAAGTGTGGGAAAGAACCCCCTATTGTTCCTCAAGGACTTTTTTGCCGTCCCACGGTAGAAATTATTTTTCGGAACAATTTAAATTTCTGAGTTCTCCTGAACACAATTGAATGCTTTGCTGTAAAACTGCTATGAAATAACTTGTTTACTTCCTTTCTCAGTTCAGTACTCAGTTTAATCATATATAAGAGAAATTAGATGTAAAAACTGGTAATCAGAGGTTTCAACTGTTGTTTGTACAAGCTTAATGAAAATGTTTATGGATGAGTAAAAACTGCTTAGAAGTTTTGATTATCCTGCTGTTATATTGAGTATTTACCAAAGCAGAGTAAATTAGCCATTTATTTTTTTATAATGCTATTAAAGTTCAAATGAAACAGTAACCTAAAACAAAGGTCCACCCTTTCTGTTTTGATTGAGTCGACCATCAATATTGTAATGCCCTCTAAGTCAAAAAAAGTTATTCTGACGTTTAGTTTAGAGCAGTCTTGGGGAAGCTTTTGAAGAAGAAAGGTCAAGCAATCAAAAATTTATGCCAGAAGATAAGAAGTTCATGCAGAAAAGAGACAAGTGTTCCAGAGATTTGTCTCGTGTTTCAAGGAAGCACCAAAAGGTTCCTTGTCACCAGAAGGAGAAAACGCAGCCCTCCGGGAGCCCATCAACTGACCCCATTGGGAGCCAGATAACTATCGACTCCAGATTTCAGCTGATGTCCAGTATCGAGGGATATCCCACCTTTGACACTTAACTCATCTAAAGAGAGTCCCTGGTAACCCTCGGGCGGTTGAACTAGAACTTCATATTGGTAGGAACAGCTGCTCCTTCTCTCTGCTGGTGTCTGATGCCCAAGATAAGAAGTTGTCCAGTCTAAACAAAATTCATCATAAATTAGAATTAAGTTTTCCTAAATTGACAAATCACATCTAGTCAAAACACTTAATTTAGTTAACTTTACAGATGATAATTTACTCTGCTTTTGAACCTCATAATTCACCATATTAAAGTTTATAAGATAATTCCATAATCTCTTCTTGTGTTGTCAATGTAAAGCCATTATTCATTCTTCAGCTGTACTTATCATTTTGACCACTTATATTTACCAAAATCGATAATAAACCTCACAAAATTGTACTTTGACTCAAAGCGTTTTATTATATATGACATTTGAATTTAATACGAAAATAACTCACTAGAGCACGAAAACTCGAGTCTGATTTAATAATTTTCTTGCTTAAGAACCGAAAAGCAAGTGGTGCCCCTTTCAGTCCCTTTTAGTTCATATCTTAGATGTTATTACTGTTTTTCTTATACATTTTATTGTTGGATGTAACTGGGACCTTGTGTACATAATTTCGCTCCATCACATGTACCACATGAGGTGCGAATGACAATAAAGAAACTCTGACTCTGACTTTCAGAATAAAATTACTAATAAAAATTCAATGATCTGAGGACCCTTTCCTCTACATAAATTGGTTTCCCCGTGCGAGACCGTATTCTAAATTAAATTGTCATATAATTAATACGCTAAAAACATTGTGGTAAATCTTTTAGAGCTGAGTATTTTTTTGTCAACAATTATAACAGATACTTTTAGACTGGAAAGCTCACGGCAAGCGAGCTACATTGTTTCCAGGTTAAACCCCATCTTTTAAAGAAGCTTAAAAGTTTTATAACTCTGCTGAACTTTTGGACTCTTCAAAAAATGGTAATATTGGACTTTTTGTGTATGTTGGACACTTAGGTGGGTAGTGGATGCACGAGCCATCTTTTTGTGTTGTAAAAGATTGTTTGAGAAACTTCTAAAAGCCAACTCCCTTGATTTGTTGTGCATGCATTATTCTGAATATATTGTTGTAATCGGCCGACGAGAAAAGGAGATTCTGACGCCTGCGAGTCCTAGGGTTAGAGACTTTTCTCTTAGGATATTTCAGAGTTACCGCGAGTCCCAGTAAACTCTGAACGATATCCTGACACACTCTATGTTAGTGTTTTTTGGATTAGCTACCCAAGAGCTTACCCCTGAGTTTATAAGCATAGACTCAGGCAGGAGATTGTTAACTTTCCTTAGCGGATCTGCCACGATCTGCTTCAAAAAGTGAAAGTTGTCCAGGACCTATGGTCGGAGAAAACGCTGTTCCGTACGGTGACCTGAAGTGGTTGCCCAGCAACCGGTGTTGTTCATGAACATGAAAATCTACCGTTCGGATTTGTTACTCTGTGATTAAAGTCACGGAGAGTGTGTTAAAACTTAACCTGTGTTTTTGTTGTGGAGTAAAAAAAACAAACGCCTCAGGTTGTGTTTTTTTTTTAACTTGGTTTTGAAGCTGTTTAAATTAAGTTCTGTGCTGCATTCAAGAGCTACACGCTTCCCACGGCTGGGTGGATGAATTGCTCTGAAACGCATGTGCAGTGTAGCGAGATTTGAAAAGCTGTGTTTTTGCTGTGTAATGCTGCTGGTTGATGGAAAATGCTGTGTTAAACTGTTGCTCTGTTTTGGTTGAATGCTAAAAGGTAAAAACACTACCCCATCCTACTTCTTTGGCCAAGAGAAGACCTCATCTTGTCGTCATTTTGAGAAGTACACTTTATAAGCAAAAGGAGAGGTCGAATTTCATCACAGACCACCCTCCTTTCCTAAAACACCACCTTGTCCCAGCACTTAAAACTGATTGCCCTCCAGTGGTCAAACCAAATCTTACACCTCATGATTTCTATTTTTTTTTTTTAACTTTTCATCTTTTCAAAAACTTTAAATTACACAAAAACAGTGAACACTTAATTCTTAAACCAAACAGGTTAAGACTGAATTCACCTCACCCTGCTTTGTATATTTTAACATTTATCAGCATATACACCTCAAACTTGTAAATTAATATAATCATTCTTAACTTTTAACAATTTTGCTGGTAAAGGTAAACAACCATTTGTGTTCCAAATCTTTCAATTGTTATCCAATCTTAATTGCTTAATTGCTATTGAATTGTGTTATCTTTGTAGCTTAAAAGTTAACTTGTGAAATAAATAGTTGTCATTTTGTTGTTTTTGTTGAAGCTTTTGTTAAAGGTTAAACAGCCAAGAAGCTTCCCTTAACAACTGAATTCTTAACAAACAAACTCAAAACAATAACAGTTAAATTCTGTAACCAGTTAACTAGCTATTCAATACAGATAACACACACTAATTAAGATACAGTTAAATTTAACACTAACCAAAACTTTGTTCATTTGTGTACATAAAAGATCATGGCTGAAAGCCATCCAGACGATTTAACCGACATGAGTAATTCTGAAGAGCTTGTCCCAGAAGACCCATTTATTTTATTGACACAAGCCCTAGAAGATCTAACCTCAGAAACAATCCTAATTATCTGCACCAAATTAAAGGCCAGTGCTCTAACGAACTTTAACAGATAACAGTTGAGTTAGCAACTGATGTTGTGCTTCACACACCCAAAGGTAATGAGGCCACTAAAACGCTAGGAAGCTTGGCAATAGTTGTGGCCAGACGACTGGAACGAACCCACAACCTGGTCATTCAAGCTGCGGACACTCTCAAAAAGAAAAAGCAAAAGATAGGTCAATTAACAGAAGCAAACAAATCTCTTCAAACACAATATGATAACACGGTCATCAACGAGAACCAAATGAAAACAGAACTATCTGATTTAACACAAAACTTGGACATCCTCAGTCATGCACACACAGAGGTAAAAGATGAACTCGCAAACAACCAACAAATATTGACAGACACTCAAGACAGACTGTGTCAAGAGTTGGAAGCCAAAACAAACATTCACATTGCCCTCTAACAAGCTTACACTGATCTGGACCGTATAAAGATAGAGAACAAAACTCATGTAGAACAATTACGTAATAAAGACAAACTGATACAACAATTACAAAATCAACTTTCCAGGACCCAGAAACATGCTACAAGCTCAACCACTCAGGAACTCCCTGACACAGGTGCAAAATCTCCTCAGGTGAGCGGACCACCTCCTCCTCCAGTGAGCTTGACCCCTCCTCAAGTTTACCCAACACATGTTGATGACCTGGACCAGGCAAGCAGATCAGCAGGGGAGTACGCCTTCAGGCCCAACTCCCCCATGGTAACCTGGATTTACTCTCCAGCTACATCAACAGTCACTAGACTTGACCCCCCTCCAGACCAAAGAGTAAACCGAGCCCAGCATGGTCCATCCGACAGAGAATTGGACAAAATTGCTTAAAACACTACCGGACACTACCGTCCGGGACTACATCTATCTGATTAAGCTGACAGCCAGTAGGGAGGTCAATAAGTTTGTCAACCGTCAACCGACTCACGTACGGACTAGTCTCTTCCTCCTGCGTCAAGCTCTAGAGAAAGAGTTCTCTGACCTTGTCCTACAGTCTGGACTGGCATCAGCCCTTACAGTCAGATAAGGCAGACATGAACCATCAAACAACTACTACTACCGGCTTCTCCATGCTTATTTTGGTTCGCAAAATGAACCTCAGATGGAAGAAGACCCTAATTTCCAAACTCTATTTGTCCATAATCTCCATCCATCAGTTAGCCATCAGCTAGGCATAATGGCTGACCCTCGGACCGCCATGATTCAACAGCTTCGCTATTGGGCCACTTTAGCATTCCAGAAGCTAAAACAGGTTAGACCGGCTGAATCAAACACTGTCCTAACGATGAATACAAGTTCTTTGCCATTAGAACTTGAAGGAACTGGTGCAAATTCTGACTCGCACCGGGAAAAATTTGCACCTCCAACACCCAAATCCAGTGGGACACAACAGTATTTCGGGCCTGACAATCCTCGTCAGGGTAAAGGCCCAAGTAAATATCCAGACTCTTTAAAGAACCAAAACCATCCACGTCCCGACTACTGAAACTACAACAGAGATTATCGGGGGGTAGACACTCCCCAAAATATACCCGCAGATTCACAAATCATGACCAACATTCAAGGCAGACCCACCAGTTTCAGAACCGTCGCGCTCGACCTGAGAAAGAACCAGTCTCACCGCGTGTGCGACATCCTAAAAAGGAAAGAGAGTCAACCAAGCCTCAAGAGGAAGACCTCAGTGGTCTAAGCCCAAAAGATAGGCAGATTGTCATGCGTATACTGGAATAAATACGTAAAGACAATAAACAGAACAAGGCTGACCTTCTATCAATAGTGTCTCTTGTTCCTGAACTTAACAGTCCAACTGTTGCCACTCTATCTTTGGAACCCCAAGTCATAGGGAAAGATACTCAATAGGCAACTGCAGATCGAAGCTCTTCCCCTGTTGCTGAAGTAAAGACCTCTGATCATGACCTTTATGGTTCAGAATCAGAAACGGACCAGTCACACATACAAAGTGCTGTCTTAACAGTCCAAATGAATGTTGACGACCCTTCATTTGAGAATGATGACTCTAGGATTCTGGTGGAACCTCCAGTGCAACAGTTCTTGTGTAACCTAACAAGAAAGTTTTATCTTTCACTGACCCTTGAACAGGTTATGACACATGATGCTCTTCTGGACACTAGGGCAGACAAAACTATAATTTCTGCCACACTATTTGAGAAACTGTGATCAGTGACAAATTGGGCCGGCAGAGATCAGGTGAATGAGACCGCAACGTCCACCACAGGAGGGCCACCACCATTGCACAACCACTGGAGCTGACCCTAGCCCAACGTGACATCTTCTTGTGTTCCCTAGGTCCCTCACAGTCCAGTGAACACTACCTACCACAGGTGTTGAAAGGTCTTGAGATACAGGACTCTCACATGAACAATGTTGTCCTAGCTCTCTGGATGGATAAGCCCGCCATCAGCCATGACCTCTATGATGCCTTGGTGCAGGAACACTGTGACCTCCAGATGGTTAAAAAGTCTTTCCGCTTCCCAAACGCCCCAAAATCTTTTTTGTGTCTTAACAAGTGGGGGCATCTGTGTCCTCAAAGTCAAATGGAATCATAAGAAACTGACCCATCCATTTGTAGTCCCAAACTTGCCTCATGCTGTGTATATAGGCAGTGACATCTTAGTCCGACTTGGTGTTCAAGTGGACACCATCAACAATGTTTTGTGGTCCCTGACAGCTGTCCCTCAGGACGCACTTGTACCCGATCTGGACAATCTCCTATCTGGACAGACAATCCCTGAAGCTTGTCAGGTAGCCAACAGTCAACACATTATGGTACCAGCTCATACTCAAAACAAACCCATGCCATTACATATCCTGGCAGGACAAACTCTTAGCCATTCACAGGCTTTCTTAAAACCTGCCCCACTCTTCTTCGACTTAGGACTTTCATTAGAGGCCACACCCCTTGTGGGCCTCAACTCCAGGACTTCCTGCCTTTCCGTCTGCAACACCAGTGCAGAAGACATCCTGATTCCTAAGGCCACTCCTTTAGGTTGGCTAGTAAGCACTAGCTTCCATGACTTTGAGTTAAATGTACCCATCCTGGGAGGCATTCCAAACTCCCTCCTCCCTGATCATTGTATTGAACAAGTTTTGTATACAAAACCATCCAAAGCCATCGCCCTTTTCTCAATCACTGATTTCGACCGTGACGCCGTTCGACGTGTGGACCTCACCAACAAGGACCAGATGGTGTTGCAAACCTTTGACGTAATGTTGATGAGTACGACCACAGAGACTCCAGACACACCTGTAGAGTCACCATCCTCTGAGTTCCACCCTTCGGTCCGATCACAGATTGAACAAGTAGTTTCCCAAGCCGACACTCTTACCAATGATGAAGAAAGAGAAAAACGTCGCCAAGTTCTTCTCAAATACGAAGAGTCCTTCTTAGTCGACTCTTTGGACTGTGGTTTGACTTCAATCCACACCGTCCGCATACCAACTCTACCTAATTCTCCTACTTATGTGCGCCAGTACAAGATTCCTTTGGCAGTCTATGAGCCCATACAAGAAATCATTGACAACCTTTTGGAGAAAAGAATAATCAGGCCATGTAACAGCACTTACTCTGCACCTTTGTGGCCTGTTCTCAAACCCAATGGAAAATGGAGACTCGCCATCGACTACCGAAAGCTGAACCAACAGGTTCCTCTTTCCAGATGGCCGATGACTCAACTCCAACAAGAACTTCCTAAGGTGATCAACGCCAAGTACTTCTCCACGATTGATGTGGCTTCTGGGTTCTGGACGATCCCAGTGCATATCAAATATCAGATCAACATAAATTGGCGTTCACCTTTGCCAACCGCCAGTACACCTTCACTAGGTGCCCCTTTGGCTATGCAAACTCACCAGCTGAGTTCAACATCTTCTTAAACAAGGCGTGTCCAGATGCAGGGGAATGGGGAACCTTCATCTACGTAGATGACATCCTTCTACGCCAACCCACGTTTGACTCTCCCTTGCTGTTGGTGCAAAGATCTCACTTTTTAAGTGTCAGTGGTGCAAAGCTAAGGTGGAATACGTTGGTCTACTTGTCAGTCCTGATGGTGTGCAACCCCAACTTAGTAGAACCCAAGGCCATGCCAACCTTAGGACACCCTCCAACCTCAAAGAACTTCATAGTTTCCTTGGTGTTTGTAACTACTCATGCCAGTTCATAGAGAACTAGGCTGATCTGGCAAAACCTTTAGCCGAACTCAAAAAGGATGTGCCTTTCCAGTGGTCTGATGTACAACAGCAAGCCATGGATGCCTTCAAGGCCAAGCTGTGCTCAGCACCATGTCTGGCATACCCCAACAGTGACAAAGACTTCCACCTTGAAGTGGGGTTTTCAGCTCACTGCTTGAGTGCTGGTTTGTACCAACTCTATGACCAAGACAAACGTGTAGTAGCCTACGCCAGCAAAACCCTGGCAGGACCAGAACTGAGATACTCTGACTGTGAGAAAGCACTGTTAGCCACTGTGTGGGCAGTGAAATATTTCTCTAACTACCTAGGTGGACGAAAGACTATTGTGGAAACACAACACCAACCAGTAACTTTTCTTAACAGCCAACATATCAGAGATGGTGTGGTGACAAACGCACGCGTGGCTTCATGGCTTATGGCCTTGCAGAGTTTTGACATAGAAGTTCGCTATGCTCAAAACAAGAGAACCCCTCTGGGTACAGACTTGGCAGCCTGCCAACAGTGCAATCAGGATACCCCTTTGGTACAGACACCTGTCAAACATGCCACTGCCTTTGAAGACCCACATCATCAATACATTGATGAAAATGTTTGTAAGGACATGACAACTGTAAATGGTAAATGGACTGTACTTATATAGCGCCTTTCTACCTTAGCGAGATACTCAAAGCGCTTTACACTACAATCTGTGTCCTCATTTACCCATTCATACATCATTCTACTAGATCTCTACAAAGCTAATTGAACAATTCATTCTAAAGAGACTAATCAGAGCTTTTATCACATTCATACACCGATGGGACACACATCAGAGGCTATGAGGGGTTCAGTGTCTTGCCCAGGGACACTTCGACATGTGACTGCTGTTGGATTTGAAACCCCAACTCTTGCATTGGAGGACGACTGCTCTAATCACTCAGCCACAGCCGCCCTATGTGTATGTGGATGGATGTTCCTTCCACCACAACACTGTTATCAAAGCTGGTGTTGGTGCCGTTTGGCTCCACAGTGGTGAACAACACACCTTACATTTTAAACTAGGCCCACAATCATCACAATACGCTGAAATTGCAGGCATATTGATAGCATTGCAAACCACAGTAAAACACTGTTTATTCTTTGGTGATCTGCACAGACTCCAATTATGCACACCTGAGTTTCTCTTGTCACCTTGCTGCATGGAAACGTAAAGGCTTTCTCACGTGCAACAATAAAGCAGTGAAACACAAGGACTTGTTCATGGCATGTGATCACTTGGTGACATCTCACAACCTACAAGTCTTTTGGAAAAAGGTCAGAGGCCACTCACGTGTGCCAGGACAGGACAAAGAGCTTAACCATCTCGCAGACTCGTTGGCAAAAAGAGGTGCCATAAATGGTACCCGGTGATCTTTCGACCCCTCTTGGCTGCCTGCTCATGTCCCAGACCCTCCCTCTCCTGGCTACTCATGCCAGTTCATGAGTAGCTGGCACTGCCATCTCTGGCAGTGTGTACTCTCACACGTTCTCGTGCTGAAGCTTCCACCTCTACTGCTCCACAACCAGTGAACAACACAGTTTCAGTGGAACCTGCATTTACGGACAAAGACCTCATGGAACTTCAGTCTTTGGATCTAGCCATCGGGAAAATGATTCAGTATCTGGCTGATCCAGACACTAACATTCCTTCTTTGACCGAACTTGACTCTGACCCTGAACTGTGTACTCTTTTTAAGGTTCGCTCACACCTGAAAATGGTCAAAGGCATGCTCGTCTTTGCTCCTGATCCAACATCTTCACCTTCTTTCGTTGTGCCTCGAGACCACAGGGGTGTGATGCTGGTTCATGCCCATGACCTTCTGTCTTCAGGACACAAAGGCGTCAAAGCAACTCTAAATGCGTTAAAGCAAATTGCTTACTGGCCAGGGATGCGCAAAGATGACTACATCAAAGGATGTTTGGTTTGTTGTCAATTCCAACTTGGAACACCCCTTCACAGAGCACCATTGCAAAACAGAGGGATCACCTTTCCATGGTCCGATTTACAGATCAATTGGGTAGGACCACATACGGAGGAAATAAATATTTCTTCACTGTGACCTGTGCGTTCACCAAATGGGTTGAATGCCTACTGGCAGCAAATGACACCGCAGACACCACTGCTTATCTACTGATGAATAACATCTTCACACGGTTCGGACTTCCCACTCGGGTCAACTCCGACAGAGGTACACACTTCACTGCTGAAGTGATGCAGAAACTTGGGCAAATGTTGGGAGTCAAAGTCAATTTCCATATTGGCTACTATCCCCAAGCATCAGGCCAAGTTGAGCGATACAACAGAACAGTGGTCAGTATTCTTAAGAAGTATGTGTCCACCAACCACAGAGACTGGGACATCAAGCTGCCCCTGGTCCTAATGGCCATTCGGTCAACCCCACATCAGTCCACTGGTATCTCTCCCTTCGAGATGATGACCGGTCGAAGATGACCCTTCCTTTGCACTTACTTTACCAACCTGGTGAAGCCAATCTACACAACTCACCAGTACATGAAAGATCTGAACCAACACCTGAAACAACCAATAGCAGCTGATTAGCATCTCAAAAGCTCAAATAATATCTCAACTACAACCCCAAATCTCAAATGAGTTGAAAAGGATGTTCTGTGGATGCATTCTCATCTACCTGCCAGCTGTGCTTGAGTGCCTGACCACTGAGATCCTGGAACTAACAGGAAATACGGCTCATGACAGCGGAAGGACAGGATCGTCCCTCGGCACCTACAGTTGGCTGTCCGCAGCGACGAGGAGCTCGGCAGACTGCTGGGAGGAGTGGTCATCGCTCTGGGAGGAGTTCAGCCCGGCATTCGGTCCCCTACAGCCCGGGGAAACCAAGAGGCCAGCTGAGTCTAGGTGGACGGATCGGATGGCATCTGCAGCCAGTTTCTTAGGATCCACTGTGGGATGGACCTTTACAAGAGATCCTTCCTGCCTACAGCCTCAGTATTTATAACATCTCTTAATGAAACGAGGATAACGAGTTACAACAACAAATGATTTTCCTTTGGGATTAATAAAGTATTTTTGAATTGAATTGAATTGAAAACCACTTTTGCGTTCGCTCAAAAACATCTTAACAAGACAGCTGAAGGGCGCAAAGCCTACTATGACCAAAAAGCCTCCTATGAAGAACTCCAAGTGGGGGAAAAGGTCTGGTACTACATCTTCGCCCCATCTACTGGACAAAAAGCTTCCAGAGCTGGAACGCTTGTCCGCAAACTACTTCCAAGGTGGACTGGACCACACCTGATAACGGACAAACTGTCCCCAGTTGTGTACCAAATCAGGATCAGCAGAGGTCAGAAAGAACCTGTCTTCAAGTGGGTCCACCGAAACCAGATCAAGCCACACAAGGCTCAAACAAAAACAATCAACAATACAGAATCTATAGAAGACTAAAAACCAAATCCAAATGAACCACTAAGAAATTACAACACAATTCCTCTAAACAACACCTTAGATTACAGATTTGCAAAATTAATCTTACCTCACACAAATAGGCAATGTATAACTTGTAGTGTTGGGATAGGCTAGGTTAGCTTCAGAGCTTCACTACAGTCATATTTAAATAATGGGTTCTCTCTTTTTCAAGCTACTTACAGATATGTGACAGAGGTACTGTGCGTAGATGGTTTAATCAGTGACATGAGACGTTAATTTTCTTTGACCCATCAAAATAAATGTGGTCATTTATTAACAGAATCAAATTTAACATCAAAACATTGTACACTTGATTAGACTGGTCTGGTTCTGATTAATAAAACTTGGCACGTTTTACTTAATAAAAACAACAGACATTTCTGAAGGCATCTGGATTAATTACTGGCAAATAGAAGTTTAAAGATGGGAAATATATGGAGGAAGATTTATGTCTGTAGACCAGAACAACATGCTCCTTTCAAGCGCAGTTCGCCCGCGGTACACTTGTAGTGAAGCTCGTGACGACTCTTTACCTTGGCAGAGGATGGGTCCGCTGCGGTCAAGAGGTCCCTGGCACGCTACCTTTCAGCGTCTCCTCAGGGCGGCTGCGACTCGGCAGAAGTCGTGAGATACTCCGTTCTACAGAACAACTTCCCCAGAAGTTGTAGGGCATTCGCCGGGTAGAGCCACAGCAAGGCGTCGTGGCTCCTGCAGAGATGGGTGGCTCCATCAGACTGGAAAACCGAGTCCGAAGTTCCACTCAGCAGTGGAAAAACTCCAGAACTACGCCACAGTACTCCAGAAGACTCGAGAAGACTTCAGAAGACCTCAGCCATTACTCCAAAGACTCAGAAAAGACTGAGAAGAGGTCAGAAGAGACAGACAGTTCTAGGAAGTGTCGACTTTTAAAGCGTTCTGCTTCCGGTCACTTTTAGTAAGTCCTGATTGGTTGCTTCAGCAACCAACAGGGGTGTGGTTCTAGTGACGTCAAAGGGGGTTTTCAAGTCAAGAAAACAGCAGAAATGTTTAGGAACAGACAGAGAAATGTTTTGGCGAAGTGACTAACACTGCAGGTGCCAGTTCTCTTGTTTACTGTCTGAGAGCTTTAAAAACACAACAGCTCGTTCCAACAACTTGTTTTTGACTGTCTCCGACTTTTGACCGACATCACTCTCTCATTTCAGACAGAAGATCAAAAAATGCATAATTACTTGGTAAAATAGACATTTAACTTGATTTCTAATTTGAATGAGGATTAAAAAATCATTAATACTGTTTCACAGTTGATTTAAAATGAGTTGTTCACTTCAACATTTAAAAATGGTATGAACTAAACACACTTTTGATTATCAAGATATTGTAAAATAGTAATGATAATATAAAAAAGAGAGTGTTCTTTCAATTGATTAATTCAGGATACAATTGTATTTCTGGATTCAAATCAATGAAATAACAGTTCATGTCCCATGAAGGTCTTCAGAGGCAGGTTTTGGTCGGAGGCCTAGTCCACTACAAACTCTAAGATCTAATAACAAACTTTACTCAAACATAACAATCTCCTTGACCACTGGATTGCACCAAAGTATGATTATTTAACATGAAAGTCACAATTCCCTTGAAAACATATTGCAATTTGGTGTAACCACCTACGACTAGAAGCCTTGTGCTAATGTCATCCCATATCTGTTCCCCTCAGGACCAGACTGTTATAGAGGTTGATAATGCTCATGCTCAGTTGATCACCACACTGTTAACTAATATGCTTAGAGAGATCGGATCCTCCATTGACACTTTAGCTATCAGCCGATTTCCTCCGTACTTCCTCCGTCTCTCAGGACATGGTTCAAGAAATCCTTACTACAGCTACCACAGAGAGAGTAACAACAATCCATGCCAACCTAGCATACACAATAGATAGCTCAATTCCACTTCACTCGACCCAGAAGCCCATGACATAGTGTTCCTCATAAATCTACCCATTATAACTACAAATAATGTTTTTAGGCTAAAAGACATTAAACTATACAACAAGAGAGACTTAAACGAGTCGACCAGCTCATATGCATTTGGTCCAAAGCCTTCTCTCAAGAAGGCTTTGGACGTTGCACGTTCGTGGTGAGACGTATTGTGTCATTTCCTGTTTGTCTGGTGGTAGTTGAGTGAATTGTTTGCTCGAGTCGTCTCTGTTTTCTGGATTTATCTGTCTTTTGCACAGTTTTTCATTCTAGTTCACAAACACACTTAGTACAGTTGTTTTTCTACTGTTGGATAGTGCTTAAAACACCTCTTATCTTTCAACACTTCTCGGTTTTTATTGGTGTATTTGGCTCTGCTAGCTCTTGCTAGCGTTAGCTTAGCATGGCTGCTGCTTCTCTCCCTGCTTCCTCTGTTTTCTCTTGCTCTGTGTGTCAGATGTTTAGTTACTCCTCTGCCTCCTTTAGTGGTAATGATACATGTAACAAATGTAGTCTTATGGTAGCTTTGGAGGAGAGGCTGTCTGAACTGGAAGCTCGGCTCCGTGCTGTAGATAAACCAGTAACTAGCCAGGTCCCCTTAGACGGCGCGGAACCACAGAGGCTAGCTCCCATTAGCAGTCCTCCAGCAGACCCCGAACAGCCAGGACCCCAGGCCGGCTGGGTGACGGTCCGGAGCAAGTGTAGTGCTAAGGCTAAGCTCCCAGTTCACCACCGACCCGTTCACGTTTCTAATAGATTTTCCTCGCTCAGTGGCACACCCGCAGAGAAACAGACCCTGGTTATTGGAAGCTCCATAGTCCGAAACGTGGCTTTAGGGACTCCAGCGGCCATAGTCAAATGCATTCCGGGGGCCAGAGCGGGCGACATAGAATCTTATCTGAAACTGCTGACTAAGGCTAAGACTAAATACAGTAAGATTGTTATTCACGTCGGCGGTAATGACACTCGGTTACGCCAATCGGAGGTCACTAAAATTAATGTTGCTTCGGTGTGTGACTTTGCTAAAACCACGTCGGACTCTGTAGTTTTCTCCGGCCCCCTCCCCAACCTGACCAGCGATGACATGTTTAGCCGTATGTCGTCGTTTAACCGCTGGGTGTCCAGGTGGTATTCTGACAACGACGTGGGCTACATAGATAACTGGAGTTCTTTCTGGGGAAAACCTGGTCTGATGCGGAGAGATGGCATCCATCCCACTTTGGACGGACCCGCTCTTCTTTCTAGAAATATGGCTGATTTTATTTATCCCCCAAATTATTGACAACCCAGGGTCCAGTCCAGGAAGCAGAGTTGTAGTCTTCCACACCTCTCTGCTGCTGCTCCTCTGTTACCCACCCACACCCACATTGAAACAGTGTCAACTCGCCCACGGCTCAAATTAAATAAACAAAAAATCAGCTCTAAAAATATAAACCATAAAAATCTGATTAAAATAAACAGTTACTTTACCAGAGCAAAATCATAAATTCATTAAATGTGGATTATTGAACATCAGATCTCTTTCCTCTAAATCCCTGTTAATTAATGAACTGATAACTGATCATCACATTGATTTATTCTGTCTGACAGAAACTTGGCTACAACAGGAGGATTTTGTTGGTATAAATGAATCCACTCCTGTTAATTATTTAAATTTTCATGTTCCTAGAACAACTGAACGAGGTGGAGGAGTAGCTTCTATTTTTCAGTCAGGAACAGAACAATCACTTTTGAAAAGTAAATCAACATTTTACATACATGGAGAAAAGTCAGGAAAACTACTGGCAAATCAGTTGAAGGGTGCCACGGCTAAACAAATCATCCCTAAGATCCAATTAAAAAATGGCACCATAACTCTTGATCATTTACAAATTAACAGAGCATTTAAGGACTTTTATTCCCATTTATATACTTCAGAATCCCAAACCAACAAAAATTTATCTTCTCACTGTTTCGAAAAGACCAATATGCCGAAACTCACACCTAACCTGAAAGATGCACTAGAAATCCCAATATCCCTGACAGAAATTGTGTCAGCTGTATCGGTAATGCAGTCTGGCAAATGTCCGGGCCCTGAGGGCTTCCCTGCTGAATTTTTAAAGAAATTTTCACCTTTACTCTCCCCACTCTTACACTCGGTTCTCTTAGGAGTCATTTTACCAAGGATCCTTTCCAAAATCTTTCTTAAAGGCCTGCATTACCCTCATTGCAAAGAAAGGAAAAGATCCAACTCATTGTTCCTCTTATCAACCAATCTCCCTTTTAAATACAGATGCAAAAATCTTAGCCAAAGTTCTTGCTCAAAGGTTGGAAAAGATCCTTCCTTTCATCATATCAAAAGATCAGACTGGATTCATTAAAGGCAGGCATTATTTTTTAATATCAGGCGCCTTTTGGACATTATTTAGTCTCCTTCGGATACCGTCCATGATTGTGTTATCTCCCTTGATGCGGAGAAAGCATTTGATCGGGTTGAATGGGACTACTTTTATTGTTCTTGACAAAATTGGTTTTGGCCCTCATTTCAATACATGGGTGCAATTAATTTATTCACATCCCACTGCAACCATTCGTACCAACTCTCAGATATCGAAACCATTCAGTCTATATCGAGGAACTCGTCAGGGATGCCCACTGAGCCCTCTGCTCTTTGACCTGGCAATTGAACCTCTTGCCACTGCTTTGCGGTCCTGTGACACAATTTCAGGAATCTGGAGAGGTGATATGGAACATAAGGTCTCCCTTTATGCTGATGATCTTTTACTTTTTATCTCTCATTCGACTGACACATTGCCTTCCGTTCTATCATTGCTTAAGGAATTTGGAATAAATTCTGGCTACAAATTAAACCTAAGTAAAAGTGAAATTTTCCCTATTAATACCCTAGCACAGACTCTTGACTTCAGTAAATTGCCTTTTAAAATTGAGAAGATAAAATTCTCTTACCTGGGTGTTACAGTTACGAGGAGGTATAAAGATTAATATCAAGAAAATTTTGTCTCTCTGTTGAGTCAGACAAAGCAGGCATTATCCCGGTGGTAACTGCTTTCCACATCCCTCATAGGCCGTAGTAACTCAGTCAAGATGGTCACTTTACCTAAGTTTCTGTATCACTTTCAAACTATTCCTGTTTTTATCCCTGGTTCATTCTTTGTGCAGTTAGATTCCATAATTTCATCATATCTGTGGCAGGGAAAACGTTCACGCTTAAATAAGACATATCTCCAAAAAAAACAAGGCCGCAGGCGGTCTTGCCCTTCCAAATTTCCGTTTTTATTATTGGGCAGCAAACTTGCACTGTCTAGCATTCTGGTCATTCTATTACAACAGGCCTGACTGCCCGGACTGGGTAGCGATGGAGTCACAGTGCTCTGGGAAATGGTCCACCCTGGCTTTCTTGGGATCCCCATTCCCGCTTCCACCACTTACAACTGTTATAAACCCAGTTATAAAACACTCACTAAAAATCTGGGCACAATTTCACAAATGTTTTGATTTCTCTAGTTTCTCTCTCTATAGCCCTATCATGTCTAACCAACTCTTCAAACCCTCATCTCAGGACTCTGTTTTTAAAAAATGGCAGAGAAGGGGTATAGTACGCTTCAATGACTTATTCTTCAATAACATGCTAGCTTCATTTCAACAACTATGTGAAAAATTTAGCCTTCCCCAGTCCAATTTTTTAGGTATCTACAAATACGGCACTTTATTACTCTTTATCTGTCCACCCTCTCCATTTCAACAGATAGCAGTATTGTTGACACTATTCTTTCTTTAAACCCAAATAAAAAACATTCTATTTCATTAATTTATAGTAGACTATTGGATTTGAAGCGTGCTTCCTCAGATAAAATCAAAGCTGCTTGGGAAGGGGATCTTGGCTCCTCGATTTCAGAGGACTCCTGGACCTCCATACTCAGACTGGTGAGCTCCAGTTCTCTCTGTGCTAGACATTGTCTAATACAATTTAAAGTGGTACACAGAGCTCACATCTCTAAACTGAAATTGTCCTCTATGTATCCTGATGTTAGCCGGTACTGTGTGAGATGCAAACATGCTGAAGCCTCTCTCTCCCATATGTTTTGGTTTTGCTCATCTCTGAACAAATACTGGCAGGAAATCTTTCAGACTTTATCACGTGTACTAGATACATGTCTGAGCCCTGATCCACTGATTGCTCTGTTTGGTCTTGTAGAGGACATGACAAATCTAAATAAAAACCAACAGCACGTAATATCGTTCACCTCTCTCCTGGCCAGACAAGCCATTTTGCTCAGGTGGAAAGAACCGTCTCCACCCACTCACGCTCAGTGGTTGGCTGACATCATGTCCTGTTTAAAGCTGGAGAAAATCAGATTCACACTCCAACAGAAAGAGGGTAAATTTGAGAAAGTTTGGGGACCTTTCCTGAATCTATTCCAGTCTCTTTGATAACACAACTCATTCATGGTAATGCAGTCTCTTGGCTATTTTACTTTTTATTTATTTTTTTCCCTTTCTTTTTGGCAGTGATTGGGGAGGGATTATTTTCTTTTCTTTGGTGTGGATTATAATGTAGATGATGCAATTCAGATCGACTTAGTCTACTAATGTCTTCACTAATGGTTACATGCAAATGCTTCATTAACATCTTTGCTGTTTAATGTTTTTGTTTTTTGAAAAAATGAAAAATTCAATAAAAAAAGATCTGGAAAAAAAAAAAAAAGAAATTTGAAGCCATCCAGGCCTTAATGTCAACCAGACATTTTAACAGAGGGTGAATGGAGCAAACACTTGCTGGTTTCACAGGTAGGTAGATCTGACAGTCATCAGCATAACAATGGAATGAAAGACCATGTTTCCTCAGGATGGACCCCAATGGGAGCAAATAAAGTGAGAACAGAAGGGGTCCAAGAATCGAACCCTGTGGGACCCCACAAGAAAGAGGTAATGAGGCGGATACATTATTACCAACCTTGACACAAAAACTCCTGTCACTCAGGTATGAGCGGAACCATTCTAATGCAGCACCTGTAATCCCAACCCACTATTCCAGCCGTGGTATGAGGATACTGTGGTCAACAGTATCAAACGCAGCAGTAAGGTCCAGGAGCACAAGTACCACAAATTGACCAGAATCATTTGATATCATAATATCGTTACAAACCCTCACTAATGCTGTTTCAGTGCTGTGGAGTTGCTTAAAACCAGACTGAAAAATCTTAAAAATTATGTTCTCATTCAAAAACTTGTTTAATTGAATGAAAACTATTTTCTCCAGGATTTTGGACAGGAAGAGAAGTTTCAAGATTGGTCTGAAATTTGAGCAAGTTGAAGGGTCAAGTACAGGTTTCTTAATTAACGGATGAACTACTGCATGTTTGAAAACATCAGGAACCACACTTGTCACAATACTACTATTTACAATAGTAAGAACAGTTGAAGGTTGAAGAGTTAAATATCCAACAACTCTTGGCTGGAGCGAGGGATTTAGACTCATGAATAACAGAGGTTTCGAATGAAATGGGTTTGTGATCTGAAACAATAGCATCCCCAATTTCCAGATTAACCACAGATAAACTGTGAGACAGAACTAAATCAAGTGTATGGCCCTGTTGATGAGTTGGACCAACAATATTTTGCACAAGGTTGAAAGATTGGATCAAATTTAGAAACTCCTGCACTAAAGGCTTTTCAGGGCAGCAAACATGTACATTAAAGTCCCCTAGAATCAAGACACGGACGTAATTTGAGCAGTATTCCAGACAAAAAGTCCGAAAATTCGCTTATTAAGTTTTTGTTGTACGAGGGTGGTCTGTAGATCACGCTGCACAGTGTCGGGTTGGAGCAGCCCAGCTCAAAATACAGCAGTTCAAAACACTGAAAAGCTACAGCCTGTAGCTGTCTCTAGTTCCAGAGTTTAAAAAAAAAAACCTGTTAATAATCCATCACCCCTACAAGAAGCCCTTGGAGCATTAAAAAAAGGCACAATCCACCGGCAAAAATTCAGAAAAAACACAACTCACCAGGGACGAGCCAGGTCTCTGTAACAAACATGAAGTCCAATCCATTGGAGCAGAAAAAGTCGTTTGATTAATGTTTTATTTGCCAGCGACCTCGCATTCAGCAGAACAATCTTAGTAGGACCAGTATCTGAAGGAAAAGCTGAGCACGGAGCACAGATCAGCTGTTTTAGATTTTTGGAGTTTAAACCGCGCCTCCTAGGACCAGAGACGCAGCAGCTGTATGCGCGCCCGCGGAGCGGGCCAGTCTCGACTACAGGGATCTGGCAGGACCCAGCAGGATCAGCGAAGCACCCGTACAGGCGAATATCCAGTAGATGGTCGGTAGGAGATGATGCAGCAGACAGTCAGAAGTTGGTTAAGTTCCACTGGAGACGGCCAAAACCGCCGCGGCTGCACGCACCAGGCCCGGCCACCTGTAGCAGGCTGGAGTTGAGCGGGTCAGCGAAACATACGGATGAACAGTTTAACATCTGATGGTCAGCAGCAGATGACGAAGCAGCAGCCAGCTTGATGCTGGCTTTAATCCGCACGAGACGGTTGGCACGTATTCCACGGCGCCTGGAGCGATGTCTTCAGGTGGGCAGAAACGCCGCGTGCTGCAGGTAAACAGGGACATCAGCAAGCAGAGGGGGTGGGGGTCCAGAGCCCCGATCAAAGTGGTCGAACAAGGCGAGGTTTGCAGTAGATAACTGTATATTTAAAAGTTGTTGGCAATCATAAACAAGCAGTGAGTTGATGTCACCGAAGAAAAATGACAAAACCAGAAAAAAAACAATCAAAACAGACGAGAGGTGAACAGCAAGCTACCAACACCAGCGCCATCTTCCCGGAACAGCAGAAATTCCTTGAATTAAGGCTAAACCGTTGCGGCCCCTAGAAAGGCGAATACGCTGCTCCGGCCAACAGGCAATCGGGCCTCCGACGACGGTGAAAAGGTCCAAGGGCTGAAGCCCTGGATTGAACCATGCACGAGAAGAAAAAAGGAACAGAGCCGCGGATGACGCCAGGCTACATAGCCTCTGATTGATCATCCATGTCACAGTTGTGACTTCGTTGGTATTACTACTCGAACAGCGCATGCGCCAAGGGAACATTCAGTGCTTTCAGCACCGCCCTCTGGCAGTCGGGAGGGATGAAATAGAACTCCCTTTTAAAAGGAAGAAACCTCCAGCAGAACCAGGCTCAGGACAAGCGGTCATCTGCTTTGACCGGCTGGTTTGAGAGGAGAGGAAGGAGAGACAAACAAACACAGAATGGTAGGTCCAGAATGGACCATGATAGGGGGGCAAAAAGAGGTATGAGGGTTTACAACGAGACATTTAACTGCTGCAGAGGGTCAGCCATTATCAACCTATCCATTTGAAATGCTCCAGTACCTGAAGCCCTCTGAGACTTGGTTTCTCTGGGAATGATGGGTTCGTTCTCCTCCAGGTCGTTGTCTGACTTGGACTCATCATCAGACCAGGGATTTCTCTTCTTCACCTTCTTAACTGAAGCACCTTTGGGTGCAGGAGGTTTTCTTATCCTGGGAGCTCCTGTAAGGCAGCGATGAAGATGAAGATGAGTTATTCAGTAATGAATGAAAAGTTCTGCAATTTGTATGAAAACCACTAACCAGGCTCCTTCTTCTCTTTCTTCACCCGTGGAGCTTTAGGTTTGGATACAGAGTTTTCTCCAGTTGTTCCCTCCCCACCCACACCGTTATCTTCAAATTCCAGCTTTACAGCTAAGTTCGAGTCGCCCTGATGATGGAACAGGTTTAGTTTGGCATCACCAGAATTAAAACCAGAGTTAAAGTAAACCCACCTTCTTTTTTTTGGTCAGTTTTTTAGCTGCATCAGATTTGATTGGTTGCGTTGGAGGATCCACCCGGCGGCCAAATGGTGAAGGCAAGGTCTCCTCCAGGTTCATCTTCTTCACTTTAGGTTTACCGACTTTACCCTTCACCAATTTGACGGCCTTTCCTAAATTTAGCTCTTCTTTCTCCTGGGCCTCCACATTCTGTCAAATAAAACAGAAATAAAACTATGACTATCTTTTGAACTACAATTAGAAATAAAGGTGGTGAAAGCAGCCAACAAAAACTAGTTTATTAAAACCATGACACCAGGAAATAATGACTAATTGATGAACAATATCAGAACATTTGAATCCTTTCATTTTCTTACATGTGAGGCTCCAGGTCTCTTCAGCTCTCATCATCTGGACTGTTAAGATTTTTAAAGTATACTAGACTTTAGATCAGAAGTGCCACTGCCTCAGGGTTGTATCTCACTGGACTGACACTTTTGGAGACTCAAACTTATGAGAAAATGTGAATCTTCCATTAGAGTTTCACGAAATCCTGTTTCTGTGACCAAGGGGCCAGTGTGCCAAGGCACCTTGACCTGAACAGCCAGTTTTGGAAAACTGTGGCCTGCTTTTATGTGCACTGCTTGTAAAACTGTATTCATGCACAATACTTAGCTGCCCTCATATTTATTATTCAAACTGTTGAAGCACACTTTAGAAATGAAAATAGGCAGATTTGGCCCATTATTTTAGTAATTACATTTCACTGGTGTGATGTTTAGGTCTGTACATGTTTTCTGTCAGACAAGTGCTTCGTGCTGCTGCTGTTCCCTGTATTGTTTTTGTACTATTAGTGTTTAGTGTATTCTTAGTTTAGAGTCTTTCTTAGTTTATAACTTAGATCATATTACTGTTTTTCTTTACAATTTATACCTTTACTGGATGTAACTGGGATCCTGTGTACACAATTTCGTTCCACCACATGTACCACATATGATGCAAATGACAATAAAGAAACCTTGACGTTATGAAGGGGACAAACTACAGAAATTACACCTCTACAATAAAATAATAACTAAAAACTGCATATGTCGCATTACACGCCTGTCAACAAACTATCATATAAATGGACTGTACTTGTATAGAGCCTTTATATCTTATCAAGATATTCAAAGCTCTTTACAACAATCTGTGTCCTCATTTACCTCCATACACACATTCATACATCCCTCTACTACACACACACACACATTCACAGCACTCTACTACACACACATTCATACAACACTCTACTTGGGCTGAGTACCGAACAGAGGTTCTTTTATGGCACCGACCGAACTGCACCGGTCGGTGTAAGGATTGAAACGTCACTCTTCTTTCGGTGTCAAGTTTCGGTATTGGCTGTAATGTGTCACGTGGTTTCAGCACACTGGCAGGTAAAACACCAGACATATGACAAACAGACTACGTGTTTACACCCTGAGCTGTCATACCTAATCTATGTCTAATGTATGTCTATGGTGCTGGTGACGCCCACAGACGGGGTTCACGTGTGCAGCGCGTGTTGTCGAACGGCTTCAATTTATGAGCAGAAAGTTGTTCCGTGTTTTTCTGCAAGGAGAGAGGAGGACAGCAGCCTCCTCCCTCCTCCTCCTCCTCTCAGCATTAAAGGCAGCCTGTGAGTGTTAGAGAGCATGAACGTCCTGATTCATTATGTCCACGACCGGACTCTTCATCAAAGAACTCCGAGGACGGCTCTGTGTCTGTGTTTCAGTTGGTAAGTTTACGTTTGTTAACGTTACTGCAGCTTAACATGTACATTGCGGTGAATTAAACTATGATTCATGTAACGCTAACTTTTTAAGATATTAGTGTGTAAATTTATTTTATGGGTATCTACAGGTATGTAGCTAGCTAAAATCAGAAGCTAACTAAAGATTGACAGTAACAGATAAAGCTTAGCTTGTAAAAATGTGCTCATCCATCCAGTCAGCTGCTTAAACAGTTCCCTAATGTTCACTGTTTATGTTAATGTTCTCCTCACAGGAGCCTCTGACCCTGATGTGAGGACGACAAAAGAAACGCGAGGAAGGGGCCACAGGACAGTTACAAACTTTGTTAAAAGTTTGCTGCTTTTTCTACAGTGGAGCTGCATGGTGTTGGTAAGTAAACTGTAAAGGATTTTGTTGACCAGTTGAGCTTTTATCTCTCAGCCTAGATAATGTTTTTTGAGTAATAATAACAAAACCATGTTATTGTTGATGTTTTGTGTTCTAATGTCAATTAGGGAGATGATCAGAGCCCTAAACCCCAGAGAACCACAGAGAAGATTCAGGAAGAGACACAGAGGTACAGAAGTCTGCATCAACCCTAACCTCAGTGAATCCAGTGACCTGCTGATGGGATGTTGGGGACAATATGTCAGTGCTATCAAACTTGGCAACCAGGTATCTGTGTGTGCAACAATCATCATCTACAGCTTCAGAGTGAACATTTTCTACTGGTGGAGACACCATCAGCCAGGACCGGGCTTGTTTGTGTCCAGAGAAAGAAGACATGTTGACTTTGCTGAAGAAAAACTGTTAAGTGAAAAGGTCCTCAGTGTGTAGCACTGCTTGTAATTGTTTTTTTTAACTAGAAATTATTTGTTTATTTTTATGTAAGAAAACTGCTTAGAATAGAAAAATACCAAAGTTAAGAAAAGAAAACTCACGATTTGTACTGTAATGTGTAACGTAATTTAATTCTTGTTAGAATTAAAAGTAATTGCAAAATTGATACCGAAAAAAGAACCGTCCAGGAACCGACACCGAAGTGAAGGTACAGACACCGATTTTTTTTAGAAAGGTACCCAGCCCTACGCTCTACTACACACACATTCATACAACACTCTACTAAACACACTTTAATACAAAACTCTAATACACACACATTCATACAACACTATAATACACACACATTCACACAACACTCTACTACACACACATTTACAACACTCTACTACACACATTCATACAACACTCTACTACACACATTCATACAACACTACTACACACACATTCATACATCAATCTACTAAACACACATTCATACAACACTCTACTACACACACTTTTACAAAACTACTACACACACATTCATACAACACTCTACTACACACACATTCATACTACACTCTACTACACAGATTCATACAACACTCTACTACA
>NC_056516.1:6902951-6962019 GCF_014905685.2 Nematolebias whitei | reverse complement strand
GAATACAGCACCTCAGACTGAGGAAGTCTCTCGGATGAGAGACGAAATGTTTCTGCATTTTTTTGTTGTTTTGCTTGGTTTTGTTTTTTTGAATGTCCAGAGGACCAGATTTAACTTTTTTAGATCTTGTTAGTAAAGCGTGCCAAGTTTTTATTAATCAGAAACAGATCAGCAAATCAATGTGTACATGTTTTGATGTTAAATTTTGATTCTGTTAAATAAATGATCGCATTTATTCTGATGGGTCAAAGATAAAATGGCGTCTCATGTCACTGATTAAACAATCCACTTACAGTTATCTCGGTCACATGGCATTAATTTAACTCGAAAAAGAAAATAATCCGTTGTAAGTAACAATTAATATTCTTTGTGCTTGAACTAGCTTTAAGAATAATTAATTAGTAGTGTGTTCCCAGCAAAGCTGTCCTGACATTCTACACTCTTCTACACACACATTTATACAACACTCTACTACACAAACATTCATACAACACTACTACACACACATTCATACAACACGCTACAATATCTATACAAACACTAATCAGAGCTTTATCACATTCATACACCGATGGGACACAGAGTCCCATCAGAGACAATGAGGGGTTTAGTGTCTTGCCCATGGACACTTCAACATGTGACTGCTGGTGAAATCAAACCCCCAACTCTCCCAATGGAGGACAACTGCTCTAACTACTCCGCCACAGCTGCCCCCAACAACAGAAATGACCCGGACAAAGACAAAAAAAAATCTTGTTTAAACGTTGACCTTGATTCGTGACCTTGGAGCTGGGGTGATGAGAGTGTATATGACACACAAGTGTTTTCCCTACCGTTATTCAAGGATGCCCTGTCAACAGAACCGAGAGCTCCACCTACCAAATCCGCCAATGCAGCTCTGCCACTTCCAGATGGGGAGCAGAGACTGTAGCAGCTCAGCTCAGACTTAACGCTCCGCAGACACATGATATTTTGACCATGTTCCATTGTGAATGGTTTAAAATATTTTCTCATCATTGTATTCTCTTCTTATTTACATTTTATTCAACATTTCATCCTTTTCAGAACTGGAGTTATATTTATTCTAAATTATCTTTATTACGGTATTTGTTTCCGAACTAAAGCCCCCAGTATACTGCCGCATACGTCCATACACAGAGGTACGCACGTACGTATGCAGAGGTACGAGTGTACCCCCCAGGGAATGTCCGTGCAAAGCTCAAATTTTTACGACCGCATACGCGTACGCGGTGTTGCACAATAAACTGCCCAGCGACGGACTGTTTTGTATGTGACACCAATGTATTAAATTCCCCTTCTTCATCTCTGATCTGGCCTTTTCTTTTGTTTTTTGTTTTGCCAAGAGGCAAGTGATCCCTTCCTCCTCCGTTGATGCCATGACTGAAATGGTGACAAATGAAGGAATTTGTCACGAGCGAATTAAACTCAGGTCCAGCAAGGCTGCGGGAGGGTCTTGAGATTTCCTGGTGGGCTGATCTGATGTGTGGGCTGTAGAGCCAGCGCTCCCTGTTTTTTTTTATTTTTTTTTAGGTATTTTTATTAACAACATATAAACACAAAACACCGCTGTGGCTGAGACACCGCTGTGGCTGAGGCTGCCAGTGCTCGCTCTTTTTTATTTTTTCCGACCTGTCAATCAATCCAGTAGGCGTGTCAGCAAATGACCAATCGGCGACCTCAATTTGTCCCGAAGGTAAACACCCCTTGTCTGTGAAGCTGCTCTGTAGTTGCTCGGGGTGTACGCTGGAGTACGAAGTCTGAACCCTCTGCGTACAGTACACACGTACGTACGTGTGAACGGACGTACGCGGCAGTATGGGGGCTTAAGAGTTTGCCATCTTATTTAAGCAGGGCAAGGCAAATTTATTCATGAAGCCCATTTCATGCCAGGCGTCGACTCAAGGTGCATTACAGAATATAAACAACAATTCTTTGTACCAGCAAGCACAGTGGCAGCAAGGGGTGGGGATGTTGTGCAGCATTTTGCTCATACTGGCATATTTCAGACCTGGTGATTGAAACCTCAATGTTCCACATGAGAGACGACCACTGTAGCTTTCACGGCTACCCCTTACTTACAGCATAAGAAGTTTCACTTGGTCTATAAAATCTGATAAAACGTGGGTACAAATAAAACTTACATCGAGCTCTTCAATGAAGACGGCTAAGTCCTCCTTCCACAGATCCTCTGGGGATTTTCTCTGTAGACCGTGGAGTTCAGTCCTCTGCAAAGACAAAGTTTCACTTTCATCAGACCACACACTCGTATACAACTGTAGTTCTGAATATATAGAATAACCCCATGATAAAAAAAATACAGCTTGATGAGCTAACTAAACTATAAAGACATAAATGTTGGTAAAGTGAACAAAGTGAGAGAACAGTGATAAATACCTTTTGATCCCTCTGTTTGAGCAGCTCTTCTACCTTTTCTTTAGTCAGACACCACAGAGGCATGTTGAGGATGTAGTTGAAGTTTGGACCTGAAGAGGAGCCAAAGTCCACAGAACTGTCGCTTTCATTTCCATCAGGGTAGTCTTCCTCCAGGGTCTGTCAAAGAAATACACATTTAATCAGACAGGATCGCACAATCAACAGTCAAACAACTTCCATCTTCCACAGCTTATCTGTAGTCGGTTCACAGAGACAGCGGGTCCAGGAGAGAAACCCAGACCTCCCTCTCCCTAGACACCCTCCAGCTCCTCCTGGAGGTGTTCCCAGACCAGAGAGAATATAAAATCCCTCCAGAGAGTCCAGGGTCTGCACTTGGGTCTCTTAACATTGGGACATGCCTGAAACACCTCCAAAGGGAGTCATCCTGACCAGATGAACCTCCTCAGCTGACTCCTTTAGTTGCAGATGAGCAGCAGGTCTACGCTGAGCTTCCCCCAGATGACGGAGTCCCCACGCTGTGAGACCGCTGTCTGTTTTTAACAAGCAGTACTCCAATGTCCCCCTTCTTTGAGGGGTTTGAATAGTGAATGTTTGTAGTTTTATGGGTGAGTGTTTTTCTGGACTGGAATTGAACAAAGAATGAAATAAACCTTAATGTTTTTGGTGCAAGATATACAAGTGTGTTGGAGTTACACTGTGGAGAAGAACAGAGAATTTTTGTTCCTTGACCGAGGCAGAGCAGAGTGACGGATCCTGGAAAGTGGAAGGAGACATTTGGTCAACCACCAGGTAGTGCAATGGAGGAGCTGGGTGGGTGGGGGGTGGAGGCAATGGTGGCCTTAGCCTTCATCTTTGGCCAGTGCCACCCCAGTCATTTCAGAAAACTATACTTTTAAGCAATATAAATATTAGAAAACATAGTTTCCTCAAATGATAGAGGCGGTCAGTTTACATGTATATACTGGTATATGGTGGTGGCCATCTTGGATTTTGGCGTGGCAACCCAATTTTTGAAAGGAACTTTCTTACACCTAGATGCAGCGACACACCAAGTTATCATCATCACAACATGGATGGATAGACGGAGGATATTTACAACTCCCCCAGTGTGTGTCGGTGTGTGCAAAAGTTTTGAAGCAGCTCTGTCTTACCTTCTCCTGAGCCTTGGTCCAGGCAGCAACAGGATCTGACTCAAAGCCTTTCTGCACCAGCATGCGAATGAGTTCACGCTTGGATTTGTTCTCTAAAGAAAAGGAAAAGGTTAAAAAGACAGAAAACAATGAGTCTGCTGCATTAGTCTAAATTATTTATACCAATAAACATTAAGATCAAAGTTAATATTTCACAGGTTTTGGTAACAGCTTCTCAGATAATTGATGTTTGAGAAAATGTTTCTTTAAAGAACTCTTTCATTTCAGAAGTTTGGAGTTCAGGTCTGGGGAAGTGACTGGCTCACACACAGTCTACATACAGTGCCTTGCGAAAGTATTCGGCCCCCTTGAACTTTTCAACCTTTTGCCACATTTCAGGCTTCAAACATAAAGATATAAAATTTTAATTGTTTGTGAAGAATCAACAACAAGTGGGGCATGATCGTGAAGTGGAATGAAATTTATTGGACGTGTCAAACTTTTTTAACAAATAAAAAACTGAAAAGTGGGGTGTGCAATATTATTCGGCCCCTTTACATTCAGTGCAGCAAACTCACTCCAGAAGTTCAGTGAGGATCTATGAATGATCCAATGTTGTCCCAAATGACTGATGATGATCAATAGAATCCACCTGTGTGTAATCAAGTCTCCGTATAAATGCACCTGCTCTCTGATAGTCTCACGGTTCTGTTCAAAGCGCAGAGAGCATCATGAAGACCAAGGAACACACCAGGCAGGTCCGAGATACTGTTGTGCAGAAGTTTAAAGTCAGATTTGGATACAAAAAGATTTCCCAAGCTTTAAACATCCCAAGGAGCACTGTGCAAGCAATCATATTGAAATGGAAGGAGTATCAGACCACTGCAAATCTACCAAGACCCGGCTGTCCCTCTAAACTTTCATCTCGAACAAGTAGAAGACTGATCAGAGATAAAGCCAAGAGGCCAATGATCACTCTGGATGAACTGCAGAGATCTACAGCTGAGGTGGGAGTCTGTCCATAGGACAACAATCAGTCGTACACTGCACAAATCTGGCCTTTATGGAAGAGTGGCAAGAAGAAAGCCATTTCTCAAGGATATCCATAAAAAGTGTTGTTTAAAGTTTGCCACAAGCCACCTGGGAGACACACCAAACATGTGGAAGAAGGTGCTCTGGTCAGATGAAACCAAAATCAAACTGTTTGGCCACAATGCAAAACGATATGTTTGGCATAAAAGCAACACAGCTCATCACCCTGAACACACCATCCCCACTGTCAAACATGGTGGTGGCAGCATCATTATTTGGGCCTGCTTTTCGTCAGCAGGGACAGGGAAGATGGTCAGAATGGATGGGAAGATGGATGGGGCCAAATACAGGACCATTCTGGAAGAAAACCTGTTTGAGTCTGCAAGAGACCTGAGACTGGGAAAGATTTATCTTCCAACAAGACAATGATCCAAAACATAAAGCCAAATCTACAATGGAATGGTTCACAAATAAACGTATCCAGTTGTTGGAATGGCCAAGTCAAAGTCCAGACCTGAATCCAATTGAGAATCTGTGAAAAGAGCTGAAGACTGCTGTTCACAAACGCTCTCCATCCAACCTCACTGAGCTCGAGTTGTTTTGCAAGGAAGAATGGGCAAGAATTTCAGTCTCTTGATGTGGAAAACTGATAAACCCCAAGAGACTTGCAGCTGTAATTGCAGCAAAAGGCGGCGCTACAAAGTAAGGGGGCCGAATAATATTGCACGCCCCACTTTTCAGTTTTTTATTTGTTAAAAAAGTTTGACACATCCAATAAATTCCATTCCACTTCACGATTGTGTCCCACTTGATCTTGATTCTCCACAAAAAAATAAAATTTTATATCTTTATGTTTCAAGCCTGAAATGTGGCAAAAGGTTGAAAAGTTCAAGGGGGCCGAATACTTTCGCAAGGCACTGTATCCAGACTTGTCTGTGACCTTCTCACATTTTTCTGACATTGAAACATCTGTAAACTCCCTGTGGATGTTTACACATCAGTGCTTTAATGATTGTATAATTCTAGGATAAATAAAAATAATTTCTTTAGAGCCTTTTGATCCACAGGTTCCTGTTTATGTGACATGTAGTAAAGTGTAGTTAAAGATCTGATGTTACAAAGTTATTTATGATTCTGGAAGTTTCCTGGAGTTCACGGTCTTTTCTGCGTGCACCTTCATGTTTTCAGAGGGACAAATAATCTTCCTAAAATGGATCAAAGGGCTGCAGATTGGAGAACATTTCTAGACTTTTTCTTCAACACTTGGACAAGTGGGAAAAAATATTTCCTGATGCTCTCCTGGATAATCAGTCAGAGCTGACACTGATGACAATGTTTAATTTAGTTTTAATCCATCAACTCATTTTTGATTTATTATTAACCTTAATGACATTTTATTTTAGTTAGGTCGGAGTTAATTTATCGTGTCAGCAGCAGAGGGGAGAGACACAGTTCATGCACGGTGTTCGATTGTGTGTCTGGCTGACGTTGCACGTTCATGGTGAGACGTATTGTGTCACTTCCTGTTTGTCTGTTGGTAGCTCGAGTGAATTGTTTGCTCGAGTTGTCTCTGTTTTCTGGATTTATCGGTCTTTTGCACAGTTTTTCATTCTAGTTCACAAACACACTTAGTACAGTTGTTTTTCTACTGTTGGATAGTGCTTAAAACACCTCTTATCTTTCAACACTTCTCGGTTTTTATTGGTGTATTTGGCTCTGCTAGCTCTTGCTAGCGTTAGCTTAGCATGGCTGCTGCTTCTCTCCCTGCTTCCTCTGTTTTCACTTGCTCCGTGAGTCTGATGTTTAGTTACTCCTCTGCCTCCTTTAGTGGTAATGATATATGTAACAAATGTAGTCTTATGGTAGCTTTGGAGGAGAAGCTGTCTGAACTGGAAGCTCGGCTCCACGCTGTAGAAAAACCATTAGCTAGCCAGGTCCCCTTAGACAGCGTGGAACCACAGAGGCTAACTCTTGCTAGCGGTCCTCCAGCAGACCCCAAGCAGCCGGGACCCCAGGCCGGCTGGGTGACGGTCCGGAGCAAGTGTAGTGCTAAGGCTAAGCTCCCAGTTCACCACCGACCCGTTCATGTTTCTAATAGATTTTCCTCGCTCAGTGGCACACCCGCTGAGAAACAGACCTTGGTTATTGGAAGCTCCATAGTCCGAAACGTGGCTTTAGGGACTCCAGCGGCCATAGTCAAATGCATTCCGGGGGCCAGAGCGGACGACATAGAATCTTATCGGAAACTGCTGACTAAGGCTAAGGCTAAATACAGTAAGATTGTTATTCACGTTGCCTCTCAGCGAGCAGGTCCCTGGCTCAAACCCCGGTCCAGGGGCCCTCTGGGTGGAGTTAGCATGTTCTCTCCGTGCATGCGTGGGTTTTCTCCAGGTACTCCGGTTTCCTCCCACAGACCAAAAACATGCATGTTAGGCTGATTGGTAACTCTAAATTGTCCCTAGGTGTGAGTGAGGGAGTGAATGATTGTTTGTCTCGTTTGTCTCTATGTGGCCCTGTGATGGACTTGCGACCTGTCCAGGGTGTACCCCGCCCCTCGCACAGTAATTGCTGGACATGGGCACCAGCGACCCCCGTGACCCAAAATGGAATAAACGGGTAAAGATAATGCATGGATGGATGGATGTTATTCACGTCGGCGGTAATGACACCCGGTTACACCAATCAGAGGTCACTAAAATTAATGTTGCTTCGGTGTGTGACTTTGCTAAAACCATGTCGGACTCCGTAGTTTTCTCCGCCCCCCTCCCCAACCTGACCAGTGATGACATGTTTAGCCGTATGTTGTCGTTTAACCGCTGGGTGTCCAGGTGGTGTTCTGACAACGACGTGGGCTACATAGATAACTGGAGTTCTTTCTGGGGAAAACTTGGTCTGATGCGGAGAGATGGCATCTATCCCACTTTGGACGGAGCCGCTCTTCTTTCTAGAAATATGGCTGATTTTGTTTATCCCCCAAATTATTTATTATTACACACCTCTCTGCTGCTTCTCCTCTGTTACCCACCCACACCCCCATTGAAACAGTGGCAACTCGCCCACGGCTCAAATGAAATAAACAAAAAATCAGCTCTAAAAATATAAACCATAAAAATCTTATTAAAATAAGCACAGTTACTTTACCAGAGCAAAATCATAAAATCATTAAATGTGGATTATTGAACATCAGATCTCTTTCCTCTAAATCCCTGTTAGTTAATGAACTGATAACTGATCATCATATTGATTTATTCAGTCTGACAGAAACTTGGCTACAACAGGAGGATTTTGTTAGTATAAATAAATCCACTCCGGTTAGTTATTTAAATTTTCATGTTCCTAGAACAACTGGCCGTGGTGGAGGAGTAGCTTCTATTTTTCAGTCAGGATTATTGATTAATGTCAAACCAGTTATTAGTTATGATGCTTTTGAATTGCTGTCCCTCAGTCTTTCTCATCCAAAATGGAAATCAGAAAAGCCACTTTTACTAGTTGTTATATATCGTCCACCAGGCGCTTACTCTCAGTTTTTGTCCAAATTCTCAGAATTCTTAACTGACTTACTATTAAATACTGATAAAATCATCATAATGGGTGATTTCAATATTCATGTAGATGTTGAAAGTGATAGCTTAAGCATAGCCTTTAATAATTTAATATTCATTTGGTTTTACCTAAAACGTCCGCACATCTACTCATTCTTATCATCACACTCTTGATTTAGTTCTGACCTATGGTGTAGAGATTAAGGACTTGGTAATAGTTCCTCAAAATCCTATTCTGTCCGACCATTTTTTAATAACCTTTCAGTTTACAATAAATGACTACACAGTCACAGAGTAAATTTCATCTTAGCAGGTGCTTATCAGAAAATGCTGTAACCAAATTTAAACAATCTCTTCCATCAATGTTTTCCTCTGTCTTACAGAGCAATGCATCAGAGAACAGTGACTTAGATCATCTAGTTGATCATCTTACAACTTCAATGCAAACTCCACTTGATAAAATTGCTCCACTGAAAAAGAAATTAATCATTCAGAGGGAACTGGCTCCTTGGTTCAATTCTGAGTTACGTACTTTAAAGCAGGCATATAGAAACCAGGAGAGAAAATGGCAATCTACAAATGTTGAAGAATTTTATTTAACTTGGAAAGATAGTCTGCTAACATATAAAAAAAAGCTCTCCATAAAGCTAGAACTTTATATTACTCATCTTTAATAGAGGAGAATAAAAATAACCCTAGGTTTCTGTTTAGTACTATTGCCAGTGTAAGAGTTTTGTTATCATCTTAAACTGTTTCATGATATCTGCACTTCTGTGCATATGAAGCAAAAACCTTGTGCTGTGTTAGCAAGTTATCATGACCTTGTCTGTGTGCGTACAAACAAGTATCAGTCACGCTTAATCAACTGAAACTGTTTAAACATTCCACAAGATGTTTTTTCTTTAAAGAACTCTCTGATCTAAAACCAAACCAGAGTGTTCCAACTGCCTGCCAACGTTTATCTTGTGACCCCAGATTGTTGATGTACAAACCGGATTCTAAAAAAGTTGGGACACTAAATAAATTGTGAATAAAAACTGAATGCAATGAAGTGGAGGTGCCAACATATAATATTTTATTCAGAATAGAACACAAATCACAGATCAAAAGTTTAAACTGAGAGAATGTATAATTTTAAGGGAAAAATTTGTTGTTTCCAAATTTCATGGCATCAACAAATCCCCAAAAAGTTGAGACAAGTCCATTTCTACCACTGTGTGGCATCCCCCCTTCTTCTTACAACACTCAACAGACGTCTGGGGACACAGGAGACCAGTTTCTCAAGTTTAGAAATAGGAATGCTCTCCCATTCATGTCTAATACAGGCCTCTAACTGTTCAATCGTCTTTGGCCTTCTTTGTCGCACCTTTCTCTTTATGATGCGCCAAATGTTCTCTATAGGTGAAAGATCTGGACTGCAGGCTGGTCATTTCAGTACCCGGGTCCTTCTCCTACGTAGCCATGATGTTGTGATTGCTGCAGAATGTGGTCTGGCATTATCGTGTTGAAAAATGCAGGGTCTTCCCTGAAAGAGATGACGTCTAAATGGGAGCTTATGTTGTTCTAGAACGTAAACATAGTTCTCTGCATTAATGGTGCCTTTCCAGACATGCAAGCTGCCCATGCCACAAGCGCTCATGCAACCCCATACCATCAGTGATGCAGGCTTCTGAACGGAGCGTTGATAACAACTTGGGCTATCCTTGTCCTCTCTGGTCCGGATGACATGGCGTCCCAGTGTTCCATAAAGAACTTCAAATCGTGATTCATATGAGCACAGAATAGTCTTCCATTTTGCCACACTCTATTTTAAATGACCCCTGGCCCAGTGCAAACGTCTGAGCTTGTGGAGCTTGCTTAGAAATGGCTTCCTCTTTGCACTGTAGAGTTTCAGCTGGCAACGGCGGATGGCACAGTGGATTGTGTTCACTGACAATGCTTTCTGGAAGTATTCCTGAGCCCATTCTGTTATTTCCTTGACAGTGGCATTCCTGTTTGAGGTGCAGTGACGTTTAAGGGCCCAGAGATCACGAGCATCCAGTAGAGTTTTACGGCCTTGACCCTTACGCACAGCGATTGTTCCAGATTCTCTGAATCTTTTGATCATGTTATGCACGGTTGATGATCCATCCATCCATTATCTTTTACCCGTTTATTCCATTTTGGGTCACGGGGGTCGCTGGTGCCCATGTCCAACAATCACTGTGCGAGGGGCGGGGTACACCCTGGACGAGTCGCAAGTCCATCACAGGGCCACATAGAGACAAACGAGACAAACAACCATTCACTCTCTCACTCACACCTAGGGACAATTTAGAGTTACCAATCAGCCTAACATGCATGTATTTGGTCTGTGGGAGGAAACCGGAGTACCCGGAGAAAACCCACGCATGCACTGAGAGAACATGCAAACTCCACCCAGAAGGCACCTGGACCGGGGTTTGAACCAGGATCCTGTTCGCTGAGAGGCAGCAGCTCTACCAGTTGTGCCACCGTGTTGCCCACGGTTGATGATGATAACTTAAAAGTCTTTGCTATTTTACGCTGGGTAGCACCATTCTGGTATTGCTGCACTATCTTTCCCTATCTTACCATCTTCGCTTCTGAGAGACACTGACACTCTGAGAAGCTCTTTTTATACCCAATCATGTTGTCAATTGATCTAATTAGTGTTAATTGGTCTTCCAGCTGTTCATTATATGGTCAATTTCCTTTTTCCAGCCACTTATTGCTACTTGCCCAACTTTTTTGGGATTGGTTGACACTGTGAAATTTTGAATCAACATATTTTTCCTTTAAAATGTTACATTTACTCAGATTAAACGTTTGATCTGCCATCTATGTTATATTACGAATAAAATATTGACATTTGCCATCTCCACATCATTGCATTCAGTTTTTATTCACAATTTATTTAGTGTCCCAACTTTTTTGAAATCCGGTTTGTAAAACTGCTGTCCTCTTTTTCTTCTCTCTTACCAATAAATAGGCAACTCAAACAACAAGGCTTCGGAGTTCACTTCTCATTTTGATCAGCAGTGGATTTCCCCCTTTGCAAAGGGCTTGTTCAAAAAATCGTACTCTGGTCTCTTTGTGGTTTTTTCATTGTCTAGATACGAGAAAATATCTAACAGCTAGTCTAATTTAAAAGTCCCATTTCTGTTTAACCATGTATCCCTATAACTATAAGTAGTGATGACTTCATGAGATTTTTTATAAATAAAATTATTTCAATTAATTAATCAGGTCTCTTTTGTAAATGAGTCTTTGAGGCTCAATGGAATTTACCTGTCTAAATAAAAGTTGAATGAAAAAAAAAATTAGAGAGAAAATTCAAACCATCCTTCCTTCTACTATCTCTAGTCCCCTGTCAAATGAGACAACTTTAAAAATTTGACTAGAGCCTAGATTTATGTTTGGATAGTTTTTGTCCTGTTGAGCTCTCTGAATTGTGAAAATTAACCTCATCCAAACCATCCACATGTGTGCTAGATCACATCCCAACCACACTGTTTAAAGAGGTATTTCCCCTAATTAATGTCCACATTTTGGATCTACTTAATATGTCTTTAATGAATGGTTATGTACCACAGAGATTTAAGGTTGCTGTAATTAAACCTTTACTTAAGAAGTCTGACCTTGATTCAGAAATTCTGGCCAACTATAGACCTATATCTAACCTAACTTTCATCTCAAAAATTCTAGAGAAAATAGTTTCAGGTCAGTTGCGTGAACATCTAGAAAAAGAAATAATCTGTTTGAAGAGTTTCAGTCAGGGTTTAGAGCTCATCATCGCACAGAAACATCCATCCATCCATTATCTTTACCCGCTTATTCCATTTTGGGTCACGGGGGTCGCTGGTGCCCATGTCCAGCAATCACCTTGCGAGGGGTGGGGTACACCCTGGACGAGTCGCAAGTCCATCACAGGGCCACATAGAGACAAATGAGACAAACAACCATTCACTCTCTCACTCACACCTAGGGACAATTTAGAGTTACCAATCAGCCTAACATGCATGTTTTTGGTCTGTGGGAGGAAACCGGAGCACCCGGAGAAAACCCACGCATGCACGGAGAGAACATGCAAACTCCACCCAGAAAGGCCCCTGGACCGGGGTTTGAACCAAGGACCTGCTCGCTGAGAGGCAGCAGCTCTACCAGTTGCGCCACCATGCTGCCCAGCACAGAAACAGCACTAGTAAAAGTCACTAATGATATTCTCATGGCCTCAGACAATGGGCTTGTGTCTATACTGGTCCTGTTAGACCTCAGTGCTGCATTTGATATGGTTGATCACAATATTTTACTACAGAGGCTTGGATATGATATTGGGATTACAGGAACAGCTCTAAAATGGTTTAAATCATATATATCTGATAGATTCCAGTTTGTAAATGTAAATAAAAAATCTTCTTCATACACCAAAGTTAGTCATGGAGTTCCTCAGGCCTCAGGGCTTGGGACAATACTCTTTATATATGCTTCCATTGGGTAAAATTATTAAACAGCATGGGATAAATTTTCATTGTTATGCTGATGACACAAAATTATATTTTTCTATTAAACCCAGTGAATCCAATAAGCTACTTATGCCCCTTTTCCACTGTCACGGCGCGGGTCGGATATTTCCGGCTTCACGTGCGTTTGAGGTCTTTCCACTGTTCCTGTGACCGGCTCGCCTCCCTAAATTCTGGCCCGGCTTCTCAAGGGGTCCAAGCGAGCCGCGCCGTGACGTCAAAAACACTGTCGGTCACTGATTGGTCGGGGGGAGGAGTCTGTGGAGTCTTTCTAAACAACCCGATCTGCCATTTTTTCTCTACCGCTTGCTATTAGCGATAACACCAGGAGCGTATCTTTTAGTATTTTGAAGCTATAAAAAAAATAATATCAAAGCTGTGGTCAAATGCAGAAGTGCAGGTGTTGTTGTGCTTGGTGGCCGACGAAAAAAGTCAAAGCGAGCTAGATGGAGCGATTGGAGGGTGGTTTTGACATGGCCACTGCTCTACTTGAATCATTTATAGAAGATGGTGAGTGTTTTCTAACTTTAAACATATTTTAAGTTAATCATCCCATCGGTTCTGAACATATTTTTAACTAACAAAAGAGGCTGACGCCATAATAGGACAACGTCGGTGCTACGATGCTAAGCTAATTTGCATAAACGCCAACTGTCCTCCGTTTTTGTTTCTCACTGTGTTTTATCCAGAACGTATTTCAGCGCGTGACAGTTCATCTCTAAACTCGACATTAAACCCTTCAAGCCTCCCGGCTCCTGCTTCTGCTCCATTAGCGGAGTCTGCACCTGACAGGCCTCCATCACAGCCCAGCTGCACCTCACAGAGCAGCACAACGCTGCAGCTTCTGTGCTCGGTAAGAACAGATGCAACATGTTCCACATCACTTATTTGTGCTGATAAGGACTTGATTTATTGATTTATTTTATTTTTAAAGAAAAAAAATAAAAAGTTGAATAAATACTGAATTGGGATGAAATTATGTACTTTGTACACAGGGTCCCAGTTACAGACAACAAAATGTAAAATAAAAACTGTAATAAGATCTAAGATATGAATTAAGAAAAATATCAACTAAAAAACATCTACTAATAAAACACTAAGCACTAATAGCAGTAAACAATCAAAACAATACGTCAAACAGCAACATGAACTTGAGTTTTTGCAGCCTTATGAATATATAACACTGTGAAGAATCACATCATGTTGCTGCTGATCAGTTTCATGTTGCTACTGATCTGTGTCATGTTGCTGCTGATCTGTTTCATGTTGCTGCTGATCTGTTTCATGTTGCTGTGTTCATGCATGCTCGTCTGTTCACACAGACTCATGTCCGTGCTGCTGTTCGCGTATTGTGTTTAATGTTTTTATGCTATTAGAGCTTATCATATTTTTAGTTGATGTTTCTCTTAGTTCATATCTTAGATCTTATTACTGTTTTTATTTTACATTTTATCGTTGGATGTAACTGGGACCCTGTGAACATAATATTGATCCACCACATGGACCACATGTGGTGCGAATGACAATAAAGAATATCTGCATCTGTATAATACTTTCTGATTCATATATCCATTGTTATTATTATATTATTTTCATTATTTTTAAATCAGTTTATTTTTCATTTTCTTATTTGATCAGTTTATTATTATCATTATAGCTGTTAGCTGCACCTTTCTTTGTTTTATGCATTTATTCAAAAACAATATGTAGCTTGAATTAACCACCTTTTTCTTCTTTCTAGTCAAGAGAAAGAGAAAAGAGTCCAGTAAAGAAAGGTCTTATTTCATCACTGAATGAACATGAAGAACTGAACCGGACACAGCAGGAACAACACTTGTGTCTTCTTCTGGATGAAGCCCGTGAGACAAGGGACAGACAGACAATCATTAGTTGGACTCAGTATTTTTTATTTTTCTACATTTTTCACTTCTTACTTTTCCTATTAAACAATGTTTTTTCTTAAGTGGTGTCCTTGAACATTAAATTTCCTAAACAAATTTTACAATGTTAAGTGCATATAGTGTTTGTTTAAATTCATACTGGAAGTTGAGAAGAATTTCCAATTGCATTTGATCTTTAATGAATCCTAAGAAAAGATTAACAGAATCTGCTCAGCTGTTATTATGTTATACATTTTTTGGTTCTAGGATGAAGTGAGACAAAAACAGTCGAAAAGACTGTTATCGTTTACCGTCCATACAACTGTGGCCTGAGAGATTCAGCTGAAAGTCCTGGTGCACCTTTTATTTGAACCTGCAGAGATTTGAACAGCTGATCTGAAGCAAACAGGCAGGAGTTCACCTGAACTGACCACTCCTGCTGTGTTTGATGGTCTCCTCCTTCGCCATCTGTCCATCCATCCATCCGTCCGTCCATCCATCCGTCCATCCATCCATTCATCCATCCATCATCTTCTGCTTCAGGGTTGCGGGAGCAGCATCTTCACCAGGGAGGCACAGACATCAACATCCACCTCTTCAACTCTTCTAGGACCCCAAGGTGTTCACAGACCAGCTGACTATTTATTAAGTAATATCCTGATGCTGCTCAATAATTCAGGTAGAAAAATCTAAAAAGTTTAGTCTGATCCTCTAGACGTTCACAAAACAAACAATACAGTTTATAATAAACAATAAATGTTTTTTGTTTGTTTTGTTTTTTGAATGTCCAGAGGACCAGACTTAACTTTTTTAGATTAATAAGTAATAAATTTATGTTTTTAAATTTAATGAAAGACAAATCTTTAAAATTTAAGGACAAAATTTAATCTAATTGTTTTCAAGTCTGTAGCTTATTGTAAAAGCAGTTTCAAAGATTACAGCACAGTGTGATGTTTTGCAATTTTAACATGAACCTTGTGCATATCTGCAAATAATAAAAGTGAAGATATTTTTAATACATCTTTAGCGTAAAAATCTATACTAAAATGTAAAACACATGGGTTTAAAGCAGGAAGGGAAGGCAGTAAGGTAGGATTATGAATCAGGTTTAAAAGTTACAGCTCATGAGGTACTCCATTAGAGCATGACATCTCTTCCGCAACACCTTGAGACAAAACCTTCAGGGTGTTCTTCTTCTAATACGTTTAGTAGTTCTACCTGGATTATTGAGCATGCATCAGGATATTACTTAATAAATAGTCAGTTGGCCTGTGAACACCATGGGGTCCTAGAAGAGTTGAAGAGGTGGCTGTTGATGTCTGTGCCTCCCTGGTAAAGCTGCTGCTACCACAACCCTGAAGCAGAAGATGATGGATGGATGGATGGATGGATGGATGGATGGATGGATGGATGGACGGATGGCGAAGGAGGAGACCATCAAACGCAGCAGGAGTGGTCAGTTCAGTTGAACACCTGCCTGTTTGCTTCAGATCAGCTGTTCAAATCTCTGCAGGTTCAAATAAAAGGTGCACCAGCACTTTCAGCTGAATCTCTCGGGCCACAGTTGTACGGCCGATAAACAATAACTGATAACTGATAACTGTCTTTTCTGAATTTTTGACTGTTTTTGTGTCACTTCATCCTAGAACCAAAAAATTTATAACATAATAACAGTTGAGCAGATTCTGGTAATCTTTTCTTAGGATCCATTAAAGACCAAATGCAATTGGAAATTCTTCTCAACTTCCAGTATGAAATTAAACAAACACTATATGAACTTAACATTGTAAAATTTGTTTAGAAAATTTAATGTTCAAGGACACCACTTAAGAAAAAAATTGTTTAATAGGAAAAGTAAGAAGTGAAAAATGTACAAAAATAAAAAATACTGCATCCAACTAATGATTGTGTATCTGTCTGTCCCTTGTCTCACGGGCTTCATCCAGAAGAAGACACAAGTGTTGTTCCTGCTGTGTCCGGTTCAGTTTTTCATGTTCATTCAGTGATGAAATAAGACTTTTCTTTACTGGACTCTTTTCTCTTTCTCTTGACTAGAAAGTAGAAAAAGGTGGTTAATTCAAGCTACATACTGTTTTTGAATAAATGCATAAAACAAAGAAAGGAGCTGCTAACAGCTCTAATAGATATATTAATAATAATAAACTGATCAAATAAGAAAATGAAAAATAAATTGATTTAAAAATAATGAAAATAATATAATAATAACAATGGATATATGAATCAGAAAGTATTATACAGATGCAGATATTCTTTATTGTCATTCGCACCACATGTGGTCCATGTGGTGGATCAAAATTATGTTCACAGGGTCCCAGTTACATCCAACAATAAAATATAAAAGAAAAACAGTAATGAGATCTAAAGATATGAACTAAGAAAAACATCAACTAAAAGTATGATAAGCTCTAATAGTATAAAAACATTAAACACAATACGCGAACAGCAGCACGGACATGAGTCTGTGTGAACAGACGAGCATGCATGAACACAGCAACATAAAACAGATCAGCAGCAACATGAAACTGATCAGCAGCAACATGAAACTGATCAGCAGCAACATGATGTGATTCTTCACAGTGTTATATATTCATAAGGCTGCAAAAACTCAAGTTCATGTTGCTGTTTGACGTATTGTTTTGTTTGTTTACTGCTATTAGTGCTTAGTGTATTATTAGTAGATGTTTTTAGTTGATATTTTTCTTAATTCATATCTTAGATCTTATTACTGTTTTTCTTTTACATTTTGTTGTCTGTAACTGGGACCCTGTGTACAAAGTACATAATTTCATCCCAATTCAGTATTTATTCAACATTTTATTTAAAAAAATAAATAAAATGAAGCAAGTCCTTATCGGCACAAATAAAGTGATGTGGAACATGTTGCATCTGTTCTTACCGAGCACAGAAGGCTGCAGCGTTGTGCTGCTCTGTGAGGTGCAGCTGGGCTGTGATGGAGCTCTGTCAGGTGCAGACTCCTCTGATGGAGCAGGAGCAGAAGCCGGGAGGCTTGGAGGGTTTAATGTGGAGTTTAGAGATGAACAGTCACGCGCTGAAATACGTTCTGGATAAAATACAGTGAGAAACGGGACCGGAGGACAGTTAGCGTTTATGCAAATTAGCTTAGCATCGTAGCACCGATGTTGTCCTATTATGGCGTCAGCCTCTTTTGTTAGTTAAAAATATGTTCAGAACCGATGGGATGAGTAACTTAAAATATGTTTAAAGTTAGAAAACACTCACCATCTTCTATAAATGATTCAAGTAGAGCAGTGGCCGTGTCCAAACCATCCTCCAATCCTCCATCTAGCTCGCTTTGACTTTTTTCGTCAGCCACCAAGCACAACAACACCTGCACTTCTGCATTTGACCACGGCTTTGATATTATTGTTTTTTTATAGCTTCAAAATACTAAAAGATACGCTCCTGGTGTTATCGCTAATAGCAAGCGGTAGAGGAAAAAATGGTGGATCGGGTTGTTTGGAAAGACTCCACAGACTCCTCCCCCCGACCAATCAGTGACCGACAGTGTTTCTGACGTCACGGCGCGGCTCGCTTGGACCCCTTGAGAAGCCGGGCCAGAATTTAGGGAGGCGAGCCGGTCACAGGAACAGTGGAAAGACCTCAAACGCGCGTGAAGTCGTAAATATCCGACCCGCGCCGTGATAGTGGAAAAGGGGCATTTCTGTCAGTAAGCTGGTCACCCTGGTTCAAATCCCGGTCGGGGGGCCTTTCTGGGTGGAGTTTGCATGTTCTCTCCGTGCATGTGTGGGTTTTCTCCGGGTACTCCAGTTTCCTCCCACAGATCAAAAACATGCATGTTAGACTGATTGGTAACTCTAAATTGTCCCTAGGTGAGAGTGAATGGTTGCTTGTCTCATTTGTCTCTATGTGTCCCTGTGATGGACTGGAGACCTGTGCAGGGTGTCCGCCTCTCGCACACTGACTGCTGGACATAGGCACCAGTGGCCCCCGCAACCCAAAATGGAAGAAGCAGGTAAAGATTATGGATGGTTTTCCTTTAAACGGACGGCCTGAGTTGTCTGTGTGTGGTTTAGATAAAACCTAAAACTTCTGGGCTGATGTGGTGAATAAAACTAAAGTTAACTTTTTTTAACATTCTTGCCTGAACACTACTTTATTTTAATTTGATTTGAGAGGAAACAGAACAGGGAATAAAGTCAGTATGGACAAATGTTTCTTTGGATTCAGTGTGCTAAAACTTATCCAGAGCTGGAAAGCACTCAAATCAAATTCCAGACTTTCCCAGACTATTCAAGGGTTAAGTGTAGCCCTTCAAGGCCTTTCAGAACTCTTACCAATGGATATTTTTCCTTCAATCTTTTCCAGCACGAAGCGAGCCTGGTTGGACAGTTTGGCGGCCTCTGAGCCCAGACTCCCCAGCAGCCAGTCCTTTCTCAGTTTGTAGTAATGCAGGCGAAGTTCAAAGAACTCCTTCAGGATGTCTTGGACCGAATCGTACCTCTTCAAACAACCCATATGATCAAACAGCACCTAGACAGGATAGAGTTTACCAAATAAAAGTTCAAACACACACCAGAATTACTTTAAAACAAGAAGTTCTGATCCTGGTAGAGGTACCATTGAGTTGCAGGTAAGACTGGACTGCAGTTTGAAGATTTTGTGGAGGCCGACCGCCTCAGCTTGAGCCAGCTTCTCCTCTGACATGCGGACCACAAACTTAACTGTTGCGTCAGTGTGGTACTCCTTATAATCATTGATGAGAGCTGGGGTTTTATCAGAGCCCAGCAGCATGGGCTCCAGAACTGACTCCTTGTAGGCCTGCAGGGAAGAGACAGAACAATCAAAATATCCATCCACCCACCCACCCTTTCTGAGGACAGGAGCTGGACCGTACCTGTGTCCAGGTCCGGACAGGAAGCTCTGTGATCTCAACGGTGTTCTTATCCAGGACTGATACCTCTCCACTGACCAGGTACTGGTTGTGTCCCAGCTCATGGATCACCCCTTTGAAGTTTTTGTAGTTGGGAAGCTGCATTCACACACACAGTTTACCACTGAGAAATACTGTAAATAAATTTACTGCACAAACAGCTGATTTATAAAACAATCAGATTCTTGAAAACCAAGAACATTCAGTCGTGGAGCTTGAACTCTACTTGTTTTAGTTACACCGTTGTTTGAATAAAACATGTGGAATTTAAAACTTCACAATAAGAGCCTCTTTCCAAAGGGACTGAATAAAGCCCTCTAAATAAGTTATTAATGAGTTTGTAATATAAACTCGCCATGTGTTGAAGAAGGCTCACTATCTGACAAGATAAAGTGTTGTACTTTATTTTGGCAAAAGTAATTTATTGGTGGTTGCTCAAAACTTTAATAACCACAGCCACAGCACAGTTGTAAAATATTTTTAGTGCCTATAGGTAAAATCCTGACAAATGATTACTGGTAAATGTGTGTTCTGCATTTGACCCATCACACATCAGGCACACCCAGGTGGAGCAGCTATTGAAGCACCTGCTCCCCAGGTGCTCAAAAGCACCAAAGCATATGGGTATGGTGGGAAATCAAATTTGCGACTTTCTGGTCCCAATTCGGCTGCCCTACCACTGCACCACAGGCTGTTAATCTAAAAGTTATCTGTTGCCATTGATTCATAAATTGATTACAAACTCATGATTAACCCACTGAGAAAAAAATGAATAAAGGAGTCCTTGTTGTGAAGTGGTACCAGCCCGATGACAGCAGGTACCGTCTGGTTTACTGACTGGGAATAGTAAATGGTAAATGGACTGTACTTATATAGCTCCTTTCTATCTGATCATGATACTCAAAGCTCTTTACAACAGAAGCTGTGCCTCATTTACCCATTCATACAGCACTCTACTAGATCTCTACAAAGACTAATCAGTGCTTTATCACATTCATTCACTGATGGGACACACATCGAAGGCAACGAGGGGTTCAGTGTCTTGCCCAGGAACACTTCGGCATGTGACTGCAGGTGGAATCAAACACCCAACTCTTGCATTGGAGGACGACTGCTCTAACCACTCAGCCACAGCTGCCCTGTAGTAGTACCAGCCTGGTGACATCAGAATTATTTTTTTATTTATTAACCTTTATTTAAGCAGTTAAATCCCACTGAGATCACAGATCTCTTTGGCAAGGGAGGTCTGGACCTGAAGACAGCCTAACATGCATGTTTTTGGTATGTGGGAGGAAACCAGAGTACATGGAGAAAACCCACGTATCCACGAGAAGAACATGCAAACTCCACACAGAAAGACCCCAGGTCCAACCGGGAATTGAACCCAGGACCTTCTTGCTGTGAGACAACAGTGCTAACCACTGAGCCGTCGTGCTGCCAGCCTGATTTACTGACTGAAAATGGCACCAGCCAACTGGTGGGAACTGCCTTGTTTGCTGACTGGGAACTGTGGTGACATTGGGTACCGTCTGATTTACTGAGTGAGAATGCAGCGTTTCCCCTACCATTATCCAAGGAGGGTGCCCTGCTCTGTCAACAGAAGCAAGTGCCTTGCCTATTGAAATGTCCTTAACCTACAACCCTCCCCCCACCACCACCACTGTTTTACCAACTGACAGCGCTGACGTAGCACTAAGCTAGTGGCACGCAATACAGACACGCTAGCAAAAATTAAAAATCCTGGAGAAAAGAGAGTCCTGCCAAGGCAAGAGACCTAGGGGAAACACTGGAATGGTACTGGCCCGGTGACATCAGGTGGTCTCTTTTTTACCATTGGCAAAGGGTCCTGGTGGTTGAGCATCCTGTTGATGTTGTTTACAATCTCTCTCGGGTCGTAGTTTGGGATCTTACAGGCCCAGCCCGTCCCGATGCCCTCGGCGCCGTTCACCAGAACCATTGGGATTATGGGAATGAACCACTCTGGCTCCACCTTCTGGTTGTCGTCATACAGGAACTTGAGCAGATTGGAGTCCACTGCTGGGAACAACAGCTTGGCAAGAGGACTGTGGGGAACAGATCACCAATAAATTTTAAACTTGTTGTTGAACCAGCCACTAATTAAATTCCTAAAGATCCATATTTTCCAAACAGAGAACTCAGACTGCAGGTTTACTTGAGGTTCCTAGAGTTTCTAACAGTGGGAATGGGAGGCAGAGCTTTCAGTTCTCGGGCTCCTCTCTTCCAGTTTCTGTCCGAGAGGCTGACACCTTGTCTAGATTTAAGATGAGGCTTAAGTCTTCCTTTTTGATAAATCCTATAGGTTGGGTTGGTTTGGGTTTCCTGAGCTGTCCCTATGTTTTGCTGCTTTAGGCTTAGACTACTGGAGGACAAAATGACCATATCTCCTCACTTTGCTGCTGTCTTTACTCGCTCTATTGTTCATGATTGTGATCATTCAGGTTTCTTCCTGTTCAAAGTGAGTCATTTGTTTCCACTGTCACTGCTCAGGATGGACAAAGTAAGGCCCTATTTACACAGACACGATGGGGGGAAACGTAGGTTCTTTCGTATGTTAATTAGAGGAAAAGATCTGCGGAATTTGGGTTTACATGCATTCGAAGGAATCCCCCCGCCCTCCCGAATCCGCTGTAGTTACCATGCCAGGTCATTAGATGGAGCTGTGAATTTTGTACCTTCACCTAATGCGCATGCGTGCTGCCTTGGCACGTGCCTTTCCTGTGAGCTAAAAAGCTCAGCTAACAACAATTTAACAACAAGTAAAAGCTGGATTTTGGCTGGATTGTGGATAGGAGTTGACAGATTTGACGCCAAGCGGGACCGCTTCGTCCAACAGCTCCATACCGGTCGCTGAGTGGACCAGAACAGAGTCGACGATGTCGGACTTTACTCCGTGATAATAAGTAGCTATTTTACAGCAGGTAAATCAACGTTCTTAATAATGTTAGTTTGTGTTTACTTCGGTTACAAAACAACCAAGTTTTTATTTTTCCTGAAAGAAGAAGGAGCTGTCCTTCCACCAGGCGGACCGGTTTTGAACAAGGCTCGGCCCAGGTGCAGTGCAGAAGGATGTCGAAGAGAGATGTTGGATGAACTATTTATTTAAAATTCCCCTCATTTCTTTTATTCAATCCACTCAATGTTTTAAGCTGCATTAATCAAAGGAGTGACAGCCTGAACGAGTCAGATGGACAACGTGAAACTTCCATACTGGATGAAAACAAGAGTCCAGTTGTTCATTAACGTAGTTTACACATAACTTGTTTTAATAGTATGTTCAGTTCAGTGTGTGACATACAGTTTGTGGTGTTGAATAAATAAATAAAAATTAAACCTGATGTCTTCATTTTCAACTTTAGTGTTCACGCTATACAGGTCCTTCTCAAAAAATTAGCATATTGTGATAAAGGTCATTATTTTCCATAATGCAATGATAAAAATGAAACTTTCATATATTTCAGATTCATTGCACACCAACTGAAATATTTTAAGTCTTTAATTGTTTTAATACTGATGATTATGGCATACAGCTCATGAAAACCCAAAATGCCTGTCCCAAAAAATTAGCATATTTCATCCCACCAATGAAAGACAAGTGTTTTTAATACAAAAAACGCCAACCTTCAAATAATCATGTTCAGTTATGCACTCAATACTTGGTCGGGAATCCTTTTGCATGAATGACTGCTTCAATGCGGCGTGGCATGGAGGCAATCAGCCTGTGGCACTGCTGAGGTGTTATGGAGGCCCAGGATGCTTCGATAGCGGCCTTAAGCTCATCCAGAGTGTTGGGTCTTGCATCTCTCAACTTTCTCTTCACAATATCCCACAGGTTCTCTATGGGGTTCAGGTCAGGAGAGTTGGCAGGCCAATTGAGCACAGTAATACCATGGTCAGTAAACCATTTACCAGTGGTTTTGGCATTGTGAGCAGGTGCCAGGTCGTGCTGAAAAATGAAATCTTCATCTCCATAAAGCTTTTCAGCAGATGGAAGCATGAAGTGCTCCAAAATCTACTGATAGCTAGCTGCATTGACCCTGCCCTTGATAAAAAACAGTGGACCAACACCAGCAGCTGACTTGGCACCACAGACCATCACTGACTGTGGGTGCTTCACACTGGACTTCTGGCATTTTGACATTTCCTTCTCCCCAGTCTTCCTCCAGACTCTGGCACCTTGATTTCCGAATGCTTCTCTGTAGCCCAGGTCAGGCGCTTCTGCTGCTGTTTCTGGTTCAAAAGTGGCTTGACCTGGGGAATGCGGCAACTGTAGCCCATTTCCTGCACACGCCTGTGCACGGTGGCTCTGGATAGTTCTAGTCCAGACTCAGTCCACTGCTTCCGCAGGTCCCACAAGGTCTGGAATCGGCCCTTCTCCACAATCCTCCTCAGGGTCCAGTCACCTCTTCTCGTTGTGCAGCGTTTTCTGCCACACTTTTCCCTTCCCACAGACTTCCCACTGAGGTGCCTTGATACAGCACTCTGGGAACAGCCTATTCGTTCAGCAATTTCTTTCTGTGTCTTACCCTCTTGCTTGAGGGTGTCAATGATGGCCTTCTGGACAGCAGTCAGGTCGGCAGTCTTACCCATGATTGCAGTTTTGAGTAATGAACAAGGCTGGGAGTTTTTAAAAGCCTCAGGAATCTTTTGCAGGTGTTTAGAGTTACGTCGTTGATTCAGATGGATAGGTTAATAGCTTGTTTAGAGAAACTTTTCATGATATGCTAATTTTTTGGGACAGGCATTTTGGGTTTTCATGAGCTGTATGCTATAATCATCAGTATTAAAAAAATTAAAGACCTTAAATATTTCAGTTGGTGTGCAATGAATCTGAAATATATGAAAGTTTCATTTTTATCATTACATTATGGAAAATAATGACCTTTATCACAATATGCTAATTTTTTGAGAAGGACCTGTATGTTTAGCATCATTTTAAATTTGAATTACATGTCCAGATAGCTTCATTTAGCTCAGAGCTTCATTATATCTCTCACACTAACATAAATACTGTTTATTATTATTAAACTGTTATTATTTAGCACATTTAGTATGTTATAGTGCAGCGCGACGTGTGCGCGTGCCACGTTCTATAAACAGCGATATTAGAACTGGATCTGACTGTCTCTTCCAACACAGGTGTCGGTCACAGCACCTAGAATCTGACGTAGATTAACTACGAGATAAAAAATATATTCCATCAGTCGTAGATCTTTTTTTTTTTTTCAGTCGTAGTTCTGAAAGCAGTGTATCCGCCGCCATGTTGATAGAAATATAGCGTCTGTCCGCACGTGCGTGTGCACAGTGGTTTAACACAAAGCCTCAGTGGGAAATGTTTACATTATCAGCGGGGGGTCAGCGAAAAACCTCCACTCTGGAAGGTGGGTTGAAAAACCTCTGGATTCAAAGTGGGGAGGCACTGGTGTTGTGTAAATGATCAGCAGAACCACAGATGCAGATGCACTCAAAAGATGTGCCGTGTAAACGCCCCCTAAAGCTTTAAAGCAATCTCTTGGCTTCCTTGGTTAGATAACTTCTACTAACTGACATTTCACAAAGTACTGTATGGGAATGTGTTGTTTTATAACTGAACTGAATTGACTGTAGTTAGATTTGTGAGATAGTTTTTGTGCATTTCACTTAATCAGTGGCAATTAGAATGTGTCATAATGGGTTAAAACTAGAGTTCTATTTCATCCCTACTGACCGCCAGAGGCAGTGCTTAAAACACTGAATGATCATTCTTGCGCATGCGCAAGTCGAGAATTTATGCCAACATGGTCACGTGTGACGCCCAGGACACGTGACAACGGTAGCCCAGTCCCTTTCATCTTCTCGCATGCAGGTGGTCAGAGGTTTACTTTTTCTGCTTGACGCTGGTAGCCTCGAGACTACGGTCGGAGCTGCGGGACCGTCTCGCCCTCCAGAGGCTGCGGAAGCTGGTGTCCTCTAAACGATTGTACTTCAACTGATAAGTTGTTTTGTTTCTGTTGACCCGGCGGTAGCGCGTTCGCTAGCCACATCGTGTTTCCTTATTGGCTGGAAGTACGGTGTTTAGCAGTTTTTCCTTAGTTTACAGAAAGCATTGCAGCCGCGTTCGTGCTTGCTTGTTTTCAGTTGCGGGTGTAGCAGCTGTGTATGGCTTCACCCACCTTTACCTGTTCGGGCTCGCTTGACTTTATTTGTTACACTGCAGCCGTTTTTCGTGCTCGCTTTTCATTTACATATTTACAGCTGTATTCAGCTTGACTTTATTCTGTTACACTGCAGCCGTTTTACGTGCTGGCATTTCCTTGAGTTGTGCGGCCGAGTTCGGCTTGCCTTTTTCATTATAGTGCAGCCGTGTTCGCGCTTGCATTTTTTCATTATAGTGCAGCCGTGTTCGTCCTTGCATTTTTTTCGTGAGTTGTGCACCGTGTTCGGCTTGCCTCCCTTTCTTTAATCGCAACTGTGTTTGTGTTACATTTTTTACCTGTGGCTCTACGGCAGTTGTAGCACTTCTGACTGCTTTTATAAGCTAGCAGTTGGGGAACCCCTGGTGGCGTTTTCTGCTTGACCGGGTTCCCTGGTCTATTTGCTCATCGACTCAGCGTCAAGAGTGGCGTTTCCTGCTCGACTTGACGCTTCTAGTAATATGCTGGACGTGCAGTTCTGCAGAGCCCGTTTGGCCTCTCTCCAGTTGGGAGGATGGACATGATCTGTAACCCCCTTGTTTGGGGCCAGATCACCTGAGGGAGGTCTTGACAGAAGCTTGACAGAAGTTCTGCCCTTGTCCCTGCGGGCAGCTCGTTTGGCTGGTTCTGAGATTGCAAGCCAGCCTGCAAAGCGTGTGGCCCCAGAGGCCTTGGGACCTCCACAAAAGAGGACCAAGAAAAGTTCCAAGGGCTCAGAGGGACTATTTGGGCAGGTGGCCCATCTCACCTCTGAGCAGGAACAGATGAAGGCGTTGCTCGAGTCCCTGAGGGTAGGGGACAATGCAGGTCTGACTGGGGACCCTGACCTGGGACAGAACATGGGCTCAGGGGCCTCTGCTTTTGAAGAGGATGCTAACACCCTGGCAGCATCCGGAACTGATTTTCAAGAGCAGTTTGAGTCTGGCTCGTGTGTGTCGACTGCCAGTTCGCACACCTCCTCCTGCTCTCAGCCAAAGGACGGTTCCATAGTGGGTGCTTTGAGAACTGCTCTTGCTCGGTTGCACCTGGATGTTCCACAGAGCCAACCCGCTGCTTCCAGTACTTTCTTTAAACGTCCTTCTGCTAAGTCGTCCGTTATGGTTCCCCCTTCGGCTGAATACATAAAGGAGTTATATGCCTGCTGGATGGATACTAAGGCTTTCTCACGACCGACCGCAGATGGAAGGGCCCTGGCGGCCATGTAGGATGCGCCCAAGTTTGGCTTGGACCATATGCCTTCTGTCGAACCTGCTATAGCGTCCCTCATTGTGCCCCTGGATGAGGCTTTGAGGGCTAATGCCAGGTGCCCTTGTCCTCAGTGCTGGGTCACAGATGACCTGCTCTGTAGAGCTTATGACTTGGGGTCTCGATTGGGGCAACTGGGTAACTCGTTGTCTCATTTGTTACTGGGCCTCTCGACCTCCTTGGAGGGCTTGGCGGTTGATACGCCTACTCAAGGTCTGATGGACGCTTCCCTTCATGCCTTTGTTCTTTTTTCAAGGGAGATTGGCCGTGTGTTATCTACCCTCATCCAGGCACGTCGCCAGGTTTGGCTGGTGCAGTCTCCCGACTGAACACTGTAGAAGGACCCTGACGAGTCTTCCTGTGGTTCCTGGGGAGCTGTTTTGGTTCTGTTTCACTCGCAGCCTTGGAACGTTCAGCCCAGGACACCCGTACCAGACAGCAATTGTCCAGCCTTCATTGCAGACGCTCTTGGCGTCTTGCTGGAGGTGCCTCTGCGTCCTTCTCACGCACTTATCCAGCCCCACCTACACCCTCTGTGGGGCAGCCGCGGCCTGCTGTAAGGGCTACTCATAGCCAATAGGCTCTGCCCAGAGGTCGGGCTCCTGTCCCTCTTCAAGGCGGGCAGCCCTCCCGGCATCCCTCCCGCTCTCCTAAAGGCAGGGGAGCTCAGAAATGACATTTGGAAGCAGGCGGTGGGACACTTTACCCCATTTCAGCTCAACTGCTGGGCCACTCTCGTGCCCGATTTGTCGGTTGTGTCAACACTATCTTGGGGCTACGTGCTACAGTTCCGCCGCCGCTCTCCCATTCCTGGTCAGGTCAGAATGACAGTCATTCGAGACCAGGTGAAAGCTCAGGCACTGAACCACAAAACAGACGCCTTGCTGGCCAAGGCTGCTATAGTGCCTGTTGACCCCCTGCGGGATCCAGGGGGCTTTTACTCAGAGTATTTTTTAGTCACCAAAAAGACTGGTGGACTACGGCTAATTCTGGACCTGAGAGGCCTGAATGTGTTTTTAAAAACTATTCATTTCCACATGTTGAGCATCAGAGACGCGCTCTAGGCAGTCTCTCCAGGCGATTGGTTCACCTTGGTCGACTTGAAGGATGCATACTTTCATGTACCGATTGAGAAGCACCATTGGCAGTTTCTCTGCTTTGCATTTCAGGGCAAGCATTTTCAATTCACAGTTCTTCCATTCTGTCTTTCTCTGTCCCCCCGTGTGTTCACCAGGTGTGTGGCAGCAGCCCTGTACCCTCAGCAGGTCAAGGGGTTGAAGATCCTGCCCTACTTGGACAATTGGCTGATCTGTGCACCAACACAAGCTCAGGCAGCTGCGGACACATAGATGGTGCTCTAACACATAGACCTATTGGGTCTTCGTGTGAATTGGCAGAAGAGCAACCTAATTCCCTCTCAGGAGGTCATGTTCCTGGGAACTACGATGAACTCCCTCACCATGGTGGCTTGCCCGTTGCCACAGCGTGTCAGCGGGATTCTACAGATGCTGCCCGCCTTCCTGCCTGGCTGTGCACCCCCTTCATTGCGTACCTTCGCCTGATAGGTAAGCTGACTGCTGCCTCCACAGTGGTACCTCTGGGGCTGTTGTCTCTGAGCCCTCTACAGATGTGGCTCAACAGCCTGCGGCTGGATCAGACCCGTGCAGTGCACCGATGCAGGAGGTTGCTGGTGTCCCCTCAATGCCTCGCGTCACTGGCTCAGTGGCGAGGTGCAGTGTTTATGGTGAAGGGAGTCCCACTGGGCTCTCTGCCATCTCGGAGGGAGGTTGTTTGTACCGATGCATATACCACAGGTTGGAGGCATCGTGGCAGCAACAGATTGCCCAAGGAACGTGGTCTCCACAGCAAAAGGCGAGGCACATCAATGCTTTGGAGCTGGACGCTGTGCGGCTGGCACTAAAACACTTCCTCCCGGGCCTGCGTGGGAAGCATGTCCTGGTGCGTTCCGACAATACTTCTGTGGTTTTTCATGTCAACCATCAAGGGGGAACACGGTCGCTGACATTGCTGCTACTGACCCAGAAACTCTTACTTTGGGCAGCCCCCCTCTTTGCCAGCCTGAGGGCAGCTCACATTCCAGGAGTGCGGAATGGGCCAGCCAATTTTCTGTCTCGGGGACGCCCACCACCTCAGGAATGGAGGCTCCATCCGGAGGTGGTGAAGGTAATTTGGGAGAGGTACGGCAAGGCAGCTGTGGACCCGTTTGCATCTCAGGAGACGACACACTGCCCGCTTTGGTTTTCTCTGGCAGGCATTGCCAGTGCCCTGGGTCAGGACGCACTGGCACACGACTGGCCCAGGGTGTTGCTGTATGCTTTTCCGCCGCTTCCCCTGATAGGCCCAACACTCCTGAGAGTCCTTCAAAAGGGGCATCAAGTCCTCCTAGTGACTCCCCTCTGACCCAGGAGAACTTGGTTTCCACTGCTGCACAGGGTCTGTTGCAGCTCTCCAATGCCTCTACCCCACAGGAAGGACCTCCTGTCACAGTTGGGGGGTCAGCTCCTGCACCCCAAGCCCAGTCGCCTCCGGCTCTGGGCTTGGCCGCTACAGGGTCCGGCATTACCTTCTCAGAGTATGACGGGGAAGTCACACATACAATGAATAACGCCAGAGCCCCTTCCACACGACTGTTGTACACACATAAGTATAAGGTCTTCAGCAACTGGTGTCGTGCCAGACACGAGGACTCTGTACATTGTCCTCTTCCTGTTATTCTTACTTTCCTTCGAGCGCTACTTTCTCAGGGCCTGTCTCCATCCACCCTGAAAGTTTATGTTGCTGCCATCTCTTGCTGGCATACGGTGGTGGGTGGGGAGACAGTAGGTTGTAACAAGGATATGTCCTTGTTTCTGAGAGGCGCCAGACGTCTGCATCCCCCCACACGCATCGTAGTCATCCGGGATTCATAGAACTGTAGTTACAGCCATACCTATAGTTTTTACTAAAATAGGCCATCAAGATGAAGTAATCAGACTTATAGGGCACCATTCATTCATTCATTCAACCTTTATTTATACAGGATAGCCTCATTGAGCCACAAGGACTCATTTACAAGAGGGACCTGTTCCAGACCAAACATATAAAGTTCAGACAACAATAACAGTAAACCAAGAATGTCTTCTGTTGTTCTTCTTGTTACCTGAGCATGGTGAAGATGTAACGAGGACTAGCAGCATCTTTGCCTCCGTTGATGCGAGTACCGAACTGTCCCAGGGGTTGCAGGATGTTCACGTTGTTGCTCCCCACAAAGCTCTGGGCCAAGTTCACGATGGTCATCATGAGAGCTTGCTACAAGACAAACAGGAAGTGAGGTCTCATTAGCAGAAGAAGTGAATCATTGCAGAAGCCAAATCTGAGATGACACAAAACTGATGTTCAGATGAATACGAGTCTGAGGGAAGATGCTTTCAATGAACACTGGAGTGGTTCAGGTTAAGATTTGACTTTCATTCAGATTTATCTACTGATTTATGAGATATATTTACTAAATGATACAAGCAAAAAAAACAACAACATGATCACTACTTTGCCTTCAAGAATTAAAAAAATAATTTAATTAGATAAATACAAACCGGATTCCAAAAAAGTTGGGACACTAAACAAATTGTGAATAAAAACTGAATGCAATGATGTGGAGATGGCAAATGTCAAAATTTTATTCATAATATAACATAGATGACAGATCAAAAGTTTAATCTGAGTAAATGTAACATTTTAAAGGAAAAATAGGTTGATTCAAAATTTCACAGTGTCAACAAATCCCAAAAAAGTTGGGACAAGTAGCAATAAGTGGCTGGAAAAAGGAAATTGAGCATATAACGAACAGTTGGAAGACCAATTAACACTAATTAGGTCAATTGACAAAATGATTGGGTATAAAAAGAGCTTCTCAGAGTGTCAGTGTCTCTCAGAAGCCAAGATGGTAAGAGGATCACCAATTCCACCATTGTTGCGCAGAAAGATAGTGCAACAATGCCAGAATGGTGTTACCCAGCGTAAAATAGCAAAGACATTTAAGTTTCCGTAATCAACTGTGCATAACATCATCAAAAGATTCAGAGAATCTGGAACAATTGCTGTGCGTAAGGGTCAAGGCCGTAAAACTCTACTGGATGCTCGTGATCTCTGGGCCCTTAAATGTCACTGCACCTCAAACAGGAATGCCACTGTCAAGGAAATAACAGAATGGGCTCAGGAATACTTCCAGAAAGCATTGTCAGTGAACACAATCCACCGTGCCATCCGCCGTTGCCAGCTGAAACTCTACAGTGCAAAGAGGAAGCCATTTCTAAGCAAGCTCCACAAGCTCAGATGTTTGCACTGGGCCAGGGGTCATTTAAAATAGAGTGTGGCAAAATGGAAGATTGTTCTGTGGTCAGATGAGTCACAATTTGAAGTTCTTTATGGAACACTGGGACGCCATGTCATCCGGACCAGAGAGGACAAGGATAGCCCAAGTTGTTATCAACGCTCCGTTCAGAAGCCTGCATCACTGATGGTATGGGGTTGCATGAGCGCTTGTGGCATGGGCAGCTTGCATGTCTGGAAAGGCACCATTAATGCAGAGAACTATGTTCAGGTTCTAGAACAACATATGCTCCCATCTAGATGTCATCTTTTTCAGGGAAGACCCTGCATTTTTCAACACGATAATGCCAGATCACATTCTGCAGCAATCACAACATCATGGCTACGTAGGAGAAAGATCCGAGTACTGAAATAGCCAGGCTGCAGTCCAGATCTTTCACCTATAGAAAACATTTGGTGCATCATAAAGAGGAAGGTGCAACAAAGAAGGCCCAAGACGATTGAACAGTTAGAGGCCTGTATTAGACAGGAGAGCATTCCTATTTCTAAACTTGAGAAACTGGTCTCCTGTGTCCCCAGACGTCTGTTGAGTGTTGTAAGAAGAAGGGGGGATGCCACACAGTGGTAAAAATGGACTTGTCCCAACTTTTTTGGGATATGTTGACGCCATGAAATTTGGAAACAACAAATTTTTCCCTTAAAATGATACATTCTCTCAGTTTAAACTTTTGATCTGTGATTTGTGTTCTATTCTGAATAAAATATTAGATGTTGGCACCTCCACATCATTGCATTCAGTTTTTATTCACAATTTGTTTAGTGTCCCAACTTTTTTGGAATCCGGTTTGTATTTCAGAACATAAATTGCAGGTAATGAAACAAAAGTACCACATGCGGCATATTATATGCCCGTCAACAAGCATACAGCAATCTGTGAAACACACAAGCAAAGACCTTGCACGACTTTTGACCTTAATTTGTGACCTTGACGTTGGGATGATTAAAAGTGTATATGACACTCCATTAAGAAGTGAATCATATGTGCATGAAGTTTCATAAAATATGATACAATGTTATTGTTAAGATATTTCCTATTTAGACTGGTCCTATGTTTTGATCTGCTCAGAGATCGGATTATAATGAAATTATGACCCGGTCCCAGACATGCTAGTCCTGGGCCAGCAAACTCTTAAAGAGAGTCTCCCTGATAATTCAATATCTGTCAAGAAATAGTTTAATCAGCTTGCCACATCACGTAGAAAAGGCTTTAAAACACCGTCTCATGTTTTCCTTACACGTCAGTACACGTAAGACCACACTTAGTCCCGCCCCCTCATACACTGACAGGTTGAGCTCCCCCTTCTGCAAAGGGCGGAGTCTAGGGCCCTATAAATTAATGATGACACGAGACATCGGGGTTCTTTCTTCCGGGTCTGTGAACGCGTCACAGACTGAATAGAGTCCAGCCTGTAAATTGTAATCTTTTATTGCCTTTTTCTAATATAATTGATAAAACTTAATTGACGTTTCCTTGATTTATTGATTAGTATTGTTTGCCACTTCTGAGGAAGGTTCGAGCCAGGGGGTAGGGACGTGGGCTGGAGGGGGTTTCCGGATCCGGTGGCCCGCAGCCAGCTCACGTCTTTAACATTATGGTCCGGACACGACAAAGTTTACGGATGGACAAAGACAATCTCATGACACGTATGCCTGTTCACAGACATATAATAAAACGTAACCTTGACATAAATATGATGTAATTATTTATTTAGATATAGATAGGCTTTCAAATGCTGACAAGGTGGAGCCATTTGAACCTGCTGTGAGCATAAATGTTTTGTGACAAGCTAAACCATGACAGACAATATTCAATGAGTTATTTCACTTTCAGACCTTGTTTCCATAAAAATCTTTATGAAAAAGGCTTTTAATATAAAAAGTTAAGCTTACCTCTCCGTGATGATAGGCAGACATTTCAGCAACGGAACCAGCCAGCTGTGCAACCTTCACCTCTCTCTTGTCATTCCTCTTCAGGCAGGTAAACAACACCTTCCTCTGACCTGGCTTTAGGCCTGAAATCAATGGACGGGCTCATCATAAATCCTTCATGGAAGGATAGTAGCAGATATCCATGTCATAACACCCTGACTCTATGATAATGTGTTAATGATTCATTTAATGCTCAGAAAAACATACAAACCATCGACTAAGGATGGGATGGACCTCTCGTTGTCGGAGTTGGAGAACAGGATTAGCTCTTTGTTGATGAAGTCATTGTATGAGAGGTGCTTGGCCTGAGTTCCATAAAGGTATTTCTAAAAGTGAAACATGCATATTTATTTGTGCACTTTTCCATAAACAAATCAACTGAATTGAACATCATAAATAATAAAAACGACATTTCTTCAGATCACAGATGAAGACACAGACCTCTGGCAGCCCATGCATCCTCCTCTGACGTCTGTCCTCCATGAAGTTAGTGAGCCACTCCTTCCTGTCATCGATCTTCTTTTTACTGAAAGCCTGGAGGAAAACACAACGCTCCACATCACACTATGAACTCACAGAAGGGCTGAAGTACTGTGAGTGTAGGCCAGAGTTATTGTAAAACATGGACTGTTGTAGGATTTATTAATGTTAATGTTTGCAACGAGCACAACAGTTCTGGACACTGCAGGATTCTGTCGGAGTGGGAGGAGGGGATAAGTGAGGGGGTGGGGTTGACCACAGAGATGGTCTGTAGAACAGAGGCAAATGTCTGCAGCTGGAGTCTAGAAATAAATAATTACCACCAAGCACAAAGTTTATATCTAAATAAGATATATTCAAACAACTTTTTATTAGCTTTTGTTGGCACACAATTAATTAATTACCAAAAGTGAGGTGCTTGTTTAGTTCTTCTTTCTATGAGCATCCTGAGGACATGTTTACAATGAAGCTGGAGCAACCACCCTCCTGACTGACTTGTTTTATTCTGACACATTTACTTATATTTACTTGTTGTTTTAAGGAGAATAAATAAAGGCCTAGCGGTTCTTAAAGCAAGCATGGGCAATTTTTGTTTTAAAAAGGGCTGTATCAATGTATTTTAAGCAATCAAAGGGCCACACAGTGAATTTAAACTCATTCTGAATTCACTAAAAATAAGATTCTAGGAAAAGTTTTCTAAAGAAGTGTAGAAAACATTTCAAAACTTTGCTGCCATTTTCTGTTTGAATCAGGTGTAGCACAGCTAGCATGCTTGGTCAAAATATTTCTTCCTGATACCATCTAGAATTATAAAACGTTATTTTGATAACACAACACAAACACCATGGTCTTTTGACGTTTGTCCGCTAATGATGAGAAGTGAGTTTGAGAAGTAATGGAACCATAGGTGAACTCACCAGAGTGATGGCAGCGTCGTCCTCAGCACCGTTGTACTTGAATGTGATTCGGTGCCTTTCCATATCAGCAAAGTACTCCTTTGCCTCTTTGCTTGTGCTCGTACCCAAACCTGGAGCAGAAATTACAGTTTTAAAGGATGACTTTGTCCTTTTGTGTAATTTAATAAAAATAAACATTGATACAGAAAACCTTTGTAGTATTTTATATGCCAGGTTTTAAAGTTGTCTGTCTGTTTCTTCCATTCTTCAAACTCTGGAAGGCTGTAGAAGGACAGCTCCTGTTTGTTCTTTGTGGCCTGCAGACATAATTTATTCCTCTGAGTACCACACTGTATCATGACTGCAGCTCGTCATTGGGTTCGTTAAACAAGCAATGTGTCTGTCACTCTCTTACCTTCACAATAGGTGTGATAAATTGCTCCAGGAATGTGTGTTTGAGCAAGGAGGGCCAGTTGTGGTGGAAGAAGTTGATGAGCAGACCTTTGATGTGGGAGCCATCTTGATCCTGGTAAAAGACAGAGTAAGTTTGTACTGTTTCTGGACCACAGCTCATCTTCTAATGGAGTCTCTGAGGCAGGTCACCTGATCGGTCATGATCATGATCCGGCCATAACGAAGGCTCCTCAGAGACTCTGCGTCATCGTAGCTCTTCTTGTACTGCAGGCCGACAATTTTAATGATGTTGTTTATCTCTGCATTCTCCATGATCTAGGACAAAAAAATGTACGGAGATTGCACACATGGTCACAATCAATATCCATCCATTGAGCCATCCTCTTTATTCACTTTTATCTGTTCAGGTTGCAGGGAGCTGGTATTTATCTCTAGTGACCAGTATGAGAGGCGGGGTACACCCTGGACAGGTCATAAGTCCATCATATGGCTCATAATTATTATTCCTCTTTGTTTTTAAAACTACCATACTTATTTTAACCGCATTTAGGTTATTTAAGTTGGTGTACACAGGAAGTAGTTAGAAAAAAAGCTTTTTAAAAATAGTTTTAAGGGCATTTAAGGACTGAATGACTTCCTGAAGTCCAGACCTGAACACCACTGAAAAGCAGTAGGATCACCTTGCTGCTTGTTTCCAACTGACCAACACAACCTGATTGGCTGACTTTACAATAAATGCTGGTGTTGTGGCTGTGTATGGTTCTTCCACATGCTACTGAGGCCCCTGATTGTTAAATGAAAAAAATGTTGACTTTAATTATTCTTTGTTTCTTCAGACTTCAATTGTCCAAACCCATAAACGTCACCAATAGAGTCAATAAAAGAATGAACTGTTTAGCACAGGAAGAAAAGATGTGGCAAGTTTTTATGGGCGTAATGCACAAACTTAACTCTGCTGCATTTTCTTAACAAATGTGGCACCATTTAGGGAGAATAAACAGACTTAAAATAATTAACAAGTATGTATGTAACAAGAACTGTACAACAACAACAAAAAATCAAGTGAACAAATTCCGTTACTTTTTGTGCCAAGTACAGTACAGTTTAATTTTCCCTTCCATGAGTGTCCAACACTAAAAACCAGATCGATGATAAAAATAGTTCAAAAACTGGTCCAAATCTGCATATTTTCACATCAAAAATGGACTTCAGTAGATTAAATCATTATTGTGGGGAGTTGTCCACCTCCTCCAACAACAAAATAAGAAAAAATGCAGTTTTGCAAGTCAAGGCTGCCAGTTTGATGGATTCAGTGAGATTAAAAATGAAAACTTTTTTTCACAACTTTGAGATGCCAACTACTCTAAACAGTCACAGCTAGGTGAGAGAATGACAAAGCTGCTAGAAAACTTCAGCCATCCTTAAAAAAACGACAGTGTTTTGTGGTGAAGACAAATGGCATTAGCTTTCTGAGACCAGTAATAAATGAACAGAAGCTGTATCAGAGCCAAAAAATATAAGCCAATGTGCAAATAAAGCTCTAATTATTCAGCTTGCAGCATCCGGTTTAGTGTGTGGCTGCTACTCACAGACATTTTGACATCAACTAAGACATCTGTTACAACCAGTTAAGTCCCTTTTACAGCCAAGTATGAACAAGGTTGTAAAAGGCTTCAGTTGTTGTGTCTTCATGTTTCAGCTGCATGCTAACCTTCACCAGACTGATCATTTTATGGTTATGATCTTTACGGTTGTTAAAAAATAAAAACTAAGCACAGAAATTATTTTTGATTTAGTGATCGCCCTTTACTCAGCAATTTAGACAAGATTTTCCATAGAAACGCTCTGACTTGGCTTTGTACCTGTTTATGTGATGCTTCTCGTACATTCAGGATCTTGCCCCTCAGCGGGAACACTCCATAGCGGTCCCGACCGATGACCCCCAGACCAGAGACAGCCAGAGATTTGGCCGAGTCTCCCTCCGTCAGGATCAGAGTGCATTCAGACGAGTGTTTGCCACCTTCAACAAGGATGGACAGACATAGGTTTATCAGAGTTAAACATTCTTGATGTTAACCAAAGTAAAGTTTTATCTGTGAGTCAAACCATCAACAGTTGTTCAAAGTTACATGGGAACCTTTGGAGTCCAGACTCTAAATGTACGAGTCCTAACAGAAACTACTGCTCCTGTAGTGTCAAACTTCAGGATTCTGACTATTTTTGTGAAAACAAATCTTGATCCCTTGGTTTTATCAAATTTTAGACCTATTTCTAATTTACCCTTCCTCTCAAGTTTTAGAAAAAATGTGCTTATGCGAATTCACCCTTTTTTGGAAACAAAAGCACAATCCTGGATAAATTTCAATCTGGTTTCAGATCTCGACACAGCACAGAATCAGCTTTACTGAGAGTTCATAATGACATAGCTCAGTCAGTTGATTCTGGGTGCCCAGTAGCTCTGGTGCTTCTCAACCTTACAGTGACCTTTGACACTGTGGACCACTCTGTCCTTCTGTCTTGCCTCCATGATTTTGTTGGGATTCGTGGTACGGCTCTGAAGTGGTTCACATCTTATTTATCTGAGAGAACCTTCTCTGTCTTGCTCAATGGCTTCTCTTCCTCTACAGCCCCTCTTCTGTGTGGGGTGCCCCAGGGTTCCATTTTGGGCCCTCTGCTCTTCTCCTTGTACAAGTTGCCACTTGGATCTATTATAAGCCACCACAATGTTAAATTTAATATGTATGCAGATGATTTGCAAATCTAATTACCATTAAACTTGAAATAAGATAGAAAGGCGCTATATAAGTACAGTCCATTTACCATTAAGGCCAGGATCCAGTAACTCAATGCTTTCTCTCTTTGACTGCATCTCTGCAATCAAACATTGGCTAAACAAGAACTTCCTGTTTTTAAATGACAATAAAACAGAATGGATTTTATTTTGTGACAAAGATACAACTGACCTGGGAAATTTGAACATTAACTTCAGTGACTGTGTGAAAAACCTTGGGGTGACCTTTGATAAGGCTTTACACTTTGACAAACATATCACCTCTGTTGTCCGGTCTGGATTTTTTTATTTATGCCATTTAAAAAAAGGTCAAACCCTTTTTAAACCGTTGCAACTTGGAGAAGACTGTTCATGCTTTTATCAGCTCTAGGCTCGATTATTGTAACGCTCTGTCTGTCGGTGTACCTCAGTCATCACTGAGCCTCCAGCTTGTACAAAATGCAGCAGCTCACCTTTTAACCAACACTCCTAGACGGGACCACATCGCACATGTTTTACTCTCACTACATTCAAGGATTCAAGATTCAACGATCTTATTTGTCATTCGCGCCCCATGTGGTACATGTAGTGGAACAAATTTATGTACACAGGGTCCCAGTTATATCCAACAATAAAATGTCAAAGAAAAACTGTAATAACATCTAAAATATGAAATAATAAAAACGTCAACTAAATAATACACTAAGCACTAATAGCATACAAACATTACATAGACACTACACTGGCTTCCTGTCCGTTTTATAATAGATTTTAAACTTTTATTATTTGTTTTTAAAGCTCTGAATGGCCTTGCTCCTCCTTATATAACAGAGTTGTAAAGTTTCCCCACCCGCTCCAGGTCTCTGAGGTCAGACAGCTCCTGCTCTCTATTCCAAGGACAAAATATAAACTCTGGGGTGACCGTGCCTTTTCTGTGGCCGCACCTCGACTCTGGAATAAACTCCCACTTAATCTACGTCAGATTACTGAACTTGGCCCTTTTAAATCGAAGTTTAAGATTTTTTTATTCCAACAGGCTTTTAGTACTTAAAAATGTGTTGACATTTCTGGTTCTCTTTTTGTTATTTTGTTGTATTTTTCTTGCTTTTAACTTGTTGTCATTTTAATTAATGTTTTTGTTAAGCACTTTGGTTACCATCACCGTGGTTGTATAAAGCACTATAGAAATAAATAAATGAAATGAAACAATTTTTACTTCACTAATGCCCCTTTTCCATTAGTAACGGTACAGCACGGTTCGACTCAACTCGGCATGGTTCCAAGACTTTTCCGCTAGTAACGGTTCGTGGAACCAGTCCCTTTTTTAGTACCCATTTCTCTGGGGTTCCAACCATGCCAAACTGGCCCTAAAATGTGACGTCAGAACACTGTCAGTCACTGATTGGTCTGGGGGTGGAGTCACTGGTTGTTTGAGAAACTTTCACAACAACCCAATCTGCCAGTTGCAATAAAACAAACTCGAGGAGCGACTGGACCTATGTTAAAAATTTTAAAAACAATAATGACAACACCGTGGTCTAATGCTGAAGTGCAGGTTTTTTGTGCTTGGTGGCAGATGACAAAAATTCAGAGCGAGCTAGATTGAGCTTCGCCGGTCCCCCTGGTCCTCTCCACCAGCCCCCTCAGGCCGGGCAGGGCATCATCTCCCCGGCTCTGAGCTCCGCTGGAGGATCCTCTGTGCTGTCGACCTGCAGGAACGCGTGAGGATGGGGCCCACCCAAGCCCCAGACTCGCGCACTCCGACGGGCTCAGAGCTGAACTCGCTTACTAGAACCGTTACCGAAAGTATAATAAAAACACAACTCATACCGTGCCGAGCCGAGTCGAACCGTGCTGTACCTGTAGCAATAGTATTAATGGAAAAGAAGCATAAATAAAGCTTGTGGTCACAAGTACCGTTTCACCTAATTGTCACCCAGGGTCTGGAGAATAACAAAGAGACATCTGTAGTGTTTCCCCTAGTTAATCTAAAAAAGTTAAATCTGGTCCTCTGGACATTCAAAAAAAAAACAAAAAAAAAACAAAACAAAGCAAATCAACAAAAAAATGTAGAAACGTTTCGTCTCTCATCCGAGAGACTTCCTCATCTGAGGAGCTGTATTCAGCTCAGTCTCTTAAATAGCACCGTCTCAGAGTGGATCAACCAGTTTTGCTGCTGACAACCAAAACCAGCTGATCACATGCTCAAGAAGGACCATCAGCCTAACAATGGATCATTAGCACACTGATGGCTGTTTACTGTTCACAGAGGGCTGAGTGATACTAGCAATCACAGCATTGGAAGAGGGGGACAGTTGAACACGTAGGCCTCCACCCCTGTTTAACAATGGACGATTTCTTTTCACAAAGATGGCCTCCTTTACTCCTCTCTCAAACCATCGTTCCACTCTGTCCAGGATGTGAACATCTTCATCCCTGAAAGAGTGACCGCTAGCCTGGAGATGAGTGTAGACCGCAGAGTCCTGGCCTGATGATGTTGATCTTCTGTGCTGGGCCATCCTTTTGGCCAGTGGCTGTTTAGTTTCCCCGATGAAAGACTGATCACAGCCCTCCTGACACTGAACAGCATACACAACATTACTGTTTGTGCCGGGGGACTGGATCTTTGGGATGAACCAGTCTTTGCCGTAATGTATTTTGGGGTTTAAAAGCCACTGGGACGTTATGTTTAGAAAGTAAACGTCTTAGTTTCTCTGATACTCCCTCAACATATGGAATGACCACTGGTCTGGGTCTGGGTTCCTCCTTTTCACCTGTTGGCTGACTGGAGTCCTGTTTGGGTTTCTTCTCTGCTTTCAGGAAGGCCCAGTTAGGATATCCACATTGCTCTAGAGCCTGTCTTGTGTGGGATTTCTCCTTCTGCCTGGCTCCTGAACTAGTGGGGACGCTGTCTGCTCTGTGATACAGAGTCCTGATGACTCCTAACTTGTGCTCCAAAGGGTGATGGGAGTCAAACTGCAAATACTGGTCTGTGTGGGTGGGTTTACGGTACACCTCAGTTTGCAAATGTCCTCTATCAGAGACTGAGACCTCACAGTCCAAGAAAGCCAACCTGCCATTTTTTACATCTTCTCGTATGAACTTGATGTATTCATCCACAGAGTTGATGTGGTCAGTAAAATGTTGGACTTCCTGAGATTTGATTTTAACCCAGGTGTCGTCAACATACCTGAACCAATGACTTGGTGGTGTCCCTGAAAAGGATGTCAAGGCTCTCTTTTCTACCTCCTCCATGTACAGGTTGGCAACAATAGGAGAAACTGGAGACCCCATAGCACACCCATGTTTCTGCCTATAATATTGCTCCCCATATGTGAAGTAGGTTGACTGCAGGCACAGTTTCAAGAGTTGACACAGTTGTTCTGTGGAAAGCGTGGTCCTGCTGCTCAGAGTGGTGTCTGATTTTAATCTTAAACTGACCACCTCTACTGCATCATCAACAGGAATGCACGTAAAGAGTGATGTGACATCAAAAGAGACCATTGTTTCATCAGTCTCCATGAGGACATCCCTCACCTTATCCACAAAGTCCATGGTGTTCTGTATGTGGGGTTCTGAACTGCCAACTAACGGGATGAGTACAGATGCCAGATATTTGGAAACATTGTAAGTGACAGAGTTAATCATACTAACAATTGGTCTTAAAGGTACACCTTGTTTGTGGATTTTAGGTAAACCATACAGACTAGGTGTGGCCTCCCCTGGGTACAATCTGTGGTACAGAAAACGGTCAATAGCCTTGTCCTGCTCCAAAATTTTCAGGCAATCTATTAACTTTTTCTTGTAACCACTTCCTAGATCTCTTTTCAGAGGTTCATAAGTGTTTAAGTCACTAAGGAGTGTCATAACTTTCTCATGATAGTCTTTCTGGTTCAAAATCACTGTGCACCTTCCTTTGTCTGCTGGGAGAATGATGATGTTTTTGTCCTTGCTAAGAGTGGTGAGTGCATCCCTCTCCTCTCTACTGATGTTGGAAGGTGGTGGTTTGGCATTGCTGAGGCAGGCTGAAACTTTGATTCTGAGCTGTTCTGCTTCAGCCTCTTTAATTTTGTTGTTGCGGATGGCTGACTCAGTAGCTGTGATCATCTCCACCAGAGGAATTCTACTTGGTGCAACTGCAAAGTTCAGTCCCCTGGCAAGAATCTCTGTCTCTGGCTGGGTGAGCTGTCTGTCAGATAAATTCTTCACCCACTTTTCTGTCTCCCTGGCATGTAATTGACTACTGGAGTGTTGTCCTACACTGAATGTGTTGTTATTGGAATAGTGATGGTGTTGATGAGCTATTAGTACGTTAAACTTGTTTTGTTGTCGAGTCTTGGACTTGACATGCTGTGCTAAGCATGCCTGATCTGTACAGTCCATCACTTGCTGAAGTGTGGTCTGATATAGACACGTTGTTAGTTTCTGTTTAATGTGCTCTTCTTTGGCCTTCAAGGCCTCAATAGTAAAATTGGTCTGTCTCACCCGTTCATTCAGCAGCTGGGTCTGTGCCTTCTGAAGGATCTTGCTTGCCCGGTGCCCGCTGACCGAAGATTTTAGTTCCAGGCTCTTGGGAATGATGCCACTTTGTCGACATCTGAGGTTGAATCGCAAATGGTTCCTGTAGTCTGCCTTCTTCCTTGCTGTTTTCTCAAACTTTCTAACTAGTTTGAGGCAATCCTGGCCAAAGTGGTTCAAAATATCCTGATGCATGCTCAATAATCCAGGTAGAAAAATCTAAAAAAAGTTAAATCTGGTCCTCTGGACATTAAAAAAAAAAACAACAAAGCAAATCAACAAAAAAATGTAGAAACGTTTCGTCTCTCATCCGAGAGACTTCCTCAGTCTGAGGAGCTGTATTCAGCTCAGTCTCTTAAATAGCACCGTCTCAGAGTGGATCAACCAGTTTTGCTGCTGACAACCAAAACCAGCTGATCACATGCTCAAGAAGGACCATCAGCCTAACAATGGATCATTAGCACACTGATGGCTGTTTACTGTTCACAGAGGGCTGAGTGATACTAGCAATCACAGCATTGTAAGAGGGGGACAGTTGAACCCGGAGGCCTCCACCCCTGTTTAACGATGGACGATTTCTTTTCACAAAGATGGCCTCCTTTACTCCTCTCTCAAACCATCGTTCCTCTCTGTCCAGGTTGTGAACATCTTCATCCCTGAAAGAGTGACCGCTAGCCTGGAGATGAGTGTAGACCGCAGAGTCCTGGCCTGATGATGTTGATCTTCTGTGCTGTTCTGTGCTGGGTGTATTTTGGCTTTTAAACCCCAAAATACATTACGGCAAAGACTGGTTCATCCCAAAGATCCAGTCCCCCGGCACAAACAGAGTAATGTTGTGTATGCTGTTCAGTGTCAGGAGGGCTGTGATCAGTCTTACATCGGGGAAACAAAACAGCCACTGGCCAAAAGGATGGCCCAGCACAGAAGATCAACATCATCAGGCCAGGACTCTGCGGTCTACACTCATCTCCAGGCTAGCGGTCACTCTTTCAGGGATGAAGATGTTCACATCCTGGACAGAGAGGAACGATGGTTTGAGAGAGGAGTAAAGGAGGCCATCTTTGTGAAAAGAAATCGTCCATCATTAAACAGGGGTGGAGCCTCCAGGTTCAACTGTCCCCCTCTTACAATGCTGTGATTGCTAGTATCACTCAGCCCTCTGTGAACAGTAAACAGCCATCAGTGTGCTAATGATCCATTGTTAGGCTGATGGTCCTTCTTGAGCATGTGATCAGCTGGTTTTGGTTGTCAGCAGCAAAACTGGTTGATCCACTCTGAGACGGTGCTATTTAAGAGACTGAGCTGAATACAGCTCCTCAGACTGAGGAAGTCTCTCGGATGAGAGACGAAACGTTTCTACATTTTTTCATTTTTTCCCAATTTTTTCTTTAGCTTTTTAGCTAGAGAACCTGTATTTCTCACTGCTAGCTTAGTGCTATGTCAGTGCCAGGTGGGCAGGTTGGGGGGACAAGTTTGGTTTGGTAGGCGGGGTGCTCAATTCAGTTGACGGGGTGGGGCACCCCGCTTGTATGATGGTAGGGGAAACACTGATCTGCTGATGTTATCAGGAAGATGCCACACAAAGAATTCTGATCAATCAAAGAATCCTCCTGCAGTTAATCCCACCAGACTTTTTCGTTTCTCCCAAGCCGCCAATAAAAGTGATAAATGGGTTGATACTACCAGGAGATTTACATGTTTTTACAGATTCGTGGCCCCCAGGACTGTTTTCACCACGTCTAAATTCCTCAAGCTGACTTTAAGGGTGCATTCACACCAGCCCTGTTTAGTCCGCTTTAATCGAACTCTAGTCCGCTTGACTAGAAAATCCAGTTCGTTTGTGGAGGTGTGAATGCACAATCGAACTCCGATGCAGACCAAAAATGCAAACTCTGGTCCACCTAAATACCTAGGTCTTGGTTCTTTTGAAGTGAACTCTGGTTCATGTTGAATGCATTGTGAAGGCAAGCGGGCCAGAGACCGCTCCAAAAGCAGGAAGTGGACTACAGCGCAGGGCGTTCTGTGTAAATACAACCAAAACAATCAGACATTTCTCATACGGAGCAGTCTCAGCTGCCTTGTGTGAAAAACAACACTTCTCATGTAAGTATCGGCCGATCTCCCAAAATTAAAGAAATCAAGGCTGATAAATCGGTACACCACTACTTATAACTAAAAGTTGTCCCCTGGTTCATTATTCTCTTTTTGCTGAAGATATTTTTCATGTTATATGACTCTTTAGTTACCACTGACTGTGTGATTTAATTTAAGTTAAAGTAATCATAGTGTTTATCTTAATTTTTGAGAACTTGAATTTGAATATTTGAGGCAAAAATAATTTCTATTTCGTAGAGGCTTCGCCCTTTAAGGCAATCGCTAGTGGGTTTATCCCTTCGCGCGCAGCGCAGCACTGAAAACTTTAGTTTGCGCCTACCGGCTGTGTGGGCCCCACCCCCGGTCTGTATAAATTACGGTGAGACCGGGCAATTGGCTCCCAATTTTTCTTCAGCCAGCAAGCTAGCACTGTCAGAAGAACGAAGAAGGAAAAGATGTCCAGCTTTGACCGGCACTTTTGCAAAGGATGCCTGGGTCTCCGCCACGTCGACCTCCTGCCGTCCCTGTGTGACGTCAAACTGAAACGAGGCAGCTGGGCCGAGCAAGCTTAAGACACCTGTTTCCACCTTCGCCTCCATCTCCAGAGTGGAGGGTTTTACCGATCACAGGTTTTACCGATCAGAGTTTTTCCCTCGGTTCCCCCCCTGGAGCCAAGCCTGGCAGAGACGCTTGGGGCAAGAGTTTCCAGGATGGACCAGCAACCTGTCCCTCCAGGGAAGCATGACCAGGTGGTGACAAAGCTCTCAAACCGAGCTCACCAGTGCTCATTCCAGATGGCCGCGGTGAACAACAATGTCGCTCTGCTGGCCTACAGCATCTCAAAGAGGCTGGAGAAGCAGACCTGCTGGAGGAGACAAAGAGCTCGCTCTGTAAAGCCGCTGATGTCATCTTAAACACGTGCGCCACCTCTGCGGTCTGCCTGTCCCGTATCGCCGCCTGGATGACCATGATCCAGAGGACCACCTGGCTCCGCCTCTCGCCATCCTTGTCCGAGAGGCTGCAGAGAGACCTGCTGGAGGGCCCCATCACCCCAGAGACGCTGTTCGGGGCCAACTTCAGGACCATCCTTGAGAAATCGCAGAGGTCCAAGGAGGTCTCCGAGACTGTGCACCATCTGGTGACGTCACAGTCCTCCCCACGCCCCTCCGGCCACTGGAGGGACCGCCTTGGCCAGCAACAGCAGCAAAGGCGCGCCACAGCTGCGGCAGCGACTTCACGCTCCGCTCCTCCGCCGGCCCCCTCCACCAAGGAACAGCTCCTTAAGGGGAATGTGTGTTTTTTTGATGATGTATGTTTTGAAATAAAACAGAAACATCTGTTTTGAAATAAAAAAGAAACATCTCTGAGTAAAGTTTCATCTGATTCCAGCCTGAATGTCAGATCAACTGATCTCACAGCTGCCTTTCTTCACACACTCCACACACAGAACGAGCCGGTAACCTCTAAACAGCATTATAAAAGGCACCGCAGTTCGGTAAATATCACAAATCACTTGTATGCCACGTCAGCTAAAAATTGTTTTTTCCAGCAGACTGAGTCTGGTAAAATCCCTTGCTCTCAGCCAGAGCCCATTTTTATTTTCTGCTGTTTCTGCCTACTCACCGCACAGCGGGAGTAGACGTGTTTCTCCTCGACAGCTGCAGCCTCCACCGAAACGGCATCTCACTCAGAAAGCGCTCACTCCTCCTCTCAGTGCGCGCCAGCTTACCTCAACTCTAACGTGAGACTGTAGCCTGGGCTCAGAACAGAGGCACACATACAGCCCTTTTCCGTCTGAGCCCCCACCCCCCGGGTTCCCCCCGGAGAATCTCCTGAGCGGGTGATGGCAGTAAGGGTTTTTAGTAGAGCTGTTGAAATGATCGCGTTAATTATTTGCGTTATTTTATTTATTTTTTTACACGATAAAATAAATTAACGCAACGATTAATTTGAAAAGCTCCCCCTCAGTGTTGCCGTACCTCACTTCTGGTTACTCAGCAAAGCTAGCGATGGACAAAACGGAAGACACAATATTAAATGGACAATTTCGCTTTAAGTTGTTAGCAGATGGTGCTTTGGACAAAACCAAAGTAATTTGCATATATTGCAAAGGTGTATTTAATTATCACCGAAGCAATTCATCTCTCACATATCACCTGAGGGCAAAACATCCTGGTGTGGCAGCGACGTCAGAAGGAGGAGGTCTCCGACAGACAACTTTGCAACAGTTTGGAGCGAGAGGTGGGCCTCTGACTAAGGTAGCCACCAACAAAATAACGGAGGTTATTGCTCGTTGGGTTGCTAAAAACTGTCGACCTATAAATATTGTTGAGGATGCAAGACTGAGGGATGTGATTCGGGAGGCGTTGGGGGACTCTGCTTCTCAGCTACCTGCAAGGTCAACCATAATGTCCAGAATAGAGATGTTGTACAACAACCAGAAGGCGATTCGGCAAACTCTGTTAGAGCAAGCACCGTACATCGCACTCACCTGCGACCACTGGACTTCTGCTAGCAATGATAACTATCTGGGTGTCACGGCTCACTTTATTGATGACAACTGGTGCCTGCACTCCTTTGCTTTAACTGAGTAAATCTACAGAGCGCCACGATGCAGAGGCATGCGCGCAGCACATCCAGGCGGTCGCACAACAATGGAACATTGAGAAAAAAATAACAACGCTCGGGACAGACTGTGCTCGAAACCTGACAGCTGCTGCAAGGCTCCTTCCATATGAGCACCTGCCTTGTACTGCACACGCTCTGCAGAGAACAATCACAGTGTCACTGGGGGACAGTGGATTTGACGCCGTTTTAACCAAATGTCGAAAAATTGTTGGTCACTTCAAGCACAGCCTATCTAACGCTAGAGAGTTGAATCAACAGCAAGTTGCACATAAACAAAAAGAAGAATCGCTGATTCAAGACGTGCTCACAAGATGGAACTCCACTTTACACATGATCCAAAGGATCCAACAAAATAAATCACCAATAGAGGCGACCCTGTCACAACAGAACAGCAAAATTCCCCTGCTTACGGAAGCTGAGCTTAGAAAGCTGAAGAAGTTGTAGGAGCTACTTGAGCCATGCAGGTACGTTTTTATTTCCGTTTCCTTCTATTATTTTAGTTAAGTTGATATTAGTTAAGTCCATGGGTCAGTTAAGCTGTGTAAAAAAATAGACAAACCAATTGTGTGTGTTTTTCTGCATATTTTAGAAGTAAAACAACAAATAATTAACAACAAATGATTATTGTTTTGTGTTTTCACAGGTATGTCACTGAAACTCTGGGTGGACAGAACTACATCTCCTGTTCTGTGGTGCTGCCTGCCTTCTGCCACATGTTCAGAGTCATAGAGCCTTCAGATGATGATACTGTCAACATAGTGCGATTCAAAAAGGCCTTTTGTGAAGACCTGGCTCAACGAAAGGAGAACTCCAATCTCACTTGGCTCAAGAATGCTATTGCACTTGATCCCAGATGCTATTGCACTTGATCCCAGGTTCAAGGGCTTAAAATGCCTTCCTAAATCTGAGAGAGGAGAAGTGTGGAGTTCTTTAAACAACTTGCTCAAAGAGGATAGAAATGCCCAGATCCAAGGTGCTCAAACAACAAGGGAAGCACCACTAAAGAAGAGGAATATGTCCATCTTCTTGCTTGCATCATCTGACTCAGACACAGATGATGAGGCAGACTCCAGTCAATCTACACTGGACCGCTACAAATCAGAATCCAAAACTGACATGGATGAATGCCCACTGCAGTGGTGGTCAAAAAGAAGAGACTCATACCCTGGAGTAGCACAAATTGCCCGCAAATATCTCTCCACACCTGCCACCACTGTACCCTGTGAAAGACTGTTCTCCCTCTCAGGCCATGTCGTTCAGAAAAAGAGAGCTGCTCTCTCTTCAAGTAATGTAGAGAGACTGGTTTGCCTTAATAGCTGGCTAAATGAAGAGGAGTAGATCTGGTACATGTGATTTAAAAACAAAGCAGAAATGTTCTGTAAGGTTCTAAATTGTAGTTCACACTAATTCATACTGTTTATCAAACAGTAAATGTTTTGAACCACAAAATGAATGTTTGCAATGCACTTTAGTTATGTGCTGCATTTTCTTTGCAAAATTTTATTTCAAAGCTTTTAAACATTGTCAAAGTAAAAACAAAAAAATAAAAGCAAATGACGTAATTGATGAATGAATCCATCTTTATTATAAGTTGCCTTGAAAAGTGTTTAATCACAATTAATCTTGATTAATTTTTAAACAGATTTGCTATTAATTAGTTCATTTTTATTAATCGATCAACAGCCCTAGTTTTTAGTCTAAGTTGACGTCCATGAGAAACATGACAACACAAAATGCATGCCCACTCCCCGAGCGTTACTCAGCGTGGCAGTGAGTGTGCTCCCAGGACAGATGGACGGACCGTCTGATCAGCAGGGGTTACACACTGCAGTTCGCAGCTCAACCCCCACCGTTCAGAGGGATTATAGAGATGGTTCTGTCCTCCAGAAAAGAGCTCGTCTCTCCAGTCAGATGTTCAGGAATTCCTGATGTAAAACGTGATTTACAGAGTTCCCAATGGAGAGGAAAATACAGGTTTTTTTTCCTCCCACTACTTCCTGTTTCCAAAAAAACCGGAGGGATGAGACCCATTCTCGACCTGTCCATGTTCAACAAATCGATCATGGAGAGACAATTCCACACGCTGACAATCAAACAGCTGCTGGAGAACTTCACCAGAACGACTGGTTCACCTCCATAGATTTGAAGGGCTCATATTTTCACATTTCCATCATCCTGAAACACAAGAAATACCTGTGTTTCTCCTCCAGGGGATTCCGTATCAGTACAACAGGCTACCGTTCGGTTATTCCCTCGCCCCACGCACATTCTCAAAATGCGTGGAGACGGCTCTGCAGTCGTTACACATGGCAGGAATGAGAATTATTTTTTTATCTGGACGATCTGCTCTTATTAGCTCAGTCCAGATAGGAAGCAGTCGTACAGACCAAAACGCTAGCGTTACACCTGCTAAACCTGGGGTTTAATATAAACTGGGAAAAATTTTCGTTTGCCCGTTCCAGATGATTGTTTATCTGGGGGTGGAGCTAAACTCAACCACAATGACAGCCCATTTATCACAGCCGAGAGCGGAAGCTCTGTCAGCTCAGCTCCACCGTGTCAAAGCCTGCAGCGTAGTGAGAGCTCTGTCTGTCATGCGACTCCTGGAATGATGTCAGCGCCCCCGTCGTGGTTCCAATGGGCTTGATTCATATGAGATGCCTTCAGAGATGATTCGCCCGCCTGCGCATAGATCCTGTGCACCACAAGAGGTGGATTATCTCTGTGCCCTCCTCCGTGAGAACCGATCTGAATCACTAGGGCAACCCCCTCATTCTGTCAGAGAGAGTTCCCATCAGCAGGCCTAAGTCACATGTCTCAGTTTTCACAGACGCGTCCCTGTCAGGCTGGAGAGGAATGTGTCTGTCCCAGGCAGTGGGAGCACAGTGGCTGGACCACATGTCGCTTCACATAAATGTGCTAGAATGTTTCACGGTCTGAAACATGACTAAGCATTTTGCCCCCCGCTGTGGGATCAGCATGTTCTAATCCACACAGACAACAAAGTGACGGCAGCTTACATAAACTGTCAGGGAGGCGTGCGCTCAGCCCAACTGTTAAGCATGCGAGACAGCTGCTGTGTTGAACACACAAAAACCTGCTATCCATCAGAGCAGTGTACATTCCCGGCATCCTGAACAGGGAAGCGGACATAATGTCGAGGGTCGGTCCCCACCACGGAGACTGGAGCCTCCATCCCGAGCTGATCTCTCGGATTTGGAGCAGGTTCGGCTGAGCAGCAGTGGATCTGTCCGCCACACGGGAGAACGCCCAATTATGTCAATTATGGTTCTCACTGAGCCCACGAGACGACCCACTGTTAGGAGTGGACACCTTCGCTCACAGCCCGTGGCCATAAAGGTTCCTTTATGCGTTCCCTCCAGTCCTACTGATATCACGGACCCTGGACCAGGTCCGGGAGGAAGAACTATCAGTCATTCTCGTAGCTCCCAAGCGCATAAGCGCTCCGTTGTTCTCGAATCTGCAGTGACTGATATCGGGTCGGCCGTGGAATCTGCCGTGGAGGGAGGACGCTCTTCTCCAGGCAGGAAGAGCGATCAGGAGTTACCCAGAAATAGGTCAGCACCTTTTGGTCTGGCTACTAAACAGATCCGATTAGAAAAGATGGGCCTCCCACAGGATGTGGTGCGTACGATTCAGGGCGCACGAGCCGCTTCCACCACAGCGCTGTAAGCATCAAGTGGACAGTTTTTCAGCGCTGGTGCGCAGAGAAAGAAGTGGAGGCCATCTCGTGTCTACTAGGTGGCGTGCTGTCATTTCTACAGCAACTGATAGACAGAAATTTAGCGTTCAGCACAATTAAGACTTATGCTGCAGCTACTTCTTCCTGTCATGAGGTTTTTCGGTGACAGAACAGTTTTTAATCACACGCTGATGGAGCGTTTTTCTGAAAGGTGTACGGAGACACAGACCTGTGTCACGTCCACTAGCTCCACAGTTGGACCTAACGATGGTCCTGCGCGCTCTGATCAAAGCTCCTTTTGAGCGTTTAGATCAGGTTTCACTTAAATTTCTGTCATTTAAAACAGCCCTGCTGTTAGCTCTGATGTCTGAAAAGAGAGTGAGTGATTTATTTGTGCTCTCTGTTGCTCTTTCATGTCTCAGGATCCAAGCTGATGGCAGTTCAGCTGTACTGCATCTTAACCCTGCTCTGAAAAGCATCACAAGCTCATTCAGATTGAGAGTGATAACCTTGGATGGGTTTTATCCTCCTCATAATTCTGAGGAGGAAGCAGCATCTCATCTTTTCTGTCCCGTGCGTGGGTTTTCGTGTTACGTGGCGCACGGCCACACTGCTCTCAGCGTCTGTTTGTGCATTACAGCTCTACAGGACGCCCTATATCCACCCAGCGCCTCTCACACTGGTTGTGTGAGGCTATTTCTGAAGCTTACAGTTCATCTGGGCTGGATCCTCCAGAGAATCTCAGAGCACATTTCTCCAGAGGGTTTTCATCCTCCACGGATCTGCATGGAGGGATGACAGTGGAGGATAGTTGTATGGCGGCTGCCTGGTCATCACCGTGCTCAATTATTCATTTTTATCTACGTGATGTTTCTACTTTCTCCATGACCCATTCTGTTTTCAGGGTTCTGACAGAATGATTATTATTTGTTTCACGGAGCCTCACTTTTGATCTCACATCTGCCTGCATGCAGTCGCAGTGTGAGATATTTATTATCAGTCACAAGTTCAGGACTGCTGATTTCATTATTAATCGGTTCATCCTGAGGAGCTGTTGGTCTGCTCTGTTCATTGTTACACTGTTACAATTCGTATCCTCCGTTGTTCTTATTCACAGTAGCAGGTCTGCTATCTCAGCATTTTCCACACCAGAGATCATTTCTCCGGTGCGCTCCTGCGCATGGAGCGAGTAATTATGCAGTGCGTAATTACGCACACAGAAGGCTGAGTGATGAAACTTTTTTTTGTGCAAGTAGGTGCTTCAGGTTTGTGTCTGAATGAACCCAGTGAGGCATAGACTACATCCTGCTTCACCTTTAACCCACTAGCGATAGCCTTAAAGGGTGAAGCCTATACGAAATAGAACGTTGGTTACGTATTGTAACCCCAGATTCTATGAGTATAGGCACAGCCCTTTAAGTTCTGGGCCTCACTGGTTCCTAAATGGCTGAAGAAAAACGCTATTTGGGAGCCGATTGCCCAGTCTCACCGTTATTTATATGGATTGGGGGTGGGGCCCACACAGGCGGTGGGTGCGGACTAACTTTTTCAGTGCTGCGCTGTGCATGAAGGGATAAACCCACTAGCGATAGCCTTAAAGGGCTGCATCTATACTCATAGAATCTGGGGTTACAGTACGTAACCAACGGTCTGAAGTAGAACCCCCCCCACACACACACACACACAGACACTTTGTCTGAGTTATGTAAACTGAGACTCACAAAGGCTCAACTAAAACTCGTTGGTTGACTACCACATATGCCCCTTTCGCACTGCTCCTAATAAGCCCCAACTCAGCTCAGCCCTTCACACCGCTACTCAGCCTGGCTCAGCTCAGCCTTGATTTGCACCTGCACTTTAGGACTGATTCTGGAGGCGTGTCCAGAATCCAAGTCCTGCTAATGAGAGTTCTGCTATGAGTTACTCAAAGTTGCTGTATTCAGCTCATAGCTATTTATAAGACTGAGCTGAATAAGATCCTCAGACTGAAGAAGTCTTTCGAATGAAAGAAGAAAAGTTTCTACATTTTTGTTTTTGTTTGTTTGTTTTTTGAATGTACAGAGGACCAGACTTTCTTGTATACACATTATTTTTTCTTGTATACAGATTACTTTTAGCTTTGAATTTAAGTTTAGCTTTGATTTAAAGCTTTAATTTAAAGTGTAATGCTTGTTTTGTGATTTGTACATCTGTGGGTTAGAATAAAGTTGAACCAAATGCTGTATCTCTTCTTTAAACATGTTTGAGGGAAATCCTCCTGAGAGATTCAATAATTTTGTCTTTTTATAATTTTTCAGTTGAATTAACTTAAATTAACAGATTATTTAATGAAGTCAAAGAGAAAACAGGATTTGACGATAAAGCCGGCACCGTTTATTTATTTTTAATCTTCACTGATAAAAAAAAAAATTGTATTTTATACATAAAATGTTATTTTTTTTTTAAAATGTTTCCATCCCCCGTCCCTCCATCCCGGTCCTCCCGCCTGCCAGGGCTCGAATCCGGCCTTTGTGAGCAGGCGAGGCCGGGGCTCGGGGTTCGGCCTCGCAGGCTTCAATGGCTCGGCAGCTCGTGTGATCCTCCGTGGTGACACCGCTCGCTCAAATTTTATAGTCGGTCACCAAGCACAAGAAACGCCTGGACTTCAGAATTAAACACAGCGTTGTCATTATTCAACATTTTTCAGTCAGGTCATCTGGACAGTTTCTTTTTTTGTGCTGAAACGTTTCGCCTTAGATCCGGAAGGCTTCATCAGTCAAGGAAACACACAACAAAACTGATTCTTCCTCCAACAGCTTACTCCAAAGTGGAACAAACCAGTTCTGCTTGTGATAAGATGGTCTCTTTGGTACGCCCCTCCTCCATTGCCAGCCCTCTTCCTTGTTGACAGTCTTGTCAAACTGTTTGAAAACAACAAAGCCCATGCTCAATAATCCAGGTATAAAATCCAACATTTTTCAGTCAGGTTTGTCGTTGTCATTATTGTTTTTAAAATCTTAAAAATAGATCCAGCCGCTGCTCCGCATCCAGAGAAATTCCAAATGGCGGCTCAGTGAAAAGTTTCTGAGATCCAGTGACTCCTCCCTCTGACCAATCAGAGTCCTGCATTCACGTTTCAGTCCGGACTCGGCTCGACTGTACTCGCTCGGTCCCACCAGAGAAGCAGGGATGAAAAGAGGTCCTGAATCAACCTCAAATCAGCTAAAAATACTAGCTAAAGTACTGGTACAAAAGGGTTCTTTCTGTGGCGGGCTGCCCAGAATTGGGACTTATTAGGGACAGTGCAAAAGGGGCATAAGATTCCCACAATTATTAAAATACAGTCACTTTGATTGGATAACCGATTCAAAACACTGAAATTTGAATATCTGCAGCTCATGCTTGGTTTTAAGACGTTAAGAAAGTAAAAAAAAAAAAGTTGAGACAGTAAGAAGGTAAGACGAATTTGACTGCTCCAGAACCTCTGAGGCTGCACAGGGCCAGATGCTGTTCCATCCTCAGAAGTCTTCTGCCTGAGCACCAACCGGTGAAGAACCGAGACTCCCAGGACACTGCTGAGCCAGCTGCAGGGAGAGACACATGTCTCTAACAACCGACACAGGTACCCTCGGGAGATCTTCCACTTCTGAGATCACCTACCGGATTCGGTCACGAAGCCTGCCTGGTATCTATCAAAGGAGCTGAACCACAACTACCACTAAAGGGGACAAATACCAACCATATCATTCACTGGTGACCATGGTGCTTCCAAATAATACAGCAGTCTAATTCAATGAGTCTTTAATTTGTTTACTAATTTTCAAATTTCTACCAACCTTATATCTTACTTAATTTGTTTTATGATGGCAAGTGTGGTGGGAGTGGTGGCGCACAAGCTAAAGAAGTGGAGCCTGTGATCGGGAGGTTGCAGGTATGAATCCACAGATAAAATATGTTGGATAAAGGTAAAGCACCCACATCTGCTTCCACAAATGATGGTGGAGGCAGGTGTGGGTGTTTCACCTTTGCCACCCACATTTTGATGTTGGTGGTCCGAGGAGTTGAACCAGTGACCTTCCGATCACAGACTCACCTTCTCTAACCTTTGTGCCATGCCTCCCCCTAGAGGGGACTAACAGAATGAAATAAAAATAAAAATTTGAACACACCAGCATCATTGGCGTCATCTAGCTTAGGAATGCCTTTGATCTTGCTGTGTTTCACGGACGAGCACTTCTTGTTCAGTTGTGTCTGAGCTTTGAACTTCACCCAGTTCAGGATACTCTCCACGATGCCACAGTTTGTTGCCTGTAGACCACAAAGAAACAAAACACTTTCATGGTCTCTAATCTAAAACCAACGACTCAATCTTAACAAGAGCAAAGAAACAATCCTTACAGCTCTAACAAACTTCTCTGACAGAAGGCACTTGGACCCAAAGCTCTTCATCTGCAGAGTCATGTTCTCCTTGGTCTGGGAGTCAAAGGTTGGGTTCTCAATCAGTGAATTCACAAAAACCCAGATGTGATTCTTCACCTGAGATATAAATAAGAGGTGGTTTTAAACAGCAACCTGGAGGTGAACAGTAGCTGAGGATTTTCACTGATTGTTTGTGTTGTTACCTGAAAGGGTTTGACTGACACGCCTGCTTTGTTCTTCTTTTTCACCACTTCAATAAGTTTGGTCACAATCTGGTCCACAACATAGTCGATGTGTCTGCCACCCTGAAACATGCGGTTTGTCCTCCTGATGTTAGTAACATCTTTTTAACCAGCAAGGTTTCCTCTTAACCCTCAAAGCACGTACCTTTGTGGTGGCAATGCTGTTGACAAAGCTGATCTGTTGGAAGCCTTTCTCACTCATGGTGAGGCAGACATCCCACCGCTCATTCACCATCTCATGGACCACCTTTAGGGGGACGCCCGTCTCATCCAGTTTGTCCTTCACGTACAAATCCACATAGCTGCGGAACCCGGTCACCTGCAACACCACCCAGGGCAGACACGTGGAAGTTTAATTGTATTTAGGAATTAGAAAATGACTTCAAAATGACCTTCCTACAAAAAGTATCATGTGTGATGCTGACACGCCATTTATGTGGGCACCTGGACTGTAGAAAATATGATGGGGGTATCTGATCTGTCGAAAAGCTATTCTGAACCATGACACTAAACATCAAGAGACAGAAAGAGTCATGGAGAACGATATTCCGCTTAGGGGTGGGTGATATGGCTCAAATATAATATTGTGATATTTCATAACATTCTGACTATAACGATAAATTTTGTGATATAACCAAAAAAAACAGAAATCATAGTTATTCATTTGACAAAATTAACTTAACAAGTTGCTTTGCAGTATTATATAAAAACTAAAAAAAACAAGGTTTAATTTTACTGAAATTACTTTATTCAGTAAAGTATTCAGTCTCAAAGTATAAAAATAAAAAATAAAAATAATCCTTCTGTTATTCAGATTGAAAAAGTCTGCACAAAATATAGATCAATAAATCCACCACAAAAACTAAAATGCAGGTAAAGTTTCCCAAAATAACTAAATAAAATGAAGCTTAACATCTGTTGAGCATAAATGTAACAAACAAAATTTATGTTGCCTTTAAATGGTAAATGGTAAATGGACTGTACAAACCGGATTCCAAAAAAGTTGGGACACTAAACAAATTGTGAATAAAAACTGAATGCAATGATGTGGAGATGGCAAATGTCAATATTTTATTCGTAATATAACATAGATGACAGATCAAAAGTTTAATCTGAGTAAATGTAACATTTTAAAGGAAAAATATGTTGATTCAAAATTTCACTGTGTCAACAAATCCCAAAAAAGTTGGGACAAGTAGCAATAAGTGGCTGGAAAAAGGAAATTGAGCATATAACGAACAGCTGGAAGACCAATTAACACTAATAAGGTCAATTGCCAACATGATTGGGTATAAAAAAAAGCTTCTCAGAGTGTCAGTGTCTCTCAGAAGCCAAGATGGTAAGAGGATCACCAATTCCACCATTGTTGCGCAGAAAGATAGTGCAGCAATACCAGAATGGTGTTACCCAGCGTAAAATAGCAAAGACTTTTAAGTTATCATCCTCAACCGTGCATAACATTGTAGTGAACTACACCTCCGACATCAATCTGTCTCTGAAGACCTTCAGGAGACAGGAACTGTTATTTCATTGATTTGAATCCAGAAATACAAATCATCTCATCAAGAGACTATTTAATTGTATCCTGAATTAATCAATTGAAAGAACACTCTTCTTTTTTATATTATCATTACTATTTTACAATATCTTGATAATCAAAAGTGTGTTTAGTTCATACCATTTCTAATGTTGAAGTAAACCACTCATTTAAATCAACTGTGAAACAGTATTAATGATTTTTAAACCTTAGATCATACAAGTTAAATGTCTATTTACGAAGTAAGTGTGCATTTTAATCTTCTGTCTGAATGAGGTGTGGATTTGTGGTCGGTCAAAAGTCAGAGAATGAGTTATGAGAACAAAGTGCATTGTTTTAAAACTCTCAGACAGTAAATAAGGAACTGGCTGGCACATGCGAGTCTCACTTCTTCAAAATATTTTCCTGTCTGTACTAACCATTCTTAAAAACATTTCTGCTGTCTGTTGACTTCTAATAACCCTCTGACATCACTAAAATTCCACCCCTGCTGGTTGTACTAACCAATCAGGAAGTACCAAGTGACAGGAAGTGGATACCCTTTAAAAGACAACACTTCTTGGAACTATTCAGTCTTCCTGGAACTTTAAGTCTTACAAGTCTTCCTGGAACTTTCAATGTAGGATGAGACTCAGTCTTACTGTAAGACTCAGTCTTACGGCGAGCTGATGGAATGGAACCATGTGCCTATGGTCCGTCCATTCCAGCCGAGTCACAACATGCCTCGTTGTGAACTCACCCCGAGCATTAAATGCTCTCAACTTCTATGGAAGCTTATTCTGTTGAACGGAGTACTTCGTCACGACTTCTGACGATTCCAAGCCACTCTGACCGGAGACGCTGAAAGAAGCGTGAAATGGACCTCTGTACCGGAGCTGATTTATCTTCTGCAAAGGTAACGGGTCGTCAAACGCTGAGTGTACCGAGGGCTGAGCTGGTGTCAGAGGAAGGGTGCCATTTCTGGTCAACACATCTTCCTTCATCCATCTAAATTCTCCTCTTTAAATCTAAATCTATCTTCTCTTTAAACTTCAATTCGCCAGTAAATCAAGCTAGATGCATTCAGAGATGAATCATTCTCCATCAGTAATCTTCTGTTGTCTTGTTATTTGAACTTGCTAAGTTTATTAATCAGAAACAGATCAGCCAATCAAGTGTACATGTTTTGATGTTAAATTTTGATTCTGTTAAATTAATGACCGCATTTATTCTGATGGGTCAAAGATAAATTGGCGTCTCATGTCAGTAATTATACACTCCACTCTCAAGTTATCTTGGTCACATGGCAGAAATTTAACTCGAAAAAGAAAGAATCCGTTGTTAATTAAACAATTAATATTCTTTGTGCTTGAACTAGCCTTAAGAATAATTAATTAGTAGTGTGTCCACAGCACAGCTTTCCCTGACTTTACTACATCATCATCAAAAGATTCAGAGAATCTGGAAAAATCGCTGTGCGTAAGGGTCAAGGCTGTAAAACTCTACTGGATGCTCGTGATCTCCGGGCCCTTAAATGTCACTGCACCTCAAACAGGAATGCCACTGTCAAGGAAATAACAGAATGGGCTCAAGAATACTTCCAGAAAGCATTGTCAGTGAACACAATCCACCATGTCATCCGCCGCTGCCAGCTGAAACTCTACAGGGCAAAGAAGAAGCTATTTCTAAGCAAGCTCCACAAGCTCAGACATTTGCACTGGGCCAGGGGTCATTTAAAATGGAGTGTGGCAAAATGGAGGGCTGTTCTGTGATCAGATGAGTCACAATTTGAAGTTCTTTATGGAACACTGGGACGCCATGTCATCTGGACCAGAGAGGACAAGGATAGCCCAAGTTGTTATCAACGCTCCGTTCAGAAGCCTGCATCACTGATGGTATGGGGTTACATGAGCGCTCGTGGCATGGGCAGCTTGCATGTCTGGAAAGGCACCACTAATGCAGAGAACTATGTTCAGGTTCTAGAACAACATATGCTCCCATCTAGACGTCAACTCTTTCAGGGAAGACCCTGCATTTTTCAACACGATAATGCCAGACCACATTCTGCAGCAATCACAACATCATGGCTACGTAGGAGAAGGATCCGGGTACTGAAATGGCCAGCCTGCAGTCCAGATCTTTCACCTATAGAGAACATTTGGCGCATCATAAAGAGGAAGGTGCGACAAAGAAGGCCCAAGAC
>NC_056516.1:6901828-6902851 GCF_014905685.2 Nematolebias whitei | reverse complement strand
ATTTGGCGCATCATAAAGAGGAAGGTGCGACAAAGAAGGCCCAAGACAATTGAACAGTTAGAGGCCTGTATTAGACATGAATGGGAGAGCATTCATATTTCTAAAAACTTGAGAAACTGGTCTCCTCTGTCCCCAGACGTCTGTTGAGTGTTGTAAGAAGAAGGGGGGATGCCAAACAGTGGTAAAAATGGACTTGTCCCAACTTTTTTGGCATTTGTTGACGCCATGAAATTTGGAAACAGATTTTTCCCTTAAAATGATACATTCTCTCAGTTTAAACTTTTGACCTGTGATTTGTGTTCTATTCTGAATAAAATATTATATGTTGGCACCTCCACTTCATTGCATTCAGTTTTTATTCACAATTTGTTTAGTGTCCCAACTTTTTTGGAATCTGGTTTGTACTTACAGGTCCTTCTCAAAAAATTAGCATATTGTGATAAAGGTCATTATTTTCCATAATGTAATGATAAAAATGAAACTTTCATATATTTCAGATTCATTGCACACCAACTGAAATATTTCAGGTCTTTAATTGTTTTAATACTGATGATTATGGTATACAGCTCATGAAAACCCAAAATGCCTGTCCCAAAAAATTAGCATATTTCATCCCACCAATGAAAGACAAGTGTTTTTAATACAAAAAACGCCAACCTTCTAATAATCATGTTCAGTTATGCACTCAATACTTGGTCGGGAATCCTTTTGCGTGAATGACTGGTTTAATGCGGCGTGGCATGGAGGCAATCAGCCTGTGGCACTGCTGAGGTGTTATGGAGGCCCAGGATGCTTCGATAGCGGCCTTACGCTCATCCAGAGTGTTGGGTCTTGCGTCTCTCAACTTTCTCTTCACAATATCCCACAGGTTCTCTATGGGGTTCAGGTCAGGAGAGTTGGCAGGCCAATTGAGCACAGTAATACCATGGTCAGTAAACCATTTACCAGTGGTTTTGGCACTGTGAGCAGGTGCCAGGTCGTGCTGAAAAATGAAATCTTCATCTCCATAAAGCTTTTCAGCAG
>NC_056516.1:6896446-6901728 GCF_014905685.2 Nematolebias whitei | reverse complement strand
CACACTTTTCCCTTCCCACAGACTTCCCACTGAGGTGCCTTGATACAGCACTCTGGGAACAGCCTATTCGTTCAGCAATTTCTTTCTGTGTCTTACCCTCTTGCTTGAGGGTGTCAATGATGGCCTTCTGGACAGCAGTCAGGTCGGCAGTCTTACCATGATTGCGGTTTTGAGTAATGAACAAGGCTGGGAGTTTTTAAAAGCCTCAGGAATCTTTTGCAGGTGTTTAGAGTTACGTCGTTGATTCAGATGGTTAGGTTAATAGCTTGTTTAGAGAACCTTTTCATGATATGCTATTTTTTTGGGACAGGCATTTTAGGTTTTCATGAGCTGTATTCCATAATCATCAGTATTAAAACAATTAAAGACCTGAAATATTTCAGTTGGTGTGCAATGAATCTGAAATATATGAAAGTTTCATTTTTATCATTACATAATGACCTTTATCACAATATGCTAATTTTTTGAGAAGGACCTGTATATAGCGCCTTTCTATCTTGTCGAGATACTCAAAGCGCTTTACACTACAATCTGTGTCCACATTTACCCATTCATACAGCACTCTACTAGATCTGTACAAAGCTAATTGAACAAATTATTCTAAAGAGACCAATCAGAGCTTTATCACATTCATACACTGATGGGACACACATCGGAGGCAACGAGGGGTTCAGTGTCTTGCCCAGGGACACTTCGGCATGTGACTGCTGGTGGATTCGAACCCCCAACTCTTACATTGGAGGACGACTGCTCTAACCACTCAGTCACAGCCGCCTCTATAATGAGCTATAACTTCCAGAAGTTGTAACAAGGTGATCAGCTGACCCTGAATCTTGTGGTGTTTCAGCTTCTTCTGTTCCTGCAGGAATGATTTAATTTCTCTGATACTCTGTCTCTGATCACCTGACTCTGTTCTTGCTCCGTGGACTGTGGAACTAAGAGACAGTTGAGCTGTCCATGTTTGAACCGGCAGTTTAGCGTGGGGGGGACCCAGCCGAGTTGCACCCGTTTAACTAGTGTTTTGATCCTTTTAGCATCTTGCTAGTACTTTGCTACTTTTAGCATCAAGCCAGTACTTTGATACTTTTAGCATCTAGCCAGTACTTTGCTACTTTTAGCATCTAGCCAGTACAATTGCTACTTTTAGCATTTATCTAGTACTTTGCTACTTTTAGCATCTAGCTAGTACATTGCTACAATAGGCATCTAGCTCGTACTTTGCTATTTTTAGCATCTAGCTATTAAATTGCTACAATACGCAGCTAGCTAGTACTTTGCTACTTTTAGCATCTAGCTAGTACTTTGCTACTTTTAGCATCTAGCTAGTACTTTGCTACTTCTAGCATCTAGCCAGTACAATTGTTACTTTTAGCATCTATCTAGTACTTTGCTACTTTTAGCATCTAGCCAGTACTTTGCTACTTCTAGCATCTAGCCAGTACAATTGATACTTTTAGCATCCATCTAGTACTTTGCTACTTTTAGCATCTAGCTAGTACAATTGCTACTTTTAGCATCTACCTACGTAGAAATCAGATTAGCTTGCAATAAACATAAAAGGTGACAGCCGTATGTGGAGCCCTGACACGGTTCTTTGTTAAACAGGTTCTTTTTTTTTTTCTTGCTACTCTACGGTGAAACCAGACGTGTTTTCCCTCTCTGCCCCCCCACCCGCTTCCCTGCTGCGCTCTTTTGTCCTGTGAACCCTTAAAAAGCCTCTTTTTTTTTCCTGCATACCTCTTAATTGGAAGGATCAGCTGGTCTCTCAACAAAATCGATCAACTTCTCCCGACAGGAGTCAGGGTAAGGAGGACACTCTGAACTCTAGAGGAACAATTGGATTCATGATGACGACTAGAACCTACTGTTTGGGTTGATGGAATCTGGTTGTCTACAAATTCATGTGGAGGTGTTGAAGCTTGACAGTGTTCAGGTTTTCCCACTTGCAAAGCTTGTAGATGACTGTAATTTTTATCATAGGTACTCTTCAACTGTGAGTGATGGAATCTAAAACAAAAATCCAGAAAAATACAATGTATGATTTTTAAATAATTAATTTCCATTTTATTGTGTGAAATAAGTATTTGATACACCAGAAAAATGAAACTTAATATTTGGTACAGAAACCTTTGTTTGCAATTACAGAGATCAGACATTTCCTGTAGTTCTTGACCAGGTTTGCACACACTGCAGCAGGGATTTTGGCCCACTCCTCCATACAGATCTCCTCCAGAGCCTTCAGGTTTCAGGGCTGTCGCTGGGCCACACGGACTTTAAGCTCCCTCCAAAGATTTTCTATGGGATTCAGGTCTGGAGACTGGCTAGGCCACTCCAGGACCTTAAGATGTTTCCTACGGAGCCACTCTTTAGTTGCCCTGGCTGTGTGTTTTGGGTTGTTATCATGCTGGAAGACCCAGCCACGACCCATCTTCAGTGCTCTTACTGAGGGAAGGAGGTTGTTGGCCAAAATCTCACGATACATGGCCCCATCCATCCTTCCCACGATATGGTGCAGTCGTCCTGTCCCCTTTGCAGAAAAGCATCCCCAAAGAATGATGTTTCCACCGCCATGCTTCACGGTTGGGATGGTGTTCTTGGGGTTGTACTCATCATTCTTCTTCCTCCAAACATGACGAGTGGAGTTTAAACCAAAAAGTTCTATTTTTGTCTCATCAGACCACATGACCTTCTCCCATTCCTCCTCTGGATCATTCAGATGGTCATTTGCAAACTTCAGACGGGCTTTGACATGCGTTGGCTTGAGAAAGGGCACCTTGCGTGCACGGCAGGATTTTAATCCTTGACGGCGTAGAGTGTTACTGATTGTTTTCTTTGAGACTGTGGTCCCAGCTCTATTCAGGTCATTGACCAGGTCCTGCCGTGTAGTTCTGGGCTCATTCCTCACCTTCCTCAAGATCAATGATGCTCCACGAGGTGAGATCTTGCATGGCACCCCAGACCGAGGGAGATTTTCCGTTATTTTGTATTTCTTCCATTTTCTAATAATTGCACCAACTGTTGTTGCCTTCTCACCAAGCTGCTTGCCTATTGTCCTGTAGCCCATCCCAGCCTTGTACAGGTCTACAATTTTATCACTGATGTCCTTACACAGCTCTCTGGTCTTGGGCATTGTGGAGATGCTGGAGTCTGATTGATTGAGTGTGTGGACAGGTGTCTTTTATACAGGTCACGAGTCCAAACAGGTGCAGTTAATACAGGTAATGAGTGGAGAACAGGAGGGCTTCTTAAAGAAGAACTAACATGTCTGTGAGAGCCAAAATTCTTACTGGTTGATAGATGATCAAATACTTATTTCACACAATAAAATGAAAATTAATTATTTAAAAATCATACATTGTATTTTTCTGGATTTTTGTTTTAGATTCCATCACTCACAGTTGAAGAGTACCTATGATAAAAATTACAGTCATCTACAAGCTTTGCAAGTGGGAAAACCTGAAAAATCAACAGTGTATCAAATACTTGTTCTCCCCACTGTATACCATCGAGACTTTAAAGGCAGAAACAACAATTCACGAGTTCTGCCTGACCCAAACTGTGGCCTTGATGCCGGACTTATCTCAACTCCTCCTGGAATGTTTGGAAAACACCCCTCCCTTCCCCAAGGCCGTGGACATGTAACAGAACCTCAACTGAGCTGAAGATGAACGCCACCTCTTATCTGGACAATGGCTGAGGGGGGGCTCTGGACTATGCTATGACTTTCCCTTAAAAATTCTATGTTTTCACCGCCTATATGTAAATGTATAACATCTGTTTATGTTGCTTTGCTGTGGTAGGTTTTTTTGATGCCTCAAATTGTGCCCTGTCTAGGACACGGTGTGAGAGATCTTTTTTTTATACCGTCTCTCCTCATGTTTTCTTTCCTTTTCTTATCTAAGCAAAATATTATTCTGAATAAGAATAAGAAGGCCGCGCTGATTATTTTAGCAGCAGCTTCGTGCACTCCGCCCATCTTCGGACGACTGTACGTACATATTCGCGTTGTATCTCGATGCAATGCCAATAAAGTTTATTCTGATTCTGATCTGAAGTCTAACAGTAGTAGTGACTTTAACTGTGAACACGGAAAGAAAACTAAAACCAGTAAAGTAAAACAGATGAGAACGGCAGGTTCAGGTCGTTCACCCTGAAGGTAAACCTTACAACAAACAGGACTGCCAGAAAGAAAGAAACAGATATGTGATGTGGAGAAAGAGACAGACTCACAGGTAACTTTTTGCTGTTCAGAGAGACTTTAACTCCTTTGCAGGAGCCCGCTACATCATAGGCTCTGCGGGTGAGAAGTGCTACAATGTCCCTGTCCAGTTTCTCCATTTTGAACTTGGACAGGTCGGGCTGGAATGTCACGCAGGTGAAGTCTTCTCCGTCAAAGAACTTGACTTTGGGATCAGCTGTCTTCATCATGTTATTCTGCCAGGTCTGTGGAGGGTCAAACACACCTGCTGTCAGAGACAAGTCCATTTAAAAGTCATTTTAATGACTTACAGTGGACATCATTAGAAACATTTTACTGTGTCAGGGTGATGGATACTGTTCTGATGGGCCCAAACATAAACAATCTACACACATGGTAATGTGCACCATTCTTAAACATCGGCCACCCTTACTGTAACAAGTGACACCCAGTGAGCAAAAACAAGCGTGCTTGCCACGGCTATAAAATTATTAGTCTTACCTAAAGTCTGACAGGCATGTGTCACAACCCTATAAAACACAGCATTTACTTCATTCACAGATCACATGATTACAGGAGAAACACATGAGTCTTCACATCAACTCAGGGCTGCAACCTAAATCGTTTTTCTGGTTGCTGACTGCAGGGATCCTGCTCACCCCCCTGCATGAGATGTAGCAAACAGTGCCCGTGTGGTGAAGCCAGCCTGTCTGTGATTCACCACAAGGATAAACACCACTGCAGCCTCAGTTTACTCAGTTAGGTTTGGAGTTCATGATTCAACAGAAAAACAGAGAACTAAAAAACAAAGAGTATGTTCACCCTGCAGGTCTTCATGCTCAGATCTGATGCTTCTGTGTGGTTATTCGCAAACTTTTCTGATTTCCTGACTGGAATAACGATAAACTATGATCGAGTCCATATTGTTGGGGATTTTAACATACATGTATGCTGCCCAGAGAAACCACTGGTGAAGGACTTTCTCAGCCTCACTGACTCTTAACCTGGTTCAGTGGGTGGCTGGTCCCACACATGAACATGGACACACGTTGGACCTGGTTCTCTCTCACGGCTTGTCTGTGAA
>NC_056516.1:6893377-6896346 GCF_014905685.2 Nematolebias whitei | reverse complement strand
CATGGACACACGTTGGACCTGGTTCTCTCTCACGGCTTGTCTGTGAACGACCTGGAACTATATGATAACGTGATTTCTGACCATAGGCCTGTTTTATTTGATGTTGGTTTGTCCTGTGCTCCAATTAAATCCTGCACTCCTGCCCAGCGACGTAGAGTTTTTAACCCTTCCACCGCTGGTCAGTTCTCTGCTGCCTTTGAACAGCTCTGTGCTCCCTCTGGCTCTGCTGTTGACACCGAACAGCTGAGCTCCTGGTTTGACTCCTCCTGTCAAACCATTTTGGACTGTGTAGCTCCATCTAAATTGGTGCGGCCTAAAGCCAGATCTGAACCCTGGTTTAATGAAAAAACTATTGCAGTCAGACAGGAGTGCCGCAGAGCTGAACGGAGATGGAAAAGGGATAAACTAGATGTTTCATTTTACATTTTAAAGGACTGTCAACGTTAGTACCAGAACACTATTAAAGAGGCCAAAAAACAACACTTGTCAGATATTATTGTGTCCAATCATAATAATCCATGTGTCCTTTTTAAAACTATTGACTCTGTCCTGAAGGCCCCACAACCTGTCTGTCTGGAAGCCTCTACTGAACTTTGTAATGACTTCCTGCAGTTTTTTATAAATAAGGTTGTTATCACAAGGGCCCTTTTTTCAGCCCCTGCTTTTGACCCCTCCTGCTTGGTCCCCTACCTGGCTGTGTTCGACAGATTTGAACCAGTGACCCTGACCCTTTTGGAGGATGTGGTCGGCCATATTAAACCATCAGGTTCTCCTCGTGACCTTGTCCCCCCTCGTCTTTTAAAAGAGGTGTTTTCCAGCATCAGGCAGGTGATTCTTGCTGTTATCAATAGCAGTCTGTCCTCAGGTGTTGTCCCAATACGTTTTAAACATGCTGTGGTGCAGCCCCTGCTTAAAAAGCCTAGCCTAGACCAAACTGTCTTGGCTAATTTTAGGCCCATCTCCAAGCTGCCTTTTATTTCAAAAATTTTAGAAAAAATTGTATTTTCACAGGTCAAATGTATTCGGGATGAGCACAATATCCTGGAGGTTTTTTAGTCTGGCTTCAAAACTCGTCACAGCACAGAATCAGCTCTAGGTAGAGTTTTTAATGATATTTTTATGGCTAATGATTCTGGTGAACATGTGGTTCTTGTCCTGCTCGACCTAACCGCTGCCTTTGATACTGTGGACCATAACATTTTAATATCATGCTTACAGCGCCAAGTGGGTATTTGTGGTACTGCACTGAGCTAGTTTAGGTCCTATCTGGCAGACAGAACCATGTCTGTCAACATAGCTGGGTCTGAATCCTCCACTGCTCCTCTGTGTCTTGGGGTTCCACGGGGCTCTATTTTAGGTCCCCTGCTTTTCTCCCTTTACCTGCTTCCATTGGGATCAATCCTTAGAAAGCATGGGATCTTTTTTCATTGTTACGCTGACGATAGTCAGATCTATATGCCACTAAAAAAGAAAGATGCCCCCTCAATTAGGCCACTTCTGTTGTGTCTTGAAGACATCAAAGCCTGGATGTCTTTAAACTTCTTAAATTTAAATGAAAAGAAAACAGAAGTGATGGTGTTTGGTCCTAGTGGCTCTTGTGAACCTTGCCCTGTTGATCTGGGCCCTCTGGCACCACATGTAAAGAAAACTGTTTCTAACTTGGGTTTTAAAATGGACAGTGATTTTAAATTGGATTCCCAGATTGGAGCGGTAGTCAAGACCAGTTTTTATCACCTCAGACAGCTGGCTAAGGTAAAGTCCATCCTTACCAAACAGCAGCTGGAAACAGTAATCCATGCCTTCATCACCTCTCGGCTGGATTACTGCAACGCTCTTTACCTTGGCGTCAGTCAGTCCTCCCTCAGATGCCTCCAGTTGGTCCAGAACGCTGCTGCTCGGCTTCTAACTGGAGTTCAAAAAAGGGAGCGCATCACCCCCACTCTGGCTTCACTCCACTGGCTGCCTGTTCATTTTAGAGTTCATTTTAATATTCTTTTATTTGTTTTTTAAAGTTTAAATGGTCTTGCTCCATCCCACCTCTCAGAGCTGCTTCACCCATACTCTCCTGCTCGGTGCCTCAGATCAGCTGATCAGCTGCTCCTGGAGGTGCCGAGGTCTCAGCGGAGGCTCAGAGGGGACAGAGCTTTTTCTGTTGCTGCTCCAAGACTGTGGAACAATCTCCCTCTTCCCATCAGACGAGCCCCTTCACTGTCCAGTTTTAAAACTCTTTTAAAAACACATTTTTACTCCCTGGCTTTTAGCACACACTGAATTTTGCTCTGCACTGTTTTAATTTTTTTTTATTGATCTTAATGTTTTAACAACTGTTTTTATGTGTTTAAATGTTCTTGATTTTATATGTACAGCACTTTGTGGCAGCTGTGGTTGTTTTAAAGGGCTTTATAAATAAAGTATTATTATTATTATTATTTAGATTAAAATTTTAATGTTCCAATTAGGAATGTGCGATATGGCATAAAATTCATATCACAATATGTATTGTGAAGGGTGGCGATAACAATATATATTGCGATGTTTTTGGTATAAAACTTGCTAAAAAAAAAAAAGCATAGGGTGTTCTTTTGCCATCATATATTTTGAATTAAGAAAATTGCACTACTAGGTCCAGAGAGTTTTTAAATAATAAACAAATGAAGTATTAGGCTTCTTTCTTGTACTGCAAAACAGTGCAAAAGATATCAAATGTAGTTTTAGCCATATGTTTTAAACTAAAAAATATGTTAACAAAAAAGGTTGAATCATGTCATCTGGACTTCGTTTTTTTGTTAAAAAGAAACGTTTCGCCCCTCGTCCAAGAGGCTTCGTCAGTCTGAGGCCTAGCCATCTGGTATTACCCAGAAACCACCCTGACTCTTGTGTTTCAAGCCTGCCTCAGATACCCCTGAGGTCTGGCCTTTTCACTAATGGTTTCAAAAACACAAAGTTTGTTTTCTCAGTCATCCAGGTAT
>NC_056516.1:6889229-6893277 GCF_014905685.2 Nematolebias whitei | reverse complement strand
AGTGACCTGTGTGTGAGCTCTCACAGTGGAGCAAAAGGGGACAGCAGCTGATTTTCAGACCTTTCCGGAGGCAGATAAGATCGGTGGATAAAATCGGCTTCTCATTTAAAGATCGGCCGATCGCCGATCTCCCCAAATTAAGGAAATCGGGGCCGATCGATCGGCCGGCCGATTTATCGGTGCACCCCTAGATTCAACCTTTTTTGTTGTTATATACCTGGATGACTGAGAAAACAAACTTTGTGTTTTTGAAACCATTAGTGAAAAGGCCAGACCTCAGGGGTATCTGAGGCAGGCTTGAAACACAAGAGTCAGGGTGGTTTCTGGGTAATACCAGATGGCTAGGCCTCAGACTGACGAAGCCTCTTGGACGAGGGGCGAAACGTTTCTTTTTAACAAAAAAACGAAGTCCAGATGACATGATTCAACCTTTTTTGTTGTTATATACCTGGATGACTGAGAAAACAAACTTTGTGTAAAAAATATGTTGTTAACTCTTAACAGTTTCCAGTCTTACTTAAGAAATGAACAGCAACAGAGCAGCATTTTACACTGAAAACACATCATCCTCCAAACCTCTAGTGGGCGTGTCCTTCCGCTTTAATGGAGAGCTGACACAAAATGACTGTGGCTTTGACCACAGGGTATCGCAGTAAAATCACACAATACAGCGTTCTTTTCACAGATCAGAGAGCAGGTTTCTCTAAAGCTGACCAACGCTTACTTTAACTTTCGATGGAAAAAAAACTTTCGACAAAACACAGTGTGTTGTGCATGCGTCAGAATATGACAACAGTTTGTTTTCTTGTGTCATGAAATGCTGCCAGGTAAAGGTGAAGAAAAGGTTCTCGTTTGTGAGGATTTCAAAGCATTAACAGAAGTAACATCAGATGAAAACGTCCGTCTGGAGGAGAACCTCACAGAATATTTTGGAACAAGCCATCCATCCATCTATCTTTACCTTCTTCTTCCTTTTCTTCTGGCACCGTGCAAGCAGGCAGCCTTCTCAGCAGCTTGGCAACAATGGAACTGATTTTTTTCTTGAAAACTTTATTTTTATTTTCTTTTTTTATGGTTTTTATTTTTGGAGAATGCGTGAACGACCACGCTCCTATTGTTGACTCTCCGGACCAGCTGCTTTCCATCCGCAGCTCTGCTGTGCCTCCTCCTGCAGAGCGACCTGATGTCCCCCGCGAGCTGAGAAGGAAGAGACGCAGGAGACGTGGAGGCATAGGGCGTCACAAGCAGGGCAGAAGGTACAGAACTGTCCTTCCGTCCATCATTATGGGAAACGTGAGATCCCTTCACAACAAAGTGGATGAGCTGGCGGCTCTAACGTGACATCAAAGGAGCTACAGGGAAATCAACCTCACCTGCCTGACGGAGGCTGACTGAGTTAACCCCGGACTCGCATATAAACATGGACGTCTTTCATTTACTCTGTGTGGAGAGAAACAGGGAGAGTGGTAAGAAGAGAGGAGGGGGTGTGGCTGTTTGTGAATGATAGATGGTGTAACGCTGGACATTTAACCATCAAACAGACGCTCTGCAGTAAGGACAATGAACTTCTAGCAGTTGGTATGAGGCCACACTATCTTTATAGGGAGTTTTCACATGTTATTGTGATAACGGTGTATGTCCCACCCTCTGCTAATGCTGCTGCAGCCTGCAACATCATTCACACCACCACCAGCAGACTCCAAACACAGCACCCACAGGCCTAGGGCTGAGTACCGAACCGAGGTTCTTTTATGGCACCGACCGAACTGCACCGGTCGGTGTATGTATTGAAACGTCACTCTTCTTTCGGTGTCAAGTTTGGGTATTGGCTGTAAGGTGTCAAATGGTTTAGGCATGCAGGCAGGTAAAACACCAGACATATGACAAACAGACTACACCCAGATTACACCCAGAGCTGTATAGAGCTGCCGTACCTAATCTATGTATACTGTAATGTATGTTTATGGTGCTGGTGACGCCCACAGACGGGTTCACGTGCTCCGTGTTTTTCTGCGAGGAGAGAGGAGTTCAGCAGCCTGCCCCTCCTCCTCTCAGCATTAAAGTCAGCCTGTGAGAGCCTGAACGTCCTGATTCATTATCTCCATGACCTGACTCTTCATCAAAGAACTCCAAGGATGGCTCTGTGTGTTTCAGCTGGTAAGTTTACATTTGTTAGCATAACTGCAGCTTAACACGTACATTGCGGTGAAATAAACTATGATCCATGCTCACTTTAAGATATTAGTGTGTAAATTTATTTTATCTACGTGGCTAGCTAAACTCAGAAGCTAACTAAAGATTGACAGTAACATAAATCTTAGCTTGTAAAACTGCTCATCCATCCAGTCAGCTGCTTAAACAGTTCACTAATGTTCACTGTTTATGTTAATGTTCTCCTCACAGGAGCCTCTGACCCTGACGTGAGGAGGGCAAAAGAAAAGTGAGGTGGGGACCACAGGAGTCACAAACTTTGTTGTTAAAAGTTTGCTGCTTTTTCTACAGTGGAGCTGCATGGTGGAGGTAAGTTAACTGTAAACTATTCTGTTGACTAGTTAAGGTTTTATCTCTCAGCCTAGATAATGTTTGAGTAATAATAACACAACCATGTTATTGTTGATGTTTTGTTCTCATGTCAATTAGGGAGATGATCAGAGACCTAAACTCCAGAGAATCACAGAGAAGATTCAGGCAGAGACACAGAGGTGCAGATGTCTGCATCAACTCTAACCTCAGTGAATCCAGTGACCTGCTGGTGGGATGTGAAGGAAAATATGTCAGTGCTATCAAACTGACAACACAAAAACCTCTAAAGACACTTCTTCTTCTTCTTCTGGAAATAAAAACAAAAACGGAGTGGCATCAAGTTTTAGTAGTTTTAGGATCTTTAGGTTGCAAATCTGTGTGTGCAACAATCATCATCTACAGCCTCAGAGTGAACATTTTCTACTGCTGGAGACACCATCAGCCAGGAGTGGGCTTGTTTGTGTCCAGAGAAAACAGACATGTTGATTTTTCTGAAGAAAAACTGTTAAGTGAAAAGGTCCTCAGTGTGTAGCAGTGAGCATTAGACACTGAAGTGTCACTGGTTTGTAACTGGTCTTTTGACCTGGAAATTATTTGTTTGTTTTAATGTAAGAAAAATGCTTGGAATAGAAAAATACCAAAGTTAAAAAATAAAACTCACAATTTGTACTGTAATGTGTAACGTAATTTTATTCTTGTTAGAATTAATAGTAATTACAAAATTGGTACCGAAAAAAGAACCGTCCAGGAACCGACACCGAAGTGAAGGTACCGACACCGGTACCGATTTTTGTTTAGAAAGGTACCCAGCTCTACACAGGCCCTCTTTCTGATCTCTGGGGACTTTAATCATATTTCTCTTGTCCTCCACTCTCCCTACCTTCACCCAGTATGTCACCTGCCACACCAGAAATACTAACACAATGGATCTACTTTTTGCCAATACCAAGGAGGCATACAGTTCATCACCTCTGCCTCTCCTGGGGGGCTCAGATCACAATCTGGTTCATCTGCAGCCTGTGTATAAACCCCTGGAGCGCAGAGAACCAGCTGTGATGAGCACAGTGAAGCAATGGACTGAGAGTGCATTCACACCTGATAGTCCGGTAGACTCGGTTCGGTTCGGGACCAATATTCATGACATTTTTTTTACATTTGAGCTGGTGAGTGTGCATTCACACTGCACTGTGCAGTGGAGCCAACCTGTTGAAACAACCTATTCCACTGCTCGCCTGTGGGGGCGCTGCACCAAGAACTACTGAAAGAAAAAACACAAAAACCTCTAAAGACACTTCTTCTTCTTCTTCTTCTGGAAACAAAAACGGAGTGGCATCAAGTTTTAGTAGTTTTTTGGAGTTACATTTTGTCATTTTTCAAAAATTGACTCAGCATGAGCAGAAGATGAGGCAGAAGACCATGGAGAATATTTCCTGATGCATGCTCAATAATCCAGGTAGAAAAATCCAAAAAAGTTAAATCTGGTCCTCTGGACATTCAAAAAAGCAAAAAACAAAACAAAGCAAAA
>NC_056516.1:6868480-6889129 GCF_014905685.2 Nematolebias whitei | reverse complement strand
TTTTGCTTTGTTTTGTTTTTTGCTTTTTTGAATGTCCAGAGGACCAGGTTTAACTTTTTTGCATGGAGAATATTGTTTTTCGAACAAGGCAGCTGACGGCTCCATATAAGGTAAGAGAAATGTGTGTATGTTTGCCCTGCGCTGTACTCCACTTCTTGCTTGTGGAGCGGAGCCCGGTCTGTTTACATTCACACTGCACTCGAACCGCGCTGGAGTTCGCTTTTACCGGACTGAGACCTAGGGTTTAGCCCGGGCCGGAGTTCGCCTTTTTGTTACGTGACAAAGTTCGATGGCACGTTCACACCTCCCCAAACAAACCGGACTTTCTAGGAAAACGAGCTAGAGTTCGATTAAAGCGGACTAAACAGAGCTGGTATGAATGCACCCTGAGAAGACTGAAGAAGCTCTGAGGGACTGTTTCAGCTCCACTGTGTGGGAAGAGCTCTGTGCTCCTCATGGTGAGGACATTGACAGCATCACGGACTGCATCACTGACTACATCAATTTCTGTGTGGACAACACTGTACCCATCAGGATGGTACAGTGTTCCTCTAACAACAAACCCCGGATTACCCCGGAAATAAAGGCTCTCTTGAAAGAGAAGAAGAGAGCCTTTAGATCAGGTAACAAGGAGGAAATGAGAGCTGTGCAAATAGAACTGAGAAGGAAGATTAGGGATGGAAAAAACATCTACAGGAAAAAGATGGAGGATCAGCTGAAGCAGAGCAACATCAGTGGGGTGTGGAGGAGCCTTAAAAACATATAGGGACACAAATCAAGCCCCCAGGCTGTAGGAGACAATGGGTGGGTGAATGACTTGAACCAGTTCTTTAACAGATTTGATCTGTCACCCACCCCCACCCCTACTCCAGCCATGTCCCCCCTGCTGTCAGCCCCATCACCTTTAATGACTGCCAACTTCTCTTCTCAGGAATTCACACCTCTCAGCTCTCAGCCATTAGCCACCCCCTTCATTCAAGAAGACTTCATCTCACAGCCCCTTCCCCCACCTCCATCTTGTCCTTCTCAACTCTTCAGGTGAGGAATGAGCTGTGAAAGATCAAGGTGCGTAAAGCTGCAGGTCCAGACGGAATCAGCTACAGGCTCCTGAGGTGCTGCTCAGATCAACTGCGTGGAATCATGGTATTTATGTTCAATCTGAGCCTGAAGCTGGGGAAAGTACCACAACTGTGGAAGACCTCCTGTGTGTTACCGGAACCAAAAATTAAACATCCAAAGGACCTCAGTAACTACAGGCCGGTGGCCCTGACCTCACATTTGATGAAGACACTCGAGAGGCTGGTCCTCAACCATTTGCGCCAACTGGTGAGGTCTTCGTTGGATCTGTTGCAGTTTGCCTACCGGCCTGGAATCGGGGTGGATGATGCCATCATCTACCTCAGGCACCAAGCTCTGACCCACCTAGAGAAACCTGGAAGCACCGTGAGGATCATGTTCTTTGATTTCTCCAGTGCTTTAAACACCATCCAGCCAGGACTTCTGCAGGACAAGCTGGAGTTGTCAGGAGTGGAACACCACATGTCCCATTGGATACTGGATTACCTCACTGGACGTCCACAGTATGTGAGGATACAGGGCTGCGTCTCTGACAGGCTGGTCTGCAGTATGGGGGTCCCACAGGGAACTGTGCTGGCACCATCATTCCTCTTCACCCTCTACACTGCAGACTTCTCCATCAACTCCCCACACTGCCATCTGCAAAAGTTTTCTGATGACTCTGCCATAGTCAGCCTCATCACAGGTGAGGACGACTCACAGTACAGACAGCGGACTCAAGACTTTGTGGACTGGTGCCAGCAGAACCACCTCCTGATCAATGCTGCTAAAACTAAGTAGCTGGTGGTGGATTTCCACAAGTGCAGACTCACCTCACTGACCCCAGTGAACATCCAGGGAGTGGACATCGAGATCATGGACTCTTATCAGTACATGGGTGTTCACCTGAACAATAAACTGGACTGGTCTCAAAACACTGATGCACGTTACAGGAAGGGTCAGAGCAGACTCTACCTGCTGAGGAGACTGAGGGCTTTTGGAGTGCAGGGGGTGCTCCTGAAGACCTTCTTTGACTTGGTAGTGGCATCAGCCATCTTCTATGGTGTTGTGTGTTGGAGCAGCAGTTTATCATCAGCTGAGAAGCAGCAGCTACGAATCGGATTCCAAAAAAGTTGGGACACTAAACAAATTGTGAATAAAAACTGAATGCAATGATGTAGAGATGGCAAATGTCAACATTTTATTTGTAATATAACATAGATGACAGATCAAAAGTTTAATCTGAGTAAATATAAAATTTTAAAGGAAAAATATGTTGATTCAAAATTTCAGTGTCAAAAAATCCCAAAAAAGTTGGGACAAGTAGCAATAAGTGGCTGGAAAAAGGAAATTGAGCCTATAACGAACAGCTGGAAGACCAATTAACACTAATTAGGTCAAGTGACAACATGATTGGGTATAAAAAGAGCTTCTCAGAGTGTCAGTGTCTCTCAGAAGCCAAGATGGTAAGAGGATCACCAATTCCACCATTGTTGCGCAGAAAGATAGTGCAACAATACCAGAATGGTGTTACCCAGCGTAAAATAGCAAAGACTTTTAAGTTATCATCATCAACTGTGCATAACATCTTCAAAAGATTCAGAGAATCTGGAACAATCGCTGTGCGTAAGGGTCAAGGCCGTAAAACTCTACTGGATGCTCGTGATCTCCGGGCCCTTAAACGTCACTGCACCTAAAACAGGAATGCCACTGTCAAGGAAATAACAGAATGGGCTCAGGAATACTTCCAGAACGCATTGTCAGTGAACACAATCCACCGTGCCATCCGCCATTGCCAGCTGAAACTCTACAGTGCAAAGAGGAAGCCATTTCTAAGCAAGCTCCACAAGCTCAGACGTTTGCACTGGGCCAGGGATAGGGCATTAAAAGAGTACTCGAGTAATCTACACATCGATTGCTAGGACCTCTATCGAGGTTAAAAATGTAATGTCGAATAACCGTAGTGACGTCATATTATGTGACCACCATATGACCATAGGGGGCGGTGTTGCACTGTTGCAGGTCACAGAATATGGTGTAACACCGGGTCCAATCCACTGCCCATCCACTGTTTTAAGTTTAGTTTCTGACGTGCTTAGTTTGTAGTTTAATAATAATAACTAATAGTTTAGTTTTTCCTGTGACTTATTTGCAGTATGATAAATGGTAGGAGCATAATATACGCTCCCAATGTTTTGTTGGTCTTTTTTTTGTAAATAATTACCTTTTATTGCGGTTTTATTTATTTATTTATTTTTGTATCTTGAGATCAATGACGTCATCAAATACTCGAGTTCTACTCTGGTTTTATTATGTTAATGTCGAGTTTAAAAATTATATACTTGTTCAACCCCTAGCCAGGGGTCATTTAAAATGGAGTGTGGCAAAATGGAAAACTGTTCTGTGGTTAGATGAGTCACGATTTGAAGTTCTTTATGGAACACTGGGACGCCATGTCATCCGGACCAGAGAGGACAAGGATAGCCCAAGTTGTTATCAACGCTCCGTTCAGAAGCCTGCATCACTGATGGTATGGGGTTACATGAGCGCTTGTGGCATGGGCAGCTTACAGGTCTGGAAAGGCACCATAAATGCAGAGAACTATGTTCAGGTTCTAGAACAACATAAGCTCCCATCTAGACGTCATCTCTTTCAGGGAAGACCCTGCATTTTTCAACACGATAATGCCAGACCACATTCTGCAGCAATCACAACATCATGGCTTCGTAGGAGAAGGATCTGGGTACTGAAATGGCCAGCCTGCAGTCCAGATCTTTCACCTATAGAGAACATTTGGTGCATCATAAAGAGGAAGGTGCGACAAAGAAGGCCCATGACGATTGAACAGTTATGCCCCTTTTGCACTGCCCCTAATAAGCCCCAATTCTGGGCAGCCCGCCACAGAAAGAACCCTTTTGCACCAGCACTTCAGCTAGTATTTTTAGCTGATTTGAGGCTGATTCAGGACCTCTTTTCGTCCCTGCTTCTCTGGTGGGACCGAGCGAGCTCAGTCAAGCTGAGTCCGGACCGAAACGTGAATGCAGGACTCAGATTGGTCAGGAAGAGGAGTCACTTGATATCAGAAACTTTTCACCGATCCGCCATTTGCAATTTCTCTGGATGCGGAGCAGCGGCTGGATCTATTTTTAAGATTTTAAAAACAATAACGACAACGCCGTGTTTAGTTCTGAAGTCCAGGTGTATTTTGTGTTTGGTGACCGAATATAAAATTTGAGTGAGCGGTGTCACCGCGGAGGATCATACGAGCTGCTGAGCCGTTGAAGCCCGTGAGGCCGAACCCCGAGCCCCGGCCTCGCCTGCTCACAAAGGCCAGATTCAAGCCCTGGCAGGCAGGAGGACTGGGATGGAGGGACAGGGGGTGGAAACTTTTTTTTTTTTACATTTTATGTATAAAATGTTTTGTTTTTTAATCAGTGAAGATTAAAAATAAATAAACAGTGCCGGCTTTATCGCGAAATCCTGTTTTCCCTTTGACTTTATTAAATAATCTGTTAAAGTTAATCCAACTGAAAAATTATAAAAAAGACAAAATTATTGAATCTCTCATATTTCCCTCAAACATGTTTAAAGAAGAGACACAGCCTTTGGTTGAACATTATTTTAACCCACAGACGTACAAATCACAAAACAAGCATTACACTTTAAATCAAAGTTTTATATCAAAGCTAAACTTTAATTCAAAGCTAAAAATAATCTGTATACAAGAAAAAATAATCTGTCTACAAGAAACGAAACCACAATGAGTGCAAATACATCAAATGATGAAGAAAAATATAGAATTTTAAATATAGATATCCTGATGCATGCTCAATAACCCAGGTAGAAAAATCTAAAAAAGTTAAGTCTGGTCCTATGGACATTCAAAAACAAACAAACAAAAACAAAAACGTAGAAATACGTCTTCTTTCATCTGAAAAACTTCTTCAGTCTGAGGTGCTGTATTCAGCTCAGTCTTATATAAACAGCTATGAGCTGAATACAGCACCTCAGACTGAAGAAGTCTTTCAGATGAAAGACAACACGTTTCTACTTTTTTGTTGTTTGTTTTGGTTTTTGAACGTCCAGAGGACCAGATTTAACTTTTTTAGGTTTTAATATAAATGTTTTTGTAGAATCTGGTTCATCAGATTAAATTCAGTTCAGTTTATTTATGCAGCGCCAAGTCACAACAGAAGTCGTGTCAAGGCACTGAACAGAAATATTCATATATAAAATGACTTAACAGACACATTCATATATAAAAATAATAATTTAATATTATTTATCTGAGGAGCAGACTGCTTTGAGTAACTCATAGCAGAACTCTCATTAGCAGGACTTGGATTCTGGACACGCCTCCAGAATCGGTCCTAAAGTGCAGGTGCAAATCCAGGCTGAGCTGAGCCAGGCTGAGTAGGGGTGTGCAGGGCTGAGCAGAGTTGGGGCTTATTAGGGGCAGTGCAAAAGGGGCATTAGAGGCCTGTATTGGACATGAATGGGAGAGCATTCCTATTTCTAAACTTGAGAAACTGGTCTCCTCTGTCCCCAGATGTCTGTTGAGGGTTGTAAGAAAAAGGGGGGATCCCACACAGTGGTAAAAATGGACTTGTCTAGGGGTGCACCGATTTCAATTTTCAGGCCGATCACCAATCACCGATTTTGTGAAAGTCTGAACTGCCGATTCCGATTTTGGCCGATACCGATTTTTTTTTATAAGCAAGTGTCAGGTGTTACAAGATCACAATGCACCTTCAATTTACCAATCTTATTTTATTGTAAAACATACCCTTGAAAAATACCCTAGAAACAATACAAACTTGTTGTTTTAACTTGTCATGAGGTAGTATTCTGAAATACAAATGAAGTTTACACAATTTTTGTTAAAACTATAAAATTAACCAAAAAAAAAAAGTTCAGTTCCTTCAACTCTTTCACTTGTTACATTTAAAAAAATAATAATTTTACAAGATAATGCAACAAGTGTAACATTTTCAAGTCAGTGGGTAATAAGAAATAACACTGGCACAGGTAAGTTAGTTCTCACAGACTTATTCCAGTCACTTTCATTAGTGGCAGGTTTTTCTTGATGAACAAAAGCATTTCTGCTTTGTCACCAGACAGGCGACTTCTTTTCTCATCTACTACATGTCCAGCCAAGCTAAACAGGCGCTCGCTTTCAACGCTTGTGCATGGGGCAGAGAGATAGGTTCGGGCAAGTAGAGCAAGATGAGGGAAACGATTTTCATTGATCTTCCAGTAGACCAATGGGTCCTGGCTCCTTTCGACAGGAACCTCAGATAGGTAGTTCTGTACCTGCATAGCTGAAGGGCTGGCCAGCTGTTGCTCCTGTTCAATGTTCTCCTTCAAGATTTCGTCGTGAGCTGCAAACAGTAGACTACGCCTTTTGGCTGCAGGTTCATCTATATCAGGAGGTCCCACTTCAGAGGATGTTCCTGCAGCAGGTGTGCATCTGGTCTCCCCCTCTGCAAGTTTGGTCAAAAGGAGCAGTTTCACGTCATCTTTCACCTCTACTGAGAAGTAGCGATTCTTGTACCTTGTTTTGCATAAACAAAGAAAGATGGGTCAATCATTGTGTTTTGTATACATTAACAGTTTTTATGACTTGCATGTAAATAAAGAAATGCATTTCAATCAAGAAATTTTTATTTTTAATTTAATTTAAATGTTTGTTGAAATATAGTAGTAGGCTAAAATTAATTATGGCTAAAATAGAATGTTAAAAGTTACTTGCCTTGGATCCAGAACAGTGGCCAAGCTGTACAGGGGCTCATGCTCAATGTTGCTGAATCTTCTCACAACAGCCTCCAGCAACGTAGCTTTGGCTGTACCCACGCCACGGTCTGTGCTCGCTTGCCTCTCCAAAATCCGCTTGAGTGCAGTGATGGCTGGGATGACATCTGCTGCTGTAGCTGTTGATGAGCTAATCTCCTTTGTGAGTTCCTCAAAAGGTGCAAGAATGGTGAGCACATTGTCCAATAGCTCCCACTGGTGTGCTGTGAGTGTGGCTGGTAACTCATGCTCAGCAGCATACACGCCAATAGCACGTCTCTGCTCCAACAGCGACTGCAGCATGTAGACTGTGCTGTTCCACCTCGTTGAAACGTCTTGCTGTAATCGTTTCCTGGGTTGACCTAACTGGGTGAATAGGCAAGTGATGAATGCTTAAAATGTCCAACAATTCTCCTTCCTGTTGCCACCATGTCTGTGATGCTGCGTTGCGCCAGCTGTCCCTCATTTACAACCAGTTGCAGTGTGTGTGCCAGGCAGGGTAAACTTTTCAGGTTGATATCATCCAGCGCTTTGGCCATATTACGAGCATTATCCCGTAAAACAACGTGAACTCTTCCATTATCGATTTCCCAGTGATTCAGCATCGCCTTAAACTCTGCTGATAAATTGGCCGCAGTGTGAGACCCCGCCATTTCTTTACAGTTTAAGAGTACTTGATGACGTTCGAACTGTTCGTCAATCCACTGTGCAATAAAACTTAACATGGACATTAAACTTACATCAGAAGTCCAGATGTCTGTTGTAAAGCTGAGTGTATTTGTATTAGCTTTTAGCAGGCTGCGGGTGTCTCTCGAAACTTGGCTGAACAACTCCGGTAATGCAACATCAGAAAAATATTTCCGACTCGGCATATTATATCGTGGGCACACGTGCTGCATCAAGCTTCTAAAACCTTTGTCCTCAACGACTGAAAATGGCTGGTCGTCTAATGCCATGAACTCCATCACTTTCCTCGTGGTAGCTTTGCTCTTTTCGTTGCTCATAAAAGCTAACAGCGACCCACCGACTGCCTCTTCATTAGCGCTAGCTTTAGCATTAGCCTTAGCTTGGTTGCTCTCTTCAAACAATGCATACTTGGCGGCGTGGTGATTTTTTAAATGGCGAACGAGGTTTGTTGTATTTAAGGTTTTGGTGGTGGCTCCACCACGACTTACTTCGGCTTTACACGAATTGCAAATTGCGATCTTTGGCTCATTTTCTTTTACAGCGTAGAACTTCCAAACCGACGACATGGCTGCTCCGAGTGACCTGTGTGTGAGCTCTCACAGTGGAGCAAAAGGGGACAGCAGATGATTTTCAGACCTTTCCGGAGGCAGATACGATCGGTGGATAAAATCGGCTTCTCATTTAAAGATCGGCCGATCGCCGATCTCCCCAAATTAAGGAAATCGGGGCCGATTTATCGGTGCACCCCTAGACTTGTCCCAACTTTTTGGGATTTGTTGACGCCATGAAATTTAGAAACAACATATTTTTCCCTTAAAATGATACATTCTCTCAGTTTAAACTTTTGATCTGTGATTTGTGTTCTATTCTGAATAAAATATTAGATGTTGGCACCTCCATATCATTGCATTCAGTTTTTATTCACAATTTGTTTAGTGTCCCAACTTTTTTGGAATCCAGTTTGTAGATAAATGGTAAATGACTGTACTTATATAGCGCCTTTCTATCTTATTTCAAGATGCTCAAAGCTCTTTACAACAATCTGAGTCCTCATTTACCCATTCATACAGCACTTTACTAGATCTCTACAAAGCTAATTGAACAAATCATTCTAAAGAGACTATAATCAGAGCTTTATCACATTCATACACTGATGGGACATCAGGGGCAATGAGGGGTTCAGTGTCTTGCCCAGGGACACTTCAGCACGTGACTGCTGGTGGATTCAAACCCCCAACTCTCGCATTGGAGGACGACTGCTCTAACCACTCAGCCACAGCCGCCCCGTGAGGATAAGATAAGATCATCAAGAAGGCCAGCTCGGTGCTTGGATGCCCCCTCGACCCAGTGCAGGTGGTGGGAGACAGAAGGACTCTAGCTAAAATAACATCATTGCTGGACAACGTCTCCCACCCCATGAAGCAGGTGCTGAACTGGAGAGCTTGTTCAGTGACAGATTACTTAATCCTAAATGCACAAAGGAGCGTTACCGCAGGTCCTTCCTCCCAGCAGCTGTTAAGCCTCCAGTATACTCCTGCGTACGTCCGTATGCGTGTACTGTACGCAGAGGGTTCAGTCTTCATACTTGAGCATACACCCTGAGCGGCTGCAGTCAGCTCAACAGACAAGGGGCGTTTACCTTGGGGACAAATTGAGGTTGCCGATTGGTCATTTGCAGACGCGCCTACTGGATTGATTGACAGGTCAAAAAAAAACAAAAAACGAGAGCTGGCAGTCTCAGCCGCAGCGGTGTTCTGTTTTAATATGTTGTTAACAGGCTTAGACTGTTGGAGGACAAACTAACTAGGGCTGCAACAACGAATCGATAAAATCGATAAAAATCGATGATTAAAAGCGTTGGCAACGAATTTCGTTATCGATTCGTTGTGTCACGCGATTATGCATCTTTCACGGCGCTGCAGAGCGGTTTCGTTTTGTTCACGGACAGTTCATTGTCAATGCTGACTGACTGAATAAAGTTTGAAAAAAAAAATGCAGCGCGAGTTGAACAGAGCGAGGGGGGAGCAAAGCAGTGGCGTTGTTTTTAAAGGAAATTGAAGTAAATTTTACAAATGACCGATGCAGCGAAAACTGTTCGACCCAAGTCCTCCAAAGTGTGGGAGAACTTAAAGATAAAAAATGAGAAACATGCCGCTTTGAAAATCGCCGACACGACACGGGAGAAGCACGCTGATAAACGTAAACATGTCGGAGTCACAAGGAGGAGGAAGGAGCTGCAGCTGATACAACTCGTGTTGCAGGTGAGTCTCTACAATTTAACACATTGTTCTGTTTCAAGAGAGAAAACGTAACGTCAGTCTGTCTGGTAGATGAAGCTGCTGTTTTTTTGTTTATCTGATTAATGGCGGTGATAGAGAACTTGTGTTACTTTTATTTAATTTAATTGGAACAAGCAGTGTTTAAATGTGATTTATAAATAAATCCAACACAAAGATAATAATTTAATGATTAAGCTTCAACTTTTAATTTGTTGGCAAAGTCTGAAGACACTGCAGGTATGGCAGGATGAATTGCATTTAAACAGGAATTAAAGTCATTTATTACATCTACTCAAATGTGTGTAATTAAGTATTTTATATGTGTGTGTGTGTGTGTGTGTGTGTGTGTGTTTAATTGCTCTTTTAGCTACTTTTACCTGAACGTAACACTGTAAGTGAAACAAGGCATTTCTTGAGTTGCTGTAAATTATGCTATAATACATATTTACTCTCTCATTCCAGAAAACAACAACAAACAACAACAGCCTTCATGATGGACAGACATCATGGAAACCACAGCAGCAGCTGTCTTCACTGAAACATCCTGAACATGATCGTCACTGACATGAGGCCTCTGTCGATGGTTGAAGACGAAAGCTTCACTACAATAATCCACACTTTTAATCCAGGTTACAATAATCCACATTTTTAATCAAGGTTACACTCTTCCCTCAATGACACATTTTACAAAGTAGCTACATATTGTACAGGTATAAAGACACATTTGTATATATTTTTGTGTACATTTATTTTTTTAAGCTATTTGACTAACTTTTATTTTCTATTATTCAATATTTTACTAACAGAATAGTAAAATAGCAACCTGTTTTTTGTGTGAATTGCTATGTCAGTCAAATGTTCAATTTTGGAATAAAGGGGTGGAAATTAAAACGTTGTGGGTTTTTTTGCCGATTCATCGATTAATCGAAAAAAATAATCAACCGATGAATCGATTATTGAAATAATCGTTAGTTGCAGCCCTAAAACTAACCACACTTTTCACTCTGCTACCGTCTTTAATTACTCTGCTCAACATGTTTTGTATTTGTAATTATTTTTTTCTATCCTTAACATTTGTTTTTTTGCCTTTCAGGTACACCTGGACCTATATCTGGACCTACCATTCTGTGTTCGTCTGTCTCTCCTTCCTGTCCTCTCAAACCAGCTGGTCAAAGCAGATGGCCGCTTGTCCTGAGCCTGGTTCTGCTGGAGGTTTCTTCCTGTTAAAAGGGAGTTTTTCCTTTCCACTGTTGCCACTGTGCTTGCTCAGGATGGGAGACTGCGATGAAGTGAAGATTTAACTTGTCTGCTTTTTCCTTAGATAGAGAACCTTACTAATTGGCTTTTCTATGTATGTGAATGTTCCTGTAAAGTGCCCCGAGACAACTTTGTTGTGATTTTGTGCTATATAAATAAACTGAATTGAACTGAATCAATAAAAAGATCTAAAAAATAAAAAATAACAGAGAGCGCTGGTCCTGCAGCCCACACATCAGACCAGCCCACCAGGAAATCTCCAGACCCTCCCGCAACCATGCCAGACCTGAGTTTAATTAGCTCATGACAAATTCTTTCATTTCTCACCATTTCAGTCATGGCATCAATGGAGGAGGAAAAGATCACTTGCATTTTGGCAAAAAAAAGAAAAAAAAAAAGAAAAGAAAAGGATGGGATGAAGAAGGGAAATTTAATACATTTGTGTCGCATACAAAACAGTCCGTCGCCGAGCAGTTTATTGTGCGACACCGCGTACGTGGTCATAAAAATTTAGCTTTGCACGACATGCCCTGCGGGGGTACGCTCGTACCTCTGCGTACGTACGTGTATCTCTGAGTATGGATGTACGCAGGAGTATACTGGGGACTTTAGACTCTACACCCATCACTGCTTCCAACAAACTCAATAAGGATTAAATACATGCTGACCTCTGCTAAAACACACACACTGCCTATAATATTGTACTGTCAATAGTCTGTCCTTATCAATGTTCCAACACATATTAAACATTATTATTGACATTATTTATCTTATTTCTTTATATATCGTTTTAATATTAAGGAACTTTTGTGTGAATCTTTTTATCTTTTTATTTGTTGCTGCTGTTACACTTGAATTTCCCATCCGTGGGACAATAAAGGCGGTTTCTCTTCTCTTCTCTTCTCTTCTCTTCTCTTCTCTTCTCTTCTCTTCTCTTCTCTTCTCTTCTTTTTGGATCATGGGGATCAATGGTGCCCATGTCCAGCAGTCACTGTGTGAGAGGCGGGGGACACCCTGGCTGGGCAGGTCTCCAGTCCATCACAGGGACACATAGAGATAAACAAGACATGCAACCATTCACTCTCTCTCTCTCACCTAGGGACAATTTAGTTACCAATCAGCCTAACATGCATGTTTTTGTCTGTGGGAGAAAACCCACGCAGCACAAAGAGAACATGCAAACTCCACCCACCCAAAAAGGTCAACAGTCAAAATCTGATCCAGCAATTTTCTCGTTGAGAGGCAACAGCTCTACCAACTGAGCCACCGTGTCCACTCCTCATTTTTACAGATGATAAACATCCGTCCTGGTCACGTTCAAAATGATGGACATATGTTGCAGTGACGGAAATCTTTAATCAATGCATCAATAATTAATACAAATAAAATTTTAGTTACAAAGGTCCTGAGAGGTCGGGGCATGGCTTGGGGAGAGGGAGAGATGATGTACTGACTTTGGTGTCTCCTCCAGCCATGTGCTTTAATTTAAGACATGCCATGATCTTTATGGGATGGCGAGCAGTTCCACTGACATCATAACCGCCTCGGCCCACTTTGTACCAACCATCCTGGATTTACTGTGCTGTAGAACACGTTAGAAAAAAAGACAGGCAAAGATGGACCCGTCTTTTGAATAATTTGTATTTTTATCAGTGTGGTTTGTTAATTATACCATGACCGTTATTCTGAGAGGAAATCAAATGTTGCTCGAATTCTGAACATGTTCTAAAAGTTTGTGCAAGGTTCTGAGTCTTTCAGACAGAAACTGAGAACTTCTGCAAACGTTTTGAGATATTTTGTTGAAGTCCCTCAGTGTTACTGTTCATAGAGTAGTCTGCAAGAGTCCAGTGGGAACCTCTGACTTTTAGCCTTCCCACTGTGTAAAGAAAAAAGATACTGTACTACCCAACCACAAATATTCTAGAAAATCTAAAAATACCTACATTTTAATAGACTCGACTCAAACCAGCATCAAAACTTCAGTATTTCCTTTAGAGAAAATAAAAAATCCCTCACCTGTTTAAAACTGTGTCTGTACTCTTTGCAGGCTGTTTCCACGGTGAACTTCAGACTGAAGATGTTGCAGAGTTTGGCACCATACCCATTCCTTCCACCTGGACACAAATCACAAATTATTACCAGTAATATCAGAACATTTCACATCTTTATACAAACTGACAAATAATGGAGTATCTATAAGTTAGTTTTGTATTTTTTCAGGGATTCCACTAAACTTTGACAGAGTCCCAATCTACCAACTGACAGACTATGGAAAAGGGGCATTATATAGTTCCTTTATATCTAATTAAGATACTCAAAGCGCTTTACAACAATCTGTGTCCTCATTTACCTCCACACACATTCATAAATTCAAAAAGCATTCAACACAAAAACAAATGGACTTTATTTGTAACAGAAGACGTTTCGCTCCTCATCCGAGGAGCTTTCTCAATTCAAACTGCAGTGAGTGAGGGATTCAGGTTATAAGGCTGAGTGAGATAAGACACACACACATATGTAGATTGGCAATTCACACCTAAACAACTTAACAGTAGGGGTGTCTTAAGGTGCATTCACACTAGCCCTGTTTAGTCCGCTTTAATCGAACTCTAGCTCGTTTTCCTTGAAAGTCTGGTTCGTTTAGGGAGGTGTGAACGCGCCATCGAACTCTGTCACGGAACAAAAAGGCAAACTCTGGCCCGGGCTAAAACCTAGGTCTCGGTCCGGTAGAAGCGAACTCCAGCGCAGTTCGAGTATAGTGTGAATGTAAACAGACCGGGCCCCGCTCCACAGGACAAAAAAAACACACATTTCTCTGACCTTATATGGAGCCGTCAGCTGACTTGTGTGAAAAACAATATTCTCCATGGTCTTCTGTCTCATCTTCTGCTCATGCTAAGTCCATTTTTGAAAAATGACAAAATATAACTCCTAAAACTGCTAAAACTTGATGCCACTTCGTTTTTATTTTTATTTACAGAAGAAGAAGACGTGTCTTCAGAGGTTTTTGTGTCGTTTCTTTCAGTAGTTATTGGTGCAGCGCCCCCTCAGGCGAGCGGGGGAATAGGTTGGTTCAACAGGTTGACTTGATTGCACAGTGCAGTGTGAATGCAAACTCACCAGCTCAAATGTAAACAAAAGCTCATGAATAATGGTCCCGAACCGAGTCTACCGGACTATCTAGCGTGAAAACGACCTTAGGGTGCATTCACACTAGCCCTGTTTAGTCCGCTTTAATCAAACTCTAGCTTGTTTTCCTAGAAAGTCCGGTTCGTTTAGGGAGGTGTGAACGCACCATCGAACTCTGTCACGGAACAAAAAGGCGAACTCTGGCCCGGGCTAAAACCTAGGTCTCGGTCCGGTAGAAGCGAACTCCAGCGCGGTTCGAGTACAGTGTGAATGCAAACAGACCGGGCCTGCTCCGCAGGGTAAACAAACACGCATTGCTCTTACCTTATATGGAGCCGTCAGCTGCCTTGTGTGAAAAACAATATTCTCCATGGTCTTCTGTCTCATCTTCTGTTCATGCTAAGTCCATTTTTGAAAAATGACAAAATATAACTCCTAAAACTGCTAAAACTTGATGCCACATCGTTTTTATTTTTATTTACAGAAGAAGAAGAAGACGTGTCTTCAGAGGTTTTTGTGTTGTTTCTTTCAGTAGTTCTTGGTGCAGCACACCCACAGGCGAGTGGGGGAATAGGTTGGTTCAACAGGTTGACTCGACTTCACAGTGCAGTGTGAATGCAAACGCACCAGCTCAAATGTAAACAAAAGTTCATGAATATTGGTCCCGAACCGAGTCTACCGGACTATCTGGTTTGAAAACGACCTTAAAGTCTTTGTTGCTCTAATTCACAGACGAGGCCCCTCTGTTCCTATCAGGTGTGAAAATTGGCTGGGAATCAGTCTTAAAGTTGCATTATATGTTTTTGAAAGTGGAAATCTGAGGCCTCCTCCTCTATTAAGAGATGGCATTTCTCTTTTTACATAAATTGCTTCCTTCACCCCCCTCTCAAACCATCTTTGTTCTTGGTCCAAAATGTGCACATTTTGGACCGAGAACAAAGATGGTTTGAGAGTGGGGTGAAGGAAGAAATTTATGTAAAAAGAGAAAAGCCGTCTCTTAACAGAGGAGGAGGCCTCAGATTTCCTTTTTCAAAAACATATAATGCAACTTTAAGACTGACTCCCAGCCAGTTTTCACACCTGATGGAAACAGAGGGGCCTCGTCTGTGAATTAGAATAACAAAAACTTTTAAGAAACCCTTACTGTTAAGGTGTTTAGGTGTGAATTGCCAATCTACATGTGTGTGTATGTCTTATCTCACTCAGCCTTATAACCTGAATCCCTCACTCACTGCAGTTTGAATTGAGAAAGCTCCTCGGATGAGGAGCGAAACGTCTTCTGTTACAAATAAAGTCCAGTTGTTTTTGTATTGAATGCTTTTTGAATTTATCATGTCCTTGATGACTGAGAATCTTCACCAGCACACATTCATACAGTACTTTACTGGGTCTTGTAGAAATGGGAAATTACTTTTTTACTTATGGTGGGTTTACAGTCAATTAAATTAATCAGTTTATGGTGTTTACTCCCTTTCATTATAAATGTGTTGTCACATAGAAACAAGGTGGGTGTGGTAGTATGACATAATTTGTTTTGGACAACTAGTAATGTGGGGTAACTTGTTTTGAACAAAGACGGGTGTGGGGTTTCACATTCTAGGGGCAGTTAGAAACTCTCCCAAAAGAAACAGATGGTAAAACTAGTTTATCACTCTGAAGAAGAAGGGTCATAGGAGGAGCTCGATGTCATGGCAACAGTATGAGTGAGCAGATGATTATCCAATCAAAAGAAGAACCTCCCCCAAAGGGGGACAGGCTTAGGAAAGGTTTATAACATTGTGTAATGAGGAAATAAAGTCAGACACTCCTGGGCGGCCATCCTTAATGACCTCAAGGTGATGTACTCTGTCTGTCTCCTGAAATGCATTTCAGTCTGTGTTCTGTTTTGTCTTGTGCTTTAACTTTGTTTAAAATAAACCCTCTAAAACTAAGGTGAAGTCTCCGGAGCAGTACCTGTCCAATCAAACGAACACGCAAAGGGAAACTGGTCTCCTTCAATAGTTGGTGACCCCGACGTGATCAGATTTCAGGTACATGATTTGGACACTGGGCGGTTCGACTTGGACAACGAGAGGAACGAGGTGCCTCATCTTATCAGGTAAGCAGAACCTGTTTGGTCTCTGTCCCGAACTCTGCAAAATTTGGCCTCTAAAACTGAATGGAAAACTTCTCGATGCCTGAGGCGAACTGTCTGCTGAAATTGATAAAGGAGACAGTAAAAAATGTCTAGACGCTAAGGATAAAATAAACAAATAAAAAGGTACGAAACAGGGTTAGAGTCCCCAGAAAAGGGGTTAGAGACCCAAAGAAACGGGGTTGAAGTCCCCAGAAAATCCCGAGGTAGTGTTCCACCCGCTCTCCGACAGGAGACGGGACAGGCAGAAGGGCGGTTCTGCCAGCTGTGTCAATCAAACACAAGAGAATTGGGGACACTCTTAAGTTTGAGAATTGATTACGAGGTCTGGGACCTTATAAATCAACTTTGATTTTGGAAAATAGGATAAAAAAAAAAAAGAGAGGGTAAAAAAAATAAATAAATAAAATAAAATAAAAAAAGAAGGTGGCAGCCCCTCCCTGGGCTGCCACCTTACCGTGGTGGAGGGGTTTGAGTGTCCCAATGATCCTAGGAGCTATGCTGTCAGGGGCTTTACGCCCCTAGTAGGGTCACCCATGGCAGACAGGTCCTAGGTGAGAGACCAGACAAAGTGCAGCCCAAAGACCCCGATGAGGAGAAAAATAAATGGACTTAATGTTCACTTACCCGGACGCGAATCACCGGGGCCCCACTCTGGAGCCAGGCCTGGAGGTGGGGCACACGGGCAAGCACCTGGTGGCTGGGCTTTTACCCATGGAGCTCGGCCGGGCACAGCCCGAAGAGGAGATGTGGGTCCCCCCTTCCCATGGGCTCACCACTTGTGGGAGGGGCCAAAGGGGTCGGGTGCAATGTGGGATGGGTGGTGGCCGAGGGCGGGGACCCTGGCGCTCTGATCCTCGGCTACATTGGGGAAGGAGCCTGAGCTGGTGTGTGAGGCTGAGAGGTTCCGGCTAGAAATAGTCGGACTCACCTCTACGCATGGCTCTGGCTCTGGAACCAGTTTCCTTGAGAGGGGCTGGACACTCTTCCACTCTGGAGTTGCCCCTGGTGAGAGGCACCGAGCAGGAGTGGGCATACTTATTGCCCCCCAACTTGGTGCCTGTGTGTTGGGGTTCAGCCCGGTGAATGAAAGGGTGGCCTCCCTCCGCCTACATGTGGGGGGACGGGTTCTGACTGTCATTTGTGCTTATGCACCAAACGGCAGTTCAGATTATCAGAGTCAGAGTCAAAGATTCTTTATTGTCATTCGCACCTCATGTGGTACATGTGGTGGAGCGAAATTATGTACACAGGGTCCCAGTTACATCCAACAATAAAATGTATAAGAAAAACAGTAATAACATCTAAGATATGAACTAAGAAAAAATAAACTAAATATACACTAAGCACTCATAACATAAAAACAATGAACATCAGCACAAACATGAATATCCACCCTTTTTGGAGTCCTTGGAGGGGGTACTGGAAAGTGCATCTCCTGGGGACTCCCTTGTTCTGCTGGGGGACTTCAATGCTCATGTGGGCAATGATAGTGAGACCTGGAGGGGTGTGGTTGGGAGGAACAGCCCCCCTGATCTGAATCCAAGTGGTGTTCTGTTGTTGGACTTCTGTGCTCGTCACGGATTGTCAATAACGAACACCTTGTTCAAGCATAAGGGTGTCCATAATGTGCTCTTGGCACCAGGACACCCTAGGCCGCAGTTCCATGATCGACTTTGTCATCGTCTCATCTGATCTACGGCCACATGTCTTGGACACTCGGGTGAAGAGAGGGGCGGAGCTGTCCACCGATCACTACCTGGTGGTGAGTTGGCTCCGATGGTGGGGGAGGATGCCGGTCAGACCTGGCAGACCCAAACGTATTGTGAGGGTTTGCTAGGAACGTCTGGCAGAGTCTCCTGTGAGACGGAGTTTTAACTCCCACCTCCGGGAGAACTTGGAACATGTTCCGAGGGAGGTGGGGGACATTGAGTCTGAGTGGACCATGTTTCATGCCTCTATTGTCGAGGCAGCTTACCAGAGCTGCGGCCGCAAGGTTGTCGGTGCCTGTCCCGGCGGCAAGCCTTGAACCTAATGGTGGACACCGTCGGTGAGGGATGCTGTCAGGCTGAAGAAGGAGTCCTATCAGGACTTTTTGGCCTGTAGGACCCTAGAAGCAGCTGATGGGTACCGGCAGTCCAAGCGACATGCGGCTCGGGCGGTCGCTGAGGCAAAAACTCGGGCATGGGAGGAGTTCGGATAGGCCATGGAGAATGACTTCCGCACGGCTTCGAGGCGATTCTGGTCCACCATCCGGCGTCTCAGGGGGGGAAAGTGATACGCCACCAACACCGTTTATAGTGGGAGTGGTGTGCTGCTGACCTCAACTCGGGATGTTGTGGGTCGGTGGGCGGAATACTTTGAAGATCTCGTCAATCCCACCGGCACGTCTTCCACTGAGGAAGCGGAGCCTGGGGACTCTGGGTCGGGCCCTCCAATCTCTGGTGCTGAGGTCACCGAGGTGGTTAAAAAGCTCATCGGTGGCAGGGCCCCAGGGGTGGATGAGATTCGCCCAGAGTTCCTTAAGGCTCTGGATGCTGTAGGGTTATGTTGGCTTACGCGACTCTGCAGTATTGCGTGGACATCGGGGGAAGTTCCCCTGGTTTGGCAGACTGGGGTGGTGGTCCCCCTATTCAAAAAGGGGGACCATAGAGTGTGTTCCAACTACAGGGGAATCGCGCTCTTATGCCTCCCTGGTAAGGTCTATTCGGGGGTTCTGGAGAGGAGGGTCTGTCAGATAGTCGAACCTCGGATTCAGGAGGAGCAGTGCGGTTTTTGTCCTGCCCGTGGAACACTGGACCAGCTCTACACTCTCAGCAGGGTCCTGGAGGGTGCGTGGGAGTTTTCCCAACCGGTCTACATGTGCTTTGTGGACTTGGAGAAGGTGTTCGACCGTGTCCCTCGGGGAACCCTGTGGGGGGTACCCTGGGAGTATGGGGTACCGGGCCGTTTGATACGGGCTGTTAAGTCCCTGTATGACCAGTGTCAGAGTCTGGTCCACATCACCGGCAGTAAGTCGGGCTTGTTCCCAGAGAGAGTTGGACTCAGCTAAGGTTGCCCTTTGTCACGATTCTGTTCATAACTTTTATGGACAGAATTTCTAGGCGCAGCCAAGGTGTTGAGGGGATCCGTTTTGGTGGCCTTAGGATTGTGTCTCTGCTTTTTGCAGATGATGTGGTCTTATTGGCTTCATCAGATCGTGATCTACAGCTTTCGCTGGAGCGGTTCGCAGCCGAATGCGACATGGCCAGGATGAAGATCAGTTCCTCCAAATCCGAGGCCATGGTCTTGAGCCAGAAAAGGGTAGAGTGCCCTCTCTGGGTCAGGGAGGAGGTCCTACCCCAAGTGGAGGAGTTCAAGTATCTTGGGGTCTTGTTCACGAATGAGGGAAAAATGGAGCGTGAGATCGATAGGCCGATAGGTGCAGCGTCTGCAGTGAAGCAGGCACTGTACAGGTCTATCGTGATGAAGAGAGAGCTGAGTCAAAAGGCGAAGCTCTCAATTTACCGATCGATCTACGTTCCTACCCTCATCTATGGTCACGAGCTTTGGGTTGTGACCGAAAGAATGAGATCTCGGATAGAAACGGCCGAAATTAGTTTTCTCTGCAGGGTGTCTGGGCTCTCCCTTAGAGATAGGGTGAGAAGCTCGATCATCCGGGAGGGACTCAGAGTAGAGCCGCTGCTTCTCCACGTCGAGGTGGCTTGGGCATCTGTTTAGGATGCCTCCTGGACACCTCCCTGGTGAGGTGTTCCGGACACGTCCCACTGGAAGGAGGCCCAGAGGAAGACCCAGGACACGCTGGAGGGACTATGTTTCTCGGCTGGCCTGGGAACGTCTCGGGATTCCCCCGGAAGAGCTGGCCCAAGTGGCTGGGGAGAGGGAAGTCTGGGCCTCCCTACTTAGGCTGCTACCCCCGCGACCCGACCCCGGATAAGCGGAAGAAAATGGATGGATGGATGGATGGATAAAAAAATAAGTCTTTTTAGTGTCATAAAGGGGTGAACTTGGACTCCTGTGTGTGTGTAGGAAAGAATAAGTTGGCCAACAGAAACTTTGGTGAGAAGTCTTCGAGCTCGTTGTTTGACGAAAATCTAGGCTAAGTCAGGCCAGAAAAGACCTGCAGCTTTGACCACGAGACGCATTACGAAGCGGACTTCAAACAGCACTCGAAACGCCCACAGAGTGAAGGAAAAACACGAAATAAAACTGGACAGGGAACTGTGTGAACGCCCAAGCATGGAGGGCGGGTACAAGGGAGAAATGAATGAGTGTGAATGGATCCAAAAAAGTTCAATCTGGTCCTCTGGACATTCA
>NC_056516.1:6861528-6868380 GCF_014905685.2 Nematolebias whitei | reverse complement strand
TTTTTTTGAATGTCCAGAGGACCAGATTGAACTTTTTTGGATTTTTCTACCTGGATTATTGAGCAAGCATCAAGATAGAGTGTGAATGGAGTTCACCACTGGGAATTAATGAAAACATATAAAACTGTGTCAGAACAAACTAAGGTTTTTTGTCACTCCCACCAAAAAGTACAAACAGTTTCCAAAGCTTGAAATCAGTGTACAAAATAAAGTTTCTTTTATAGTTGATATGGGGTCAACACATTCAGTGTTGCAACATGGAGTTTTTACCCCCTCACCTGTTGGGTGGGGTCTCTATTGTGTAATTTATTAAAATAAATAAACAAAAATAAAAAGCTAAAAAGTGACAATAAATAAAGATACTGATAAATAAAAAATAAAAACAACAACAACAACAACAACAACAACAACAACAACAACAACAACAATAATAATAATAATAATAATAATAATAAATAAATGAATAAATAATGAGCCAAATGGCATTTGCTTGTCTTTGACTAACTTTATTTTTGAGAGCACAACAGGAACAGCTTTTATTTTGTGCCTGAGAGTGTGTGGAAAAGCTGCGGTGTCACTTGAGGGGAATGAGAAGCTTTTGGAATGCTTATCGCCCGCTGCCGTGAGCTGACACTGGTATTTTGAGCTTGAAGGGAAACACAACCATACTGGTTTCCATACTTCAGGGGGACTCCATTTCTTATCATCACTTGTGGGGACTATGCTTTCTTAAGGTTCTAGAGTCATGAAAAATATATCCAGCCATCCATTCATCCATCCATTTTCTTTACCCGTTTATTCCATTTTGGGTCACGGGGGTCGCTGGTGCCCATGTCCAGCAATCACTGTGCGAGGGGCGGGGTACACCCTGGACGGGTCGCAAGTCCATCACAGGGCCACATAGAGACAAACAACCATTCACTCTCTCACTCACACCTAGGGACCATTTAGAGTTACCAATCAGCCTAACATGCATGTTTTTGGTCTGTGGGAGGAAACCGGAGTACCCGGAGAAAACCCACGCATGCACGGAGAGAATATGCAAACTCCAACCAGAAAGGCTCCCGGACCGGGATTTGGACCGGGATTTGAACCAGGGACCTGCTCGCTGAGAGGCAGCAGCTCTACCAGTTGCGCCACCGTGCTGCCCATGAAATATATATATATATATAATAATAATACATATATATATATATATATATAGAACCACAGGCACCGTGACATATATATATTGGATCAGGATGGTGACTCTGACAGTGGCCCACATAAATACACACAGGTAGTTTAAATTTAGATCCAAAGTCAAATGTCATGATATGTCCAAAACGGACTCAAAACAGCATTGTAGTTTTGCATCTTGAACCTCTGGTTTTGATCACCAAATAAAATATCATGTGTACAAGTTGACACAAAAACTAGGTCTGCTACCAGATGTGACTTTTATGAGAACACCTGACTGTGGCAACAGTAAAACAACTGCACTATGTCAACAGTAAAAAACTGCAGTTCCTCAAGATGATGTGGAGCCTGTGACTGAAAGGCATAAGCAACAAGCTGATGTGTCAAACTAAGCTATGTGAAACTTTGTCCAGATAAGGACCTGGACTAAACCTCAACAGTACATACAAACAAGTCTCACTGTATGAACTGTGGTGCTGCACACAGACTCTTGAACACTTGAACATACAGTATATCCAGACAAAAGGAGACTAACAGCAACATAACAGAGGTGGTCAAGTTGTCAAAAGTCACTAACGAAAACGTTGGTTACGTACTGTAACCCCAGATTCTATGAATATAGGCGTAGCCCTTTAAGGCTGTCGCTGATGGGTTAAGGGCGAAGCGGATGTTGTCCTTGCCTCACTGGGTTCATTCGAACACCGTATGAAGCAGAAGCTTGCCCAAAATACGTCTCGTCACTCAGCTTCCATGTGCGTCATTACGCATTGCGTAATTATGTGTGCCATGCACAGACGCATGTTGTGTAACTATGCGTTCTGAATGCATGAACGCCCCGGAAAACTTTCAACGGGGAGGGAAAAATACTGAAAAGAGCCATGAACCAACCGGTTTACGGCTGAACAGTATGAACAGATTAATGATAACAGGAGAGCTGATTATTAATCAAATGAACTGATTGGTAACAATAGTCATGAACTGATTAGTGACAACAGAACCAAAATAACAACCACAAGCTGTGACTGATAACATCTCACACTGTAATGCATGTAGACAGATGTGAGTAAAACGGAGTTCCATGAAACAACAATATTCCTTCTATAAACACTAAGGACAGAATGTGTCATGGAACGAACCGTCACATCACGTAGATAAAAGCGAATGAATGACCAGGGTGTTGACCACGCGGCCGCAGTGCAAATGTCCTGCATTGTCATACCATTATGCAAAGCAGTCGAAGATGCGATACCCCTGGTGTGCTCTGAGGCTGACAGGAGGCTCTAAATCTGAAGCTCTGTAGGCTTCAGAAATGGCCTCACACAGCCAGTGTGACAAGCGCTGAGTGGATAACGGGCGACCTACAGATGCATCTCTATAATGCACAGACAAATGTTGAGTTTGACGCATTGCAGCTATGTAACACGTCAACGCCCGCACCGGACAGAGAAGATGGAAAGACGCTTCTTCTTCTAATCTGTGGGGGGGGGAGAAAAACCCCTCCAACGATATCGCTCTTGATTTATAAGAGCTCGTGATGTTTTAGACATAAAAGCTGGGTTAGGTCTTAAATCAGCTGAGCTACCGTCAGCCTGAATTCCGAGACATGACGGTGCGACAGAGGGCAGATAAATCACTCACTCTTTTAGCGGATGTTAAAACCAGCAGCAGGGCTGTTTTAAGAGACAAGAATTTAAGTGGAACCTGATCCAGAGGCTCAAATGGAGCTTTGATCAGGGCTTGCAGGACCAGCGTTAAATCCCACTGTGGAACAAGCAGGTGTGAAACAGGCCTGCGTCTCTGTACACCTTTTAGAAAACGCTTCATCAGCGGATGATTAAAAGCTGTTCTGTCTCTGAACCCTTCATGACAAGAAGAGATGGCTGTAGCGTACGTTTTAATCGTGCTGAATGCCAAGTTCCTGTCCATCAGCTGTTGTAGAAAGGACAGCATGCCACCTAGTGGACATGAGGTGGCCTCTACACCCTTCTCTGTACACCAGCGCTGAAAAGCTGTCCGCTTTTATGGGTACAGCGCTGTGGTAGATGTAGCACATGAAACCTGAACTGTGCGCACAACATCCTGTGGGAGACCCATCCTCTCTAAGCGGATCCGCCCAGCGGCCAGACCCACAAGTGCTAGCCTATTTCTGGGTAACTCCTGATCGCTCCTCCTGCCTAGAGGAGAGAGTCCTCCCTCCACGGCAGTTTCCACGGGCGCCCCGACAGCAGGCGTTGCAGGTCTGGGAACCATGGTGCGTTCACACGCTCGGGGGGCCACCAGGAGAGCTGTCAATCCCTCCTCCTGAACTCGGTTCAGGAACCGTAAAATCGGAGGAGGTGGAGGAAATGCATACAGAAGCGTTTTGGGCCATGGGCTATGGGCAAATGCATCCACCCCCAGCGGTGGTTCGTCTCGCGGGCTCAGAGAAAACCATAGTTGACATTGAGCGTTTTCTTGTGTCGCAAATAGGTCCACAGCTGCTTTGCCAAATTTCTGCCACGTCTGAGCCATCAGGTAGGATGGAAAGTCCAGTCCCCGTGACGTGGACCGTCCCTGGACATCACATCTGCCCTTTAGTTCAGAACACCGGGTATGTAAACTGCTCTGATGGAGAGCAGATTTTGGTGTGCCCAACACAGTAGTTTTCGTGCAATGTGTAACATCTGGACTGGTTGCACACACCCCTGCCGGTTTATGAACGCAGCAGTAACTTTGTTGTCTGTGTGAATCAAAACGTGTTGATTCTGTAGCACAGGCGCAAAATGTTGAATTACGTTCAGCACCGTGCGACACTCCAAAACATTTATGTGAGCTGATGTGTGATGGGGCCACAGCGCCCCTACTGCTTGAGATAGGTATGCCCCCCCCCCCCGAGCCTGACAGCGACGCGTCTGTGAAGACTGACACCTGTGACATGGGTCTGCTGACGGGGACTCCCTCCGACAGAACCAGGGTGTTTCCCCAGTGTCAGAAGTCTGCCATCACTGAGGGAGGAACAGTGATCATCTGTCTCTTTTGTTTTACTGGATCCACACGCAGATGCGCAAACCACCTCTGGAGGCGTCTCATGTGTAGTAAACCCAGCAGGACCACTGTGTGAGCTGACGACATCGTCCCCAAAAGCTTCATGACGGAAACAGCTTTTATCACTCTGCCAGGTCTTATGTGGCGGAGCTGCTCTTCCAGAGTGTCAATTCTCGTGTGTGATAAACGAGCCCTCATGGTGGTTGAGTTTAGCTCCACGCCCAGATAAACAATTGTCTGGGCCAGGAAAATCGAACTTTTCTTCCAATTTATGGCGAAGCCCAGATTTAACAGGTGTGATGTCAGCGCCTGAACCTGTTCCGCTGCTTCCTGTCTGGAGCGTGACAACAGCAGCAGGTCGTCCAGGTAAAACGGAACTCTCATCTCTGCTCTGTGTAACGGTTGCAGGGCCGTCTCCACACACTTTGAGAACGTACGAGGCGCGAGGGAATAACCGAACGGCAGCCTTTTGTACTGATACTTCATCCCATTAAAGGAGAAACGCAGGAATGTTCTGTGTATTGGGATGATCGGTATGTGAAAATAAGCATCTTTCAGGTCGACGGAAAACAAACCAATCGTTTCTCTGGATGTTGTCCAACAGCTGTCTGGTTGTCAACATGTGAAACGGTCTGTCCATGATCGCCTTGTTGAAAACTGACAGATCTAAAATGGGTCTCATCCCTCTGGTCCGTTTGGGAACCAGGAAGTAACGTGAGTAAAAAACCTTGTGTTTTCCTCTCCGTTGGGAACTCTGGAGATTACTTCTTTTACCAGAAGTTCTTGGACTTCTGCATTTAGGGATGAGACCTGGTCTGGTAATGATAGGACTGTCCCTAAAATTCCTCCGAATGGAGGGGGTCGGGTTGCAAATTGCAACGTGTAACCCTAGCTTAACATCCATGGCCATCCATCTGTCTGAGGAGCATGTTTTTAGCCACTCCGCGTAACGTTCATGGAGTGGACGTGCGTTTAAGTGATGTGCCATGTTTTGTACGGATGTCATCCAGTCCACCGCCTCGACCGCCGTCATGTGTCACGGGAATGTGTTCTGTGAGACCCAAGTCGAGGCTTCTAGAAAAGGCTCTGAAAGTGCCTATGTGCTGCGTTCGGACCGCGGGTCCACCTTGTGTTGAGGAGAAGCATGTGACAGCTGATGACGCCGCTGGCCCCACGCATTTGACGCCACTGCGGTGAAAAACACGTGTCGCTCCTGCCGCGAGCGGGGTTCTGCGCTGGGCTCACTTTGCGGTCCCACATTTAAGCTGACGGGCGCTGAGAAGCAGTGAACGCAACTTCATCTACGCCGTGCCGTTTGAGTGAAGGCTGCGAGCCCCGCGGGAGCTAGCGTCTCCTTTGGTGGGACGCGTGCCGCTCTCACTGGGGCTGCTAAGCTGTCTCACATTTATGCTAACGTGAGCGGCCGAGCGCTGAGGAGTGATAAGTGAAGACTGCCCCCGCCACGGCGGCACGCGTTTGCTTCGGTGCGGCGCGTGTCGTTCTTGCTAAGAGCAAGGTCCTCCACTGACCCGACCTGCGGTCCCACATTTATGCCGCTGTGAACCAGTGAGCGCCGGGGAGCTGTGTGTGCACCATCATCAACGCAACGCCATTTGGGTGAAGGCTGTTTGCGTCGCGCGAGTGAGCGTTTGACACCGCTTGGGTGAAGATCGTGCAGCTCGGGTTGACTACGAGTTATTTCGCTTACCACTGTTGTGTTCTGTGAGCGTCTCGTCATGTCTGGAGCAGCTTTGATTTTGAAAACCCTTTATTTAAGAACACCGGCTCGTTTTTGTGGAGGACGTGTGCGCAGCCGGTGTGAGTTCATACAAGCTTACAGACTGGCTAAACACAGACACTTGATAATTGAATGAAGTTTTATTCAACATTGTGTCATCTTTACACACACCCTCCACAGACCGTCATTTTGAATCTTTTTCCCCCATGAGCTCTGGGATTTGTTGGCCCAGGGCGCCGTCTGCTGGGGATCTCTGGGAAAACGTTGGACACTCTGTTGCCGGGATGAAAAGGGCCGGTCTCTGACGGGCGGGGCTGCAGTGAAGCTCAGCGAGACGGCTGTGGAACGTCTTGCCACCGGCTCATTTCGTGTGGAGGATGTGAGAGGGAGCCGCTGTCAAGTCATCTGAGCTGACAGACTGGCTAAAAATAGACACTTTCATCATTAAATGATGTTTACTCCAAACTCGTGTCACCTCCACACACATCCTCTGCCAAAACCGTCATTTGCTCTACCATTTGTTGTCCTAGAGCGCCATCTGTTAGCGGTCTTAGGGAAACGCTGAAAACTCCGTCCTCCGGCTGCGATGCGGGCCGGCAGACAGCAAAGAGGCGCACCGGTTGGGGATGACGTCAGATGCCCTGCAGACGGAGCGTACGTCTCTTCCCGCCTCTGAATGTGTACGCCAACAGCGTAACATGTTGTTCACTGCCAGGTGGGGCCTACACAGCAGGTGGGCATGGACTAAATTTTTCAGAGTAATGCTCCACATATCGGGATAAAACCCATCAGCGACAGCCTTAAAGGGCAAAGCCTATATGAAATAGAACTGCAGCCTGGGTGAGGTGTCAGCTCCACATGTGGTCTGTGATGGTGAGGCAATAACCAGTTTTTCATGATCAGTGCTACAT
>NC_056516.1:6851699-6860028 GCF_014905685.2 Nematolebias whitei | reverse complement strand
TTTTTTTTTTTTTTAAATCCTCAACGCTCTGCTGGTCTCACTGATCCTCTCCTCCGGAGCCAGGACGGGCAGGCTCATCCTCCCAGCTCCGAGCTCAGCTGGTGACTCGCAGAGGCTGTTCCAAGGCTCCAGCCGCACGTAATCATGAAGGCCCGACCCGCGCAGACAGGCGGACAGAGACAGGTCTGCGACGAACGGTGGAAGTGATTTTAAAAAACATTTTACGTGTAAAAAAAAAATCATTTTTAAATTGCTTCAGCAATTTTTTAAAACATTTTTTGTATAAAAACAAAATATTTTATTTAAAAATCGTTTCAAGCGTCTGTCCCAGACTGTCCAGTCCGCCTGACTGCCGGGTGGGATCGAGATTCAGCCTTCATGATTACGCGCGGCCGGGGTCTGGCAACGGCCTTCTGCGAGTCCCCATCTCCAGCTTCGCAGTGACCGGCGGAGCTCTGAGCACACAAGGCTGGTATCCGAAACCCGAGCCTCCGAGTCGGCACATCGAAGGATCTTCCGCGGTGACCAGCTGAACTTGGAGCCGGGGAGATGAATTATGTTGTCGGCCACCAAGCACAAAAAATGCCAGCACATCAGCATTAGACCAAGATGTTGTCAGTATTGTTTTTAAAATCTTTTAAATAAGTCCAACCGCTGCTCCAGTCCGAGAAATTGCAAATGCCGGATTATTGTTTTGAAACTTTCTGAAGGATCCAGTGACTCCGCCCCCGACTAATCAGTGACCAACAGTGTTCTCACGTCATGTTTTAGTACCTCTTCGTTCCGGTTAGAACCACAGAGCCAAGGGTACTGAAAATAGTAACAGGTGCTAAGTACCGGTACTAATGGAAAAGCCTCAGAACCGGGCCAAGTAAGGTACAGTCGGCCCGTACCGGTACTAAGGAAAAGGGGCAAAAGTTTTAGGGTTGACGTGAGTTGATAAATTGTAGCAAAACAATAGATGTTTCAAAGGGGGAAGTCTGAAAACTGTTCTTAAAAAACAGCTCATACAATGATTAGATAATTAGTTATACAAAAATAACATCTTAAGTTTCAACATTAGGATAAGGGCTGTCACAGCACACAGGACAACGATCTTACATCACCCAAAGCCAAATAATGTCAAAGACCTGCTGTCATGTTTAGGCCTTACAGGGTTTAGCAAATACCACATTCCTAATTATACAAGCCTCATCCAACCATTCAGGACACTAGTGAATGACAAGAGGACCAGATTAAACTTTTTTAGATTTTTCTACCTGGATTATTGAGCATGCATCAGGACATTTTTTCTTAGATATTTCTGAAACAGGACACACTGTGAATGGTGTACTGTTACAGAAAAAGGGGGAGAAAGAACAGTGATTGATGTACATTAGCATTATACTAAACAATGCAGAGGACCTTTTCACAGATGGATGCAGTTACAAGCACCCTGCTGAAAGCAGGATACGCAGTGGTTAGAAGAAATGGAATAGTGTGGAGGAGTCCGAACAAACCACATTGCTTTTGTACATATCTACTTTAAAAAAAAGACAGGTAAAGTCAATGCTCCTAAAAAAAAACACAGTATTTCTCTTTCTTCCTTTGGAATGATTACAGGAAGGTTCCAGAAAACTTCACGGTCTAAGGGGGACGCCCCTAGAACTGCCCCAGCAGAACCAAAATACAGATCCTCGAAGTGGATTTGGTCAATGATGGATCTGTGTTCTTAAATACATTTGATTTGATTTGACTTGACTTGACTTGACAGGACTGAAATAAATTAATTGGGCTTTCATGTATAGAGCATCTTAACCATATTTTTACTACTGATGTGCAGGTTCAATACTGACTTTGACTTTCTTTTATTTTTACCAGCTCCATTTGGCAGCAAACTAAATATTTAATGTTGTATTGCACTGTTTTGATAATGATGTAACCAACGAAAATATATATTTTCTGCGCAAGCGTTTAATAAGGTTTTCTTCTACAGACTGAATGAGGCAAGAAGAATAAATTAATTATACAAACTGTTTGTGCCAGAATCTTGAGGAACCTTTTGGACTCAGGACCCTCGGGGCTCCCCTGTCACCTGTCTTGGAGAACTGAAACCAGACTGGGTCTGGCATGTTATTTTCTGGGAAGGGTTTCTATTGTTATGGTGATTCATCTCTGCTAAACTGGTATGGGAACTAACATATGTGGGCAGGGTCCTATTCTTTTGTTTGTCTCTTTGTGCTATTTTTTGATTTTATCCAGCTCTGCAGGTGAACACCACAGGGATGACTTCCAGGTGTATCGAGCATGCTGAAAGAATTTGACCCCACCCAAGAGACTGGGTTTTTGTCAAGGATCTCTGCCAGGAAGCATTGGAATTTGAAATGCTGGCTGGGACCATTCCAGGTCCTGCTGACAACACACGCAGCTGTAAAGATCACCAAGAGGACAACTTGGATTCATGCCAGCCACTGCAGATGGTTCTTGGGTCCACCACCAGACAAGACCCACTAGCTGAGGAAGACCCATCGGCTGCCCTCTCAACCACATGGCAGAATAATTCCTGAGGACAAGTGATCTGATGACCCACACTGTATCGAGACCAGTGACTCGATAAGCCCAGAAACCCCCAAAACATCCCTTTCACCCCACTTTGTCAGGTCAAGTGGCCTGACACAAAACAGTCAGAGGCTAACAAAAGGAGAACGGAGTCTCCAAGCCCTGACACACACACACAAACGAACAAACAAACAGACACACACAAAAAAAAACACTGAACTGAACTGTCTGCCCCTCGCCGACAGAAGACGGACATACTACATATCGGATCGCCAACACACACACACACGCCACCTTATTTGTTGAAACACGCTGATATAGAGACTTTGACACACACAAAGACATCTCCACGGTCCTAGGAATTGTATACCGCTGAGCATCAAAGAATCCCTCACCTGGGAGGGCCTCCCAACTCATCAAAGCGCAGAAACGCAGACGGAGAAATTTAAAATTGTGGTGGTTGTCTTTTATTTGGTAATTTTGGGAGAACAGAGTACAAAAGTTTTTGTTCTGACGACATTGACCAAGCTGAAGTGACAAACCTAGAACAGACATGGGGATGAACCTTTCCGGGAATTATGATAGTTTGTGGTTATTTCACTCCATCTATAAAATCATCAAACACTGAATGATGTTTTGTTAGAAAAGGAGTTCAGAGGACTCAGAGGGAATGATCTGTTCTACAGTTGTAAAGGATGCTGAGTGGGCCATTGTAGGACGTCGTCATAAGGGGGCGTGAGACGATGTCGTGTTTTCCTTCCACAACGACAGAAACAAATCATCAGCCGTGGGAAGTTTTTCCACAGCATTCACACAGTATCCTAGGAAATAAAACACAAGTACTAGCCTTATACATGGGATCCTTACTCTAAGGATGAAAAGTAATCTTATTATTTTGAATACATGACTTAATGTTTTATACCTTTCTGGGTTGGCCTCTTTAGGGGAGGCCAAAAGGGGGAATTGTGGAAAAGGGAAAGTATTTATTTACTTATGGTGGGTTTACAGTCAATTAAATTAATCAGTTTATGGTGTTTACTCCCTTTCATTATAAATGTGTTGTCACATAGAAACAAGGTGGGTGTGGTAGTATGACAATTTGTTTTGGACAACGAGTAATGTGGGGTAACTTGTTTTGAACAAAGACGGGTGTGGGGTTTCACATTCTAGGGGCAGTTAGAAACTCTCCCAAAAGAAACAGATAGTAAAACTACTTTACCACTCTGAGGAGAAGGGGCATAGGAGGAGCTTAATGTCATGGCAACAGTATGAGTGAGCAGATGATTATCCAATCAAAAGAAGAACCTCCCCCAAAGGGGGACAGGCTTAGGAAAGGTTTATAACATTGTGTATTGAAGAAGTAAAGTCAGACACTCCTGGGGGGCCATCTTTAATGACCTCAAGTTGACGTACTCTGTCTGTCTCCTGAAATGCATTTCAGTTTGTGTTCTGTTTTGTCTTGTGCTTTAACTTTGTTTAAAATAAATCCTCTAAAACTAAGGTGAAGCCTCCGGAGCAGTACCTGTCCAATCAAACGAACACGCAGAGGGAAACTGGTCTCCCTCAACAATCTCTACAAAGATGATCTGAATCTGTAGAAACTAATCAGTGCTTTAGATCACTTTCATACACTGGTGAGACACACATCAGAGACAATGAGGGGTTCAGTATCTTGCTCAGTGTCACTTCAACATGTGACTGTTGGTGAAATCTAACCCCCAACTGTCCCATTGGAGGACGACTGCTCTAACCACTCAGTATTTTCTTCTTATGGATTGGCTGTACTGAAGCCTGCTGGCCTTTGTGGAATTATCACATAGATGGCTCTAGATAAGAGTGAGAGAATGTATGGTTGTTTGTCTCGTTTGTCTCTATGTGTCCCTGTGATGGCCTGGAGACCTGTCCAGTGTGTACCCTGCCTCTCGCACAGTGATAGCTGGACATGGGCACCAGTGACCCCCGCGACCCGAAAAGGAAGAAGCGGATAAAGTTAAGGGATGGATGTTGAAACGCTATGCCAATATGCGCAAAAGTAAAAATATATACAGTAGTCCCTCATTTATAGCGGGTAGTTTTGTACCCTGCGCCTGCTGAAAAAGAACGGAGGTAAACAAACTCCCTGCTACGCATGTTAGTGACCGTCTGCTACTGTAACAGCCAATCACCGCATGGGATACTAAGCATTTCGGTTAAAAAGCATTTCTGGTGTTTCGGTTCATCGTCAGAAACTTTTGAATGCACAGAAAGTTTAGAAACCATAACACGCCTAATGTCCAGTTGAAAAAGAGCGCAAGTAAACAAACATCTTGTACTGGCGGCTGTGGCTGAGTGGTTAGAGCAGTCGTCCTCCAATGGGAGAGTTGGGGGTTTGATTCTACCAGCAGTCACATGGTGAAGTGTCACTGGGCAAGACACTGAACCCCTCATTGCCTCGAATGTGTGTCCCATTGGTGTATGAATGTGATCTAAAGCTTTGATTGTTCTTTGTATAGATCTAGTAGAGTGCTGTATGAATGGGTAAATGAGGCACAGATTGTTATAAAGAGCTTTGAGTATCTCCATAAGATAGAAAGGAGCTGTATAAATACAGTCCATTTACAGTAACAGGCAACAGCCAATCAGTAGCCGGGTCACGTAGTAGGTAGCACAACGCTTCTCTTTCTCAAAGAGACATGTCCTCACATGATTTACACTTTCTTTTGAATCATACGTTTGTAAAGTTGAATTTTCTTAAAAAAAACTTTTCCATGTGACATGAATTAAATTTTACTTTTTAAAGGCCGGTTCAGCAGTCATGACTTTGCTTTGCAAAAATACTGTTTGGCAGAAAACAGTGCCCAGAGGCAAAAGTTGATTTGAATATTGTTAATAATCCACCACAGTGCCGGCCTGATGGCCGCGGTACGTTAAAATACAAACAGTTCGGTGGCAATAATTCCGTCAAGGCGCTGGATTCACCCGGAGACATTCAAGTCTCTGTGATGCAGAAAAAGTCCAAACCGTGCTCTTGAAAGTAGTCCCTGAGGATAAAAGTTTTGTTGGTAACAGATCTTGCGTTGACCAAACATATCCGGATACTGTCCAAAGTGGAGCCAGCAGCGGTGATGTTCGCGCGCATCAGTGGCCTCAGGTTTTCAATAACAGCCCCTCCAGGTCGGTCCGAGCTGCACACCGGCTGACAACTCCCGTTGTTTACCTGGTCCGGGCACGCGGGAAGCTGGCGATGGAAACCATGACCACCAGCTGAAGAGGAAGATGCAGCACGCAGGGCTTTAAGCTTTACCAGCCGCCCAGCATGTTTTTCCCGGCGTCTGAAGCGATGTCTCCGGGGAGGAAGGTGAGGAGCGCAGCGGAGGTAAGCTAGCATGTCCGCCAGCAGGGGGGGGAGAAGGGGGAGGTACGCTCATATTGTTCCAAATAAGCGACATCGGTGACAGAAAAACGAAGATCCAGAAGCTGTTGTAGGTCATACATCAGCAGTGAGTTTATATCACAGATAAAAAAACGAACAAAACAAAAATAATCCGAACACCATCAGCAGAGGTGGATTGCAAGCCTTGTACACGGGCGCCATCTTACCAGTTTATGTGGGTTTATGTGATCTGTTAGTGCTTGGAGGAGGACTCACAGCTACTACCACATCGAATGTGAGCACTTTAAATCTGTAAAAAAGTCAAACTATAGGAACATCTGTGTTTAAAGTTTGATATAATTTGTAAAGAATCAAGAAGTTGAATGAAATCAGACAATAAGTTTGAATAAATATAATATTGTAGGCTGTATGTTGAAGATTCTTAGTCACCAGTACATGACAAATCTTAAAAAACAAAAGAAAAATAAAGCAAGTGGACTTCAATTCAGTAGTTTCACCTCTCTTCCAGGAAGTTTTCTCAATTCACAACAAGAGTTTGGACTTTTGTTCTCAGGATGAACCAGTCTCTGTTACACTTGAATCGAGATGTCAGAAAACAAAAAGCCTTCAACTGCATACTAAAAGTCCAGTTGCTGTGTTTTTAAAAGATAGTTTTTGCTGAGTTTGTAGTGAGTTCTCACCTGTGACTTTCTTCTCATTATCATTGTAGTTACTGGAGGTGAGCAGAGTGCCAAAAATAAGAGCTGGAACGTACATTTTCTCTTCCTTGTGCTCCACCACAGGAATCCCTTTCCCATTGTTCCAGATGGTGATGGTGTTTGATTCTCTGGTGAGGTCAGAAGAAACGGGCAGAGTTACAGAAGACACAACACACACACACACCAGCAGTCTGATCTAACATGGTCTCAAGAGTTTTTGAAGATGTTCTCCACTGGTTTCATATGAAACTGATGCTTGTGCTTTACATGACTAGCACAACATAAAGTTTTATACAAGAGAGAAGAATTCTTTATAAGAGAATTATGCTGCACTTTCAGACTTCCCTCAGTCTACTTTACTGCCAGGTAGTACATATTTACAATAGAGAAAATTAAATTAATTAATTAAATACATCAAATTACATAAAATGTTATATCAATAAATAACATTAACTAAATAAAACTTATTTTAATCAATTAATTTCAGACAGAAAGGTAGGAACTGTGGCAGGTGGAGGAATCACAGTTCATGCTTGTTCATGCGTAACAAAATGTTCATGAATGAGCAGCTGTACCTGCTCAGACTCATTTCAATCTCCAACTACACAAAACTCTTTTTCCCCATGTTACCATATATTCCCATGAACATGGCTCAGTTTCTAAAAATGTTTTCATCCATGCAGACACACAAATAACTCCAAACACAGCTGCCACAACAAAGTGAAACTTCTCCTTTGTGTTAAACTCCTGCTGACAGAGGGGGGTTTGTGTACGGAGTTATAAAAACCTGGCTGGCCTCACCTCAGATTATTTGGTGTAATAAGTGCTTTTTCATTTGCTTTTTTAGGACTCGTACTGTTCCTCGCTCTCTTGTTGAAGCAACTGGCAGCACAAACGCAAACATCACCCGTTGTTTTAACGTCTGCCTCACTGAGGGTCAAGGGTTCCCATTTAATGAAAACACGATTTCCTGAGTTTTCCTTGAGAAAATCCTGAAATTCTAGGAGCGGTCAGTCACATTCAGAGCTGACAGTAAATATACCGTAGCCTATGTATGTACATTTAGCAGCCATTCCTAATAATTAATTACATTATATATATTTTTTTAAATCTAAAAAGCCTCCCGAGCCAGTCAATAAGGACACGTGTACTCTGTAGTCTGTAGGAGCAGAAAACGAATTCAGTGGTACCAGAATACTAGCATTAATCCATAAACACATTAAAATCTCAAAGATAATCTTTTAATCAGCAGATCAGGGTTCAGAGTTCTCCACGTCTGGAAAATGTGAAAGTCATTTTCCAGGTTTCCCCCGATTTCTAGATTAGATGGTAAATGGACTGTACTTATATAGCACCTTTCTATCTAACCAAGATACTCAAAGCGCTAGGGCTGCAACTAACGATTATTTCAATAATCGATTCATCTGACGATTTTTTTCGATTAATCGATGAATCGAAAAAAACAAACAAACAACGTTTTAATTTCCACCCCTTTATTCCAAAAGTGAACATATGACTGACATAGCAATTCACACAAAAAACAGGTTGCTATTTGACTATTCTGTTAGTAAAATATTGAATAATAAAAAATAAAAGTTAGTCAAATAGCTTAAAAAAATAAATGTACACAAAAATATATACAAATGTATCTTTATACCTGCACAGTATGTAGCTACTTTGTAAAATGTGTCCTTGAGGGAAGAGTGTAACCTGGATTAAA
>NC_056516.1:6846980-6851689 GCF_014905685.2 Nematolebias whitei | reverse complement strand
AAAAGTGTGGATTATTGTAACCTGGATTAAAAGTGTGGATTATTGTAGTGAAGCCTTCGTCTTCAACCATCGACAGAGGCCTCATGTCAGTGACGATCATTTAAGGATGATTTCAGTGAAGACAGCTGCTGCTGTGGTGTCCATGATGTCTGTCCATCATGAAGGATGTTGTTGTTTGTTGTTGTTTTCTGGAATGAGAGAGTAAATATGCATTATAGCATAATTTACAGCAACTCAAGAAATGCCTTGTTTCACTTACAGCGTTAGGTTCAGGCAAAAGTAGCTAAAAGAGCAATTAAACACACACACACACACATATATATATATATATATATATATATATATATATAAAATACTCAATTACACACATTTGAGTAGATGTAATAAATTACTTTAATTCCTGTTTAAATGTAATTCATCCTGCCATACCTGCAGTGTTTTCAGACTTGGCCAGCAAATTAAAAGTTGAAGCTTAATCATTAAATTATTATCTTTGTGTTAGATTTATTTATAAATCACATTGAAACACTGCTTGTACCAATTAAATTAAATAAAAAGTAACACACGTTCTCTATCACTGTCAGATAAACAAACAAGCAGCAGCTTCATCTACCAGACAGACTGACGTTACGTTTTCTCTCTTGAAACAGAACAATGTGTTAAATTGTAAAGACTCACCTGCAACACGAGTTGGGAGTGAGACATGTATCAGCTGCAGCTCGTGACTCCGACATGTTTACGTTTTATCTCCGTGGTTTTCTCGTGTCGTGTCGGTGATTTTCAAAGCAGCATGCTTCTCATTTTTTATCTTTGTGAAGTTCTCCCACTCTTTGGAGGACTTGGGTCGAACAGTTTTCGCTGCGTTGGTCATTTGTAAAAGTTACTTAATTTTGCTTTGAAAACACTCTGCTCTGCTTCCTCCTCCCCCCTCGCTCTGTTCAACTCGCGCTGCAGTTTTTTTTTTTCAAACTTTATTCAGTCAGTCAGCATTGACAATGAACTGCAGGTGAACAAAACGGCTCTGCAGCGCCATGAAAGATGCATAATTGCGCGACACAACAAATCGATAACGAAATTCGTTGCCAACGCTTTTAATAATCGATTTTTATCGATTTTATCGATTCGTTGTTGCAGCCCTACAAAGCGCTTTACATCCCAATCTGTGCCTCATTTACCTCCACACACACATTCATATAGCACTCTATCTGAATCTGTAGCAGTGTTTACCCTAGATAACTTGCCATGGCGGGGCGCTCATCTCGTCCGTGATTTTTGTCCGGGGTGCTGGAACGGGGACTCGTCCTAAGCTGTGCAGCGCGCTGTTTAAACCAACAGTTTTGGGGGACACAGAGACAGCCACGTGCTGTTTGTACTAACAGTTTTAGAGCAGGTTGTGTGAAAGGAGAGGGACAGACGCATATCTCAGCCACGCGCTGTCTAAGGCCCTATTTACACGGACACGATGGGGGGAAACGTAGGTTTTTTCTTTATGTTAAGTAGAGGAAAAGATTTGCGTTGACACGGTCGCATTTTGGGTTTACATGCATCCGGAGGATTCCCCCCCCCCCCGCCCTCCCGAATCCACTGTAGTTACCATGCCGGGTCATTAGTTGGCACTGTGAATTTTGTACCTTCACCTAATGCACATGCGTGCTGCCTCGGCACGTTGTTTTCCTCTGTGCTAACCAGCTAACAACAACGTAACGTAACAACGAGTTAAAGCTGGATTTTGGAGAAGAGTCGACAGATTTGATGCCAAGCAGGACCGCTTCGTATAACAGCTCCACACCGGTCACTGGGTGGACCAGAACCGAGTCAATGTCGGACTTTACTCCGTGATAATCAGTAACTGTTTTACAGCAGTAAATCAACGTTCTTAATAATGTTAGCTTGTGTTTACTTCAGTTACAAAACAACCAACTGAGTTTTTATTTTTTCCTGAAAGAAGAAGAAGCTGTCCTTCCACCAGGCGGACCGGTTCTGAACAAGGCTCGGCCCAGATGCAGGGCAGGAGGACGTTGAAGAGAGATGTTGGATGAACTATTTATTTAAAATTCCCCTCATTTATTTTATTCAATCCATTCAAGTTCAGTTAACGTGTTTTAATAGTGTGTTCAGTATAATTATGAGTGTTTGTGTGACATACAGTTTGTGGTGTTGAATAAATAAATAAAAATTAAACCTGATGTCTTCATTTTCAACTTTAGTGTTCACGCTATATGTTTAGCATCATTTTAAATTTGAATTACATAATGTCCAGATAGCTTCATTTAGCTCAGAGCTTCATTATATCTTACACTAACATAAATACTGTTTATTATTATTAAACTGTTGTTATTTAGCACATTTATGTTATCGTACAGCGCGACGTGTGTGCGTGCCACGTTCTATAAACAGCGACATTAGAACTGGATCAGACTGTGTCTCTTGCAACACAGATGTCGGTCACAGCACCTGGAATCTCAAGTAGATTAACTACGAGATTAAAATATATTCCATCAGTCAAGGTTCTGAAAGCACTGTCCGCCGCCATGTTGATAGAAATATAGCGTCTGTCCGCGCGTGCGTGTGCATGTGGTTTAACACAAAGTCTCAGCGGGAGATGTTTACATTATCAGCGGGGGGTCAGTGAAAAACCTCCACTCTGGAAGGTGGATTCAGAAACCTCCGGATTCAAAGAGAGTGGGGCCACTGGTGTGTAAACGATCAGCAGAACCGCAGAGAGAAAGCTGCGGATGCACTCAAAATACGAGCCGTGTAAACGGCCCCTGAACAGACAGGGTTTTTTTTTTGGGGGGGGGGGGGGGGGTCGGTGCAGGGGACAGACAGACGCACATCTGAGCCGTGCGCTGTTTGTACCGACAGTTTTCGAGTGGCGGGGGTGCGTTCAGCGTGAAGGTTCAGCATGAAGGAAGAGGCTGCCTTTAGCTTTTTAGTTAGTGCACCTGCATTGCGAACCGCTAGTTTAGCATTACGATAGTGCCGACAGGTGGTTGGGGGTGGGGGGTGGGGTTCGGTAGACGGGGCGCTCGGTTCTGTTGTTGGGGCGGGGCGCCCCGCTTGTATAATGGTAGGGGAAACACTGTGTAGAGACTTCAGAGCTTTAGATCACATTCATACACCCATGGGACACACATTAGAGACAATGAGGGGTTCAGTGTCTTGCCCAGGGACACTTCACCATGTGACTGCTGGTGGAATCGAACCCCCAACTATCTCAATGGAGGATGACTGCTCTAACCACCCAACCACCGTGGCCCCTAAAGTGGACCCTGCAGGTTAGAGGAGGGTCTGAGGTACTGTTTGCAAAAGGTCAGGATTCCAAATATATAGTTAAGTTTAGGGTCTCCCAAAACACTGTTTCCACGTAAAGGTAAGTGTGATGTGTTGTCATCACTGTATGTTTCTATACAATGATGACATTAGTTCTCTGCATTTAACCCATCACACCTGAGATACACCCAGGTGGAGCAGCAGGCAGCTATGTAAGTGGCCAGGGAGCAATTATGGATTAGGTGTCTTGCTCAAGATACTACAGCATGTGGGCATGGCAGGGAGTTGAACCTGCAACATTTTGGTCCCAAGTCGGCTGCCCTACCTCTACATCATCTTGGCCCCCCTTTCACCCATGTGAATGAAAGGCTGAAAGAAGAAGAAATGTCCTGATGCTGCTCAATAATCCAGGTAGATAAATCTAACCAGGTTGAGTCAGGTCCTCTGGACGGATTCTTCTTGTTGAAACGTTTCATCTTTAACTAAAAGACTTCTTCAGTCTGAAGATCTGCAACAAACCACCTTCTGATAGTAGTTCAACCAGTTTGCTGACAGCCAAAACAGCTAGTTTTGGAGTGCCTTTGTCAAGATTTAAAGAGGCTGCAGTGGTTGTCTAGTTCAGTTTCAATCACTGTTTTAGTTAATTGAAACCTGTGTCAGCTCAACAACAGACAGGATGACGGAGCTACAGATAAAACTCGTTAACCTCTCTGTAAAAGCATAAAAGCCGCAAGAAACATAAAATATGTAACTAGCAGGAACTCCTACAGAGAACAACAGCCAAACTACAAACACAAGATAATGTGAAAACAATACAAGCTGCAGGCTGAATTCAGCTCTCAACCAATAGAACATACGTACAGTACCTCAGTAATATTAACTACTCAAAGATACCCTGATGCATGCTCAATAATCCAGGTAGAAAAATCTAAAAAGTTAAATCTGGTCATCTGGACATTCAAAACAACAAAAAAATGTAGAAACGTTTCGTCTCTCATCCGAGAGACTTCCTCAGTCTGAGGTGCTGTTTTCAGCTCAGTCTCTTAAATAGCACCTTCTCAGAGTGGATCAACCAGTTTTGCTGCTGACAACCAAAACCAGCTGATCGCATGCTCAAGAAGGACCATCAGCCTAACGATGGATCATTAGCACACTGATGGCTGTTTACTATTCACAGAGGGCTGAGTGATACTAGCAATCACAGCATTGTAAGAGGGGGACAATTGAACACGTAGGCCTCCACCCCTGTTTAACGATGGACGATTTCTTTTCACAAAGATGGCCTCCTTTACTCCTCTCTCAAACCATCGTTCCTCTCTATCCAGGATGTGCACATCTTTATCCCTGAAAGAGTGACCGCTGGCCTGGAGATGAGTGTAAACCGCAGAATCCTGGCCTGATGATGTTGATCTTCTGTGCTGGGCCATCCTTTTGGC
>NC_056516.1:6841728-6846880 GCF_014905685.2 Nematolebias whitei | reverse complement strand
GCCAAAAGGATGGCCCAGCACAGAAGATCAACATCATCAGGCCAGGACTCTGCGGTCTACACTCATCTCCAGGCCAGCGGTCACTCTTTCAGGGATGAAGATGTGCACATCCTGGATAGAGAGGAACGATGGTTTGAGAGAGGAGTAAAGGAGGCCATCTTTGTGAAAAGAAATCGTCCATCGTTAAACAGGGGTGGGGGCCTACGTGTTCAATTGCCCCCCTCTTACAATACTGTGATTGCTAGTATCACTCAGCCCTCTGTGAATAGTAAACAGCCATCAGTGTGCTAATGATCCATTGTTAGGCTGATGGTCCTTCTTGAGCATGTGATCAGCTGGTTTTGGTTGTCAGCAGCAAAACTGGTTGATCCACTCTGAGACGGTGCTATTTAAGAGACTGAGCTGAATACAGCACCTCAGACTGAGGAAGTCTCTCGGATGAGAGACGAAACGTTTCTACATTTTTTTGTTGTTTTGCTTTGCTTTGTTTTGTTTTTTTTGAATGTCCAGAGGACCAGATTTAACTTTTTTTAGATACTCAAAGATACAGCACATAAAGCTAAATATGAACAGTGCCTTTTTAATACACAGCAAAGATTAGTGAGACGCTAACAGCTGTTTTCCTTTATGAGTTCTGGATGATCCAAATGGTTCTGGATGAAAATGTGCTTTATTTGGTGATCGAGTGAGGGTTTAACTTACGGGTCAATGGTGATCTTGATGGCTGTCATGTTCTTGTCCCTTTGTTTGTTGTCTGCTGCATTGACTGCCAAGAAGAACAACAAAAACAACTTTAGACATGAGTCTGTCAGAAATAAATCAGCTTGTGTCTGTTTGAATCCTATTTTAGTCTTGATTTCAATTAGAGGCTTTAGTCTGCAACATCTGAGAAAACACCTAGATTAATATTCATCAGACTCGGTTAACACAACCAAAACATTATACAACACTCCATAAGACAGACAGACAGACAGGCAGGCAGGCAGACAGAGACAGGCTGGTAGATCCTCATGCAGTGGATTGTTTATACAAGCCCTTCTGGCATTAGGTCAGGCGGAACACTGTTGTTGTTTGTTTATGTTTACTTCAAAGTAAATATAAACCAGTGCTTCTCAATTATTTTCTGTTTTTTCCCCCCCAAGGAAGAAGTAAACATTTTGCGCACCCCCACCCCCAACTCTCCGCAGCGACTGTTAATAGTGTTTATAAAATTGTTATAAATTGTTTTTAAATCAAAATGAGAAAGTCAGGATCAATGAGCACACTCATCGATAAAACAAAAAAAATTGTTAACGCGAAAGAGGAAAGAGGGGGCAGGTAACCCTCTCGCTTTGAGTTTACTCTTTGTCACCTGCATGCTGTGAATTGACAAGAGTCCAGAGCATTAAAAAAAGCAGTTAAACTGAGGAGGTGAATTAACTTTGTCAGCAAAGAATAGTCCTAACATGTATAAAACATTACTTCTATAAATTGTGCTTTGACAAACTCATCGATAAAACAAACATTTTGTCAACATAAAAGGGGAAAGAGGTGTCGCTCTCGCATCAGTTTACTCTTTGTTGCATGCACGCTGTGAGTGACATCCAGAGCACATGGACATAAAAACAGCAGCGGAGGACGGAGGAGGTGACGGTCGGAGTTTATTTATCGTGGCAGCAGCAGAGGAGAGAGACACGGTTCATGCATGGCTCCCAAAACGACAAGGCAACCATATTTGTTCATAACTTTATTATTGGGAATGCATGCGACAAAATTAGAATGGTGGGGGAAAAAAAAAAAAAAAAGAACTACTCCCTGCGGCAAAAAAAAGCATGTTTTCTAGGGTCACATGCGCCCCCCCCCCCCTGGCATTGCCCCAGGCCCCCCCGGGACGCCCCACTATTTGAGAAGGACTGACATAAACCGAGTACTCTTTTGAAACAAGTGAAGGGAGCAGAGAGATTTGTTAGCTTCATAAGCTAGCTTTAATGTAGCATCAATGCACTTTACATGAGGGTGGTTATAGTTGTAATATCCACTGTACTCAGCACGAGTTAGCAAAACTGCATCAACTACAGTAAATTAATCTAAAAAAGTTCAATCTGGTCCTCTGGACATTCAAAAAAACAAAACAAAGCAGAAAAAATGTAGATACGTTTCGTCTTTCATCTGAAAGACTTCCTCAGTCTGAGGTGCTGTATTCAGCTCAGTCTCTTAAATAGCACCTTCTCAGAGTGGATAAACCAGTTTGCTGCTGACAACCAAAACCAGCTGCTCACATGGTCAAGAAGGACCATCAGCCTAACAACGGATCATTAGCACACTGATGGCTGTTTATTATTCACAGAGGGCTGAGTGATACTAGGAATAACAGCATTGTAAGAGGGGGACAGTTGAACCCGGACGCCTTCACCCGATGGACGATTTCTTTTCACAAAGATGGCCTCCTTTACTCCTCTCTCAAACCATCGTTCCTCTCTGTCCAGGATGTGAACATCTTCGACCCTGAAAGAGTGACCGCTGGCCTGGAGATGAGTGTAGACCGCAGAATCCTGGCCTGATGATGTTGATCTTCTGTGCTGGGCCATCCTTTTGGCCAGTGGCTGTTGTTTCCCCGATGTAAGACTGATCACAGCCCTCCTGACACTGAACAGCATACACAATATTACTCCGTTTGTGCCGGGGGACTGGATCTTTGGGATGAACCAGTCTTTGCCGTAATGTATTTTGGGGTTTAAAAGCCACTGGGACGTTATGTTTGGAAAATAAACGTCTCAGTTTCTCTGATACTCCCTCAACATACGGAATGACCACTGGTCTGGGTTCCTTCATTTCACCTGATGGCTGAATGGAGTCCTGTTTGGGTTTCTTCTCTGCTTTCAGGAAGGCCCAGTTAGGATATCCACATTGCTCTAGAGCCTGTCTTGTGTAGGATTTCTCCTTCTGCCTGGCTACTGAGTTAGTGGGGATGCTGTCTGTTTTGTGACAAGAGTCCTGATGAGTCCTAACTTGTGCTCCAAAGGGTGATGGGAGTCAAACTGCAAATACTGGTCTGTGTGGGTGTGTTTGCGGTACACCTTGGTTTGCAAATGTCCTCTATCAGAGACTGAGACCTCACAGTCCAAGAAAGCCAACCTGCCATTTTTTACATCTTCTCGTGTGAACTTGATGTATTTATTCACAGAGTTGATGTGGTCAATAAAATGTGGGCCTTCCTGAGATTTAATTTTAACCCAGGTGTCGTCAACATACCTGAACCAATGACTTGGTGGTGTCCCTGAAAAGGATGTCAAGGCTCTCTTTTCTACCTCCTCCATGTACAGGTTGGAAACAATAGGAGAAACTGGAGACCCCATAGCACACCCATGTTTCTGCCTATAATATTGCTCCCCATATGTGAAGTAGGTTGACTGCAGGCACAGTTTCAAGAGTTGAACACAGTTGTTCTGTGGAAAGCGTGGTCCTGCTGCTCAGAGTGGTGTATGATTTTAATCTTAGGCCCTGTACACACGTAGCCTGGTGTTTGAAAAAACGAATATCTGCGCAAAAAAATATTGCCGTACATACATGTTCGGATAGAGAAAATGATCGTCTACATGAACCCGGTGATGTTCACCACAGAGCGTTGTAAAGAATATGCCCAACCCATAGGAGGCAGTGTAGTGCAAAGGTGAAACGTATATCAGCCAATCACAACCCTTCAAAGCAACCACAACTTCCTGTTAGTATTGAATCATGGCGCCTGGAGGTTCGTTTGTGTGGACAGACCGCGAGTTGTGCTTGTAAAAACAAGCAAGCAAAAATTGCCTGAACCAGCGTTACAATTAGTACTTCCCTAAACGCAGTCATTTTCCCTCCGAATGAATGGGCAAACAAAAACAATTGTCGCACATGTGACGTCAGCGCCGCGCTGCACCATCTGTCGCAGACATAATGCGCATATCTCAGGCTCCGAAAGTCCACACGCAAACCCGAAAGAGGAGATTTCTCAAATCTCCACTTTGGTCGGAGTTTTTGTTATTATTCGTTTATAGTTACATCAACCGGAGTTCACGTGTGGATGAAAGGCCACACCGCATGATAAACTATTCGGTTTTCCTGATATCCGGCTACGTGTGTACAGGGCCTTAAACTGACCACCTCTATCTACTGCATCATCAACAGGAATGCACATAAAGAGAGATGTGACATCAAAAGAGACCATTGTTTCATCAGTCTCCATGATGACATCCCTCACCTTATCCACAAAGTCCATGGTGTTCTGTATGTGGTGTTCTGAGCTGCCAACTAAAGGGATGAGTCAGAGTCAGAGTTTCTTTATTGTCATTCGCACCTCATGTGGTACATGTGGTGGAGCGAAATTATGTACACAGGGTCCCAGTTACATCCAACAATAAAATGTATAAGAAAAACAGTAATAACATCTAAGATATGAACTAAGAAAAACATCAACTAAATATACACTAAGCACTCATAACATAAAAACATTGAACATCAGCACAAACATGAACATGAGTCTGTGAGCAGATGTGCACGCATGAACACATCAACATCAACAGATCAGCAGCAACATGATATGGTTTTTCACAGTGATTATTCTAGTTAGAGATTCATGAGTCTAACAGCCTCAGGGTAGAAGTTGTTCCTCATGAGTACAGACGCCAGATATTTGGAAACATTGTAAGTGACAGAGTTAATCATGCTAACAATTGGTCTTAAAGGTGCACCTTGTTTGTGAATTTAGATAAACCATACAGACTAGGTGTGTCCTCCCCTGGGTACAGTCTGTGGTACACAATACGATCAATAGCCTTGTCCTGCTCCAAATCTTTCAGACAATCTATTAACTTCTTCTTGTAAAAACTTCCTGGATCTCTTTTCAGAGGTTCATAAGTGGTTAAGTCATTAAGGAGTGTCATAACTTTCCCAAGATAGTCTTTCTGGTTCAAAATCACTGTGCACCTTCCTTTGTCTGCTGGGAGAATGATGATGTTTTTGTCCTTGCTAAGAGTGGTGAGTGCATCCCTTTCCTCTCAACTGACGTTGGAAGGTGGTGGTTTGGCATTGCTGAGGCAGGCTGAAACTTTGATTCTGAGTTGTTCTGCTTCACCTTCTTTCAATTAGTTGTTGCGGATGGCTGATTCTGTGGCTATGATCATCTCCACCAGAGGAA
>NC_056516.1:6833177-6841628 GCF_014905685.2 Nematolebias whitei | reverse complement strand
ATATACACATAGCTATATATACACATAGCTATATATAGCTATATATATATATAGCTATATATACATAGCTATATATAGCTATATATATATATAGCTATATATAGCTATATATATATATATATATAGCTATAGCTATAGCTCAGCACTGTGTAATCTGTGCTGAGTCTGTGTGCATCACACTGTGTTGGTCATGTTGCGGTTGTTGTTGTTATCCATTATTGTTTTTGTTGGTTTCTACTTTTTGGTGTCCTGTTATGTAATCTGTTGCGATGTGCTTGTTCTGTTTGTCCCTGTACAGCACTTTGGTGTGCTTTGTCACTGTTTAAAGTGCTTTATAAATAAATTGGTATGGTATGGTATGGTATATATATGTAGGTCCTAGGTGAGGGACCAGACAAAGTTCAGCCCAAAGACCCCGATGAAGAGAAAAACAAATGGACTTAATGTTCCCTTGCCCGGACGTGGGTCACCGGGGCCCCACTCTGGAGCCAGGCCTGGAGGTGGGGCACGCGGGCGAGCGCCTGGTGGCCGGGCTTTTACCCATGGAGCTCGGCCGGGCACAGCCCGAATAAGAGACGTGGGTCCCCCTTCCCATGGGCTCACCACCTGTGGAAGGGCCAAAGGGGTCGGGTGCAATGTGGGATGGGTGGTGACCGAGGGCGGGGACCCTGGCGGTCTGATCCTCGGCTACAGAAGCTGGCTATTGGGACGTGGAATGTCACCTCACTGGTGGGGAAGGAGCCTGAGCTGGTGTGTGAGGCTGAGAGGTTCCGGCTAGAAATAGTCGGACTCGCCTCTACGCATGGCTCTGGCTCTGGAACCAGTTTCCTTGAGAGGGGCTGGACACTCTTCCACTCTGGAGTTGCCCCTGGGTACTGGAAAGTGCACCTCCTGGGGACTCCCTTGTTCTGCTGGGGGACTTCAATGCTCATGTGGGCAATGACAGTGAGACCTGCGGTTGGGAGGAACGTCCCCCCTGATCTGAACCTGAGTGGTGTTCTGTTGTTGGACTTCTGTGCTTGTCATGGATTGTCAATAACGAACACCTTGTTCAAGCATAAGGGTGTCCATATGTGCTCTTGGCACCAGGACACCCTAGGCCGCAGTTCGATGATCAACTTTGTCATTGTTTCATCTGATCTGCGGCCACATGTCTTGGACACTCGGGTGAAGAGAGGGACGAAGCTGTCCACTGTAGTAACCTTTTTTTTTTTTTACAATTATTATACAATGAAATACTACATAATACATTCAAACCGAACAACAAAACCTTTTTACAGGCCCAAGCATTTGTTTAACAAATAAAAGTACTGTATAAATGTTTTTTTTACAAATAACTACTGTACTGGAGAGACTGTTTAGCCAATCAGAATGAAGAACACAATGCACGATGCAAATCCGTGAAGCAGTGATACCGTGAAAGGTGAACCGCGTTATAGTGAGGGTTCACTGTATATAAATGTGTGTGTGTGTATTAGTAATGTTATACTTGTAGTTCTCACTTAAATGAATTGTTTGTCTGAAATGCCAATGCAGTCAATACTAACCGGTAATTAACAGGTAATATACATCTAATTAATTAGATGGGTAATTATCAGGCTCCTCTCTTGTGGAACAAACTTCCAATCTCTGTCTGTGAGGCTGACACATTATCCAGTTTTAAAACTAGGCTTAAGACTTTCCTTTTTGATAAATAAAGTTTGATAAATAAAGTTAGTGTCGGCTTGGGTTTCCTGAGCTGTCCCTTAGTTATGCTGCTATAGGCTTAGACTACTGGAGGACAAACTGACCACATTTTTCACTCTGCTACTGTCTTTACTTATCCGGCTCAACCTGTTTTGTATTTGTAATTATTTTTTCTATCGTCTTTCAGGTACACCTGGACCTATATCTGGACCTGGACCTATATCTGGACTTACCATTCTGTGTTCATCTGTCTCTCCTTCCTGTCCTCTCAAACCAGCTGGTCAAAGCAGATGGCCGCTTGTCCTGAGCCTGATTCTGCTGGAGGTTTCTTCCTGTTAAAAGGGAGTTTTTCTTTCCACTGTTGCCACTGTGTTTGCTCAGGATGGGAGACTGCAACGAAGCCAAGATTCAACTTGTCTGCTGGATTCCATAGATAGAGAACTTTACTAACTGGCTTTTATGTATGTGAATGTTTCTGTAAAGTGCCCTGAGACAACTTTGTTGTGATTTGGCGCTATATAAATAAACTGAATTGAATTAATAAAACCTTCACCATACGTGACTGTTTAAACAATGAACAGGAAAGGGTGTTTCTTTGTTTAATTTATATTTTTGTAACACACTTGATAACTTGTCAAAAATATATCACCTGGTCAGCCTACTTCCATCTACAAAATATTCATTGTCTCCATCCTTCCCTCACTCCTCACTCCATTGCTGTTCTGGTCCACAGTCTGGTCACCTCTCGTTTAGATTACTGCAATTCTCTTCTTTTTGACCTATCACAGAAAACCCTCCATAAATTACAACTGGCCCAAAATTCAGCTGCCCGTATCATTACATGGACCCCCCTCAATCCATCACATCACACCCGTTTTACAACAGCTTCATTGGCTTCCTATCCCACATCAACTACAAAATATTCATCCTTACCTTCAAAGCTGTCCACAATCTCGATCCTCCATACCTTTCAGACCTTCTTCACCGTGCTACACCTGCTTGTACCCTCAGATCCTATTCTTCTATTCAGCTCATTGTTCCCCTTGCCCGTCTTGTTACTATGGGGAGCAGAGCATCCAGCTGCTCTGGGACTCACTCCCGCCTGATATTCACATCACAGACTCATTGCCACATTTCAAATCCAAACTCAAAACTCATCTGTTTAAAGTAGCTACGCACTGTGATTGCAACTGCAAGGTCTTATTTTAATTATATTTTTTACTTGTTTTTACTGTGTATATAATATTGTCTGTTTCTATGCTCAACTATGTAAGGTGACCTTGAGTGCCAAGAAAGGCGCCAACAAATAAAATGTATTATTACTATTATAACTTTATGGGGAATAGTGGAGGATAGAAAATGTGAACGCATGTTAGGAAGACTGACTAAATGTTAAAACAGGTTTAAAGGTAGCTGTTTGATTCTTGGGGATGGACAAAGCTCAAACATTTTCAGCCAGTACATCGACTAGCACATTAGTACATTAACCTTCCCCTGCCATGATTGGTATCAGAGAGCCAAAATTTCCATATTGGTCAGGCTTGAATATATATATATATATATATGTACACTCAAACTTCCAGATACTTTGAAACAACGCATGAACATTTTCATTAACTTTGAAAGACAAAATGAATAGTTTTGAGTCTCTTACCAAGAATTTCATCAAAGATTTTGTACAGCCCTGGAACATAGGTGATTTCCCTCTGATTCATCCCAACGTCCTCATCAAACACCCACATTTGCTGAAAAGAGTCAAGACATAAAGCATTAGGTGGGCAGCAGCGTCAGGGACAAAACGAAATGAACTCATTCATCCTCCTGATCTCAGAGCTCACTCTCTTCTGTGGCATTAGGTTTGTTCAATTCAATTCAAAAATACTTTATTAATCCCAGAGGGAAATTATTTGTTGTTGTATCCTGATGCATGCTCAACAAGTTATTTGTTGTTGTAACTCGTTATCCTCATTTCATTAAGAGATGTTATAGATGCTGATGGCTGTAGACCGGAAGGACCTCCCGCAAAGGTCCACCCCACAGTAGCTCCCAAGAAACCGGCCGCAGATGCCGCCCGACCTGTCCACCAAGACCCGGCCGGCCTCTCAGCCCACCCGGGCCGCAGGACCACCCGAACACCAGGCAGAACTCCCAGAGCAATGGCCACTACTCCCCCCAGCAGTCTGCCGAGCCCCCCACCGCTGCGGACAGCCAACTGCAGGCGCCGAGGAACGACCCCGTCCCCCCACTGCCACGAGCCACGTCCCCCACCAGCTCCAGGATCCCAGCAGCCAGGCACCCGAGCACAGCCGGCAGGTAGATGAGAATGCGTCCACAGAACATCCTTTTCAACTCATTTGGGATTTGAGGCTGTAGTTGAGATATTATTTGAGCTTTTGAGATGTTAATTAGCTGCTGTTGGTTGTAGAAAACTGCCTCGTTGCCATGGTTAGGCATCATAACAAATGTCAAAAACTAAAAAAGTTTCAGTAAAAATCCTTCCAGCTGCATGGCATCCGATATCAGAGGAAACAATCATCAAAAAAATGTGATTTACATCCAGAAAAAGAGGAATAAATGTTTCCAAACGTAAAATCTCAGAATGAAAGTAACAGAGCTGCTCCAACATGCAGCCATCTTGAGCGGCGCAATTCTAGAACATGAATATGGGTTGCCTCTTCAGGACTACAAACATCACAATGCTGATAAAACAGTCCTGTTTCATCAATACTGTGATGTTGATGTGATTGAGAACCAATTTACTGAGGGTGGACAAAACGACCTTAGCACCACAATAAGTGGATTTAGTTTTATTGGTTTCTACACTGGTTCCTGTTTAAGGAACAGTTACAGAAGAAAACCTGTTACAGCTCTTCCAGAGATGAAGACATGAGGAAGACGTTCTGTCATTTTAGCATCACACATTTAAAATGTTATGATCTGATGACAATAGGAGATGATATAGAGTAAGTACTGAAGGTAGCTTTTATCTACTGGTATTTGGGGATAAATGGGCTCATTGGATACAAATGCTTACAAATGCAAATACAAATACAAACACACTGCTGCAAACAGAGAAAAGTTTAAAACTGACACATACAGGGTTACTGCAGAAACTTGAGAAATTTACAACACAGGCAACTAAACCCCCTGCTGGGTAGTGTCAAATCATTTTGAATTGGGTTCTAGGCATCCCAGGAATCAGAAAAACCTAACGAAAATGTTAGAACAGATACCAACTTACAGTGCCTTGCGAAAGTATTCGGCCCCCTTGAACTTTTCAACCTTTTGCCACATTTCAGGCTTCAAACATAAAGATATAAAATTTTTATTTTTTGTTAAGAATCAACAACAAGTGGGACACAATCGTGAAGTGGAATGAAATTTATTGGATGTGTCAAACTTTTTTAACAAAAAACCCTGAAAAGTGGGGCGTGCAATATTATTCGACTCCCTTGTGTTAATACTTTGGAGCGCTGCCTTTTGCTGCAATTACAGCTGCAAGTCGCTTGGGGTATGTCTCTATCAGTTTTCCACATCAAGAGACTGAAATTTTTGCCCATTCTTCCTTGCAAAACAGCTCAAGCTCAGTGAGGTTGGATGGAGAGCGTTTGTGAACGGCAGTCTTCAGCTCTTTCCACAGATTCTCGATTGGATTCAGGTCTGGACTTTGACTTGGCCATTCCAACACCTGGATACGTTTATTTGTGAACCATTCCATTGTAGATTTGGCTTCATGTTTTGGATCATTGTCTTGTTGGAAGATAAATCTCCGTCCCAGTCTCAGGTCTCTTGCAGACTCAAACAGGTTTTCTTCCAGAATGGTCCTGTATTTGGCCCCATCCATCTTCCCTGTCCCTGCTGATGAAAAGCAGGCCCAAACCATGATGCTGCAACCACCATGTTTGACAGTGGGGATGGTATGTTCAGGGTGATGAGCTGTGTTGCTTTTACACCAAACATATCGTTTTGCATTGTGGCCAAACAGTTCAATTTTGGTTTCATCTGACCAGAGCACCTTCTTCCACATGTTTGGTGTGTCTCCCAGGTGGCTTGTGGCAAAATTTAAACAACACTTTTTATGGATATCTTTGAAAAATGGCTTTCTTCTTGCCACTCTTCCATAAAGGCCAGATTTGTGCAGTGTACTATGGACAGACTCTCTCACCTCAGCTGTAGATCTCTGCAGTTCATCCAGAGTGATCATGGGCCTCTTGGCTGCATTTCTGACCAGTCTTCTCCTTGTTCAAGATGAAAGTTTAGAGGAACGGCCAGGTCTTGGTAGATTTGCAGTGGTCTGACACTCCTTCCATTTCAATATGATTGCTTGCACAGTGCTCCTTGGGACGTTTAAAGCTTGGGAAATATTTTTGTATCCAAATCCGACTTTAAACTTCTCCACAACAGTATCTCGGACATGCCTGGTGTGTTCCTTGGTCTTCATGATGCTCTCTGCGCTTTGAATAGAACCCTGAGATTATCACAGAGCAGGTGCATTTATACGGAGACTTGATTACACATAGGTGGATTCTATTTATCATCATCAGTCATTTGGGACAACATTGGATCATTCATAGATCCTCACTGAACTTCTGGAGTGAGTTTGCTGCACTGAAAGTAAAGGGGCCGAATAATATTGCATGCCCCACTTTTCAGTTTTTTATTTGTTAAAAAAGTTTGACACATCCAATAAATTTCATTCCACTTCACGACTGTGCCCCACTTGTTGTTGATTCTTCACCAAAAATTAAAATTTTATATCTTTATGTTTGAAGCCTGAAATGTGGCAAAAGGTTGAAAATGTCAAGGGGGTCGAACACTTTCACAAGGCACTGTATACAGGTCCTTCTCAAAAAATTAGCATATTGTGATAAAGGTCATGATTTTCCATAATGTAATGATAAAAATGAAACTTTCATATATTTCAGATTCATTGCACACCAACTGAAATATTTCAGGTCTTTTATTGTTTAATTCAATTCAATTCAATTCAAAAATACTTTATTAATCCCAGAGGGAAATTATTTTGTTGTTGTAACTCGTTATCCTCATTTCATTAAGAGATGTTATAGATGCTGATGGCTGTAGACAGGAAGGATCTCTTGTAAAGGTCCATCTCACAGTGGATCCTAAGAAACTGGCTGCAGATGCCGTCCGATCCGTCCACCCAGACTCGGCTGGCCTCCTGGTTCCCCTGGACTGTAGGACCGCTTGAATGCTGGGCAGAACTCCTCCCAGAGCGATGGCCACTCCTCTCAGAAGTCTGCCGAGCTCCTCATAGCTGCGGACAGCCAACTGTAGGTGCTGAGGGACGATCCTGTTCTTCCGCTGTCGTGAGCCATGTTTCCTGCTAGTTCCAGGATCTCAGTGGTCAGGTACTCGAGGACAGCTGGCAGGTAGATGAGAATGCGTCCATAGAACATCCTTTTCAACTCATTTGAGAGTTGGGGCCATAGTTGAGAAATTATTTCAGCTTTTGAGATGTTATTCAGCTGCTGTTGTTGTAGAAAACTGCCTTGTTGCCATGGTTACGCATCATAACAAATGTCCAAAACTAAAAAAAAAAAAGTTTCAGTAAAAATCCTTCCAGCTGCACAGCATCCGATACCAGAGGAAACAATCATCCAAAAAATGTGATTTACATCCAGAAAAAGAGGAATTAAAGTTTTCTAAAGCAAAATCTCAGAATGAAAGTAACAGAGCTGCTCCAACATGCAGCCACCTTGAACGGCGCAATTCTAGAATACTGATGATTATGGCATACAGCTCATGAAAACCCAAAATGCCTGTCCCAAAAAATTAGCATATTCATCCCACCAATGAAAGACAAGTGTTTTTAATACAAAAAACGCCAACCTTCAAATAATCATGTTCAGTTATGCACTCAATACTTGGTCGGGAATCCTTTTGCATGAATGACTGCTTCAATGCGGCATGGCATGGAGGCAATCAGCATGTGGCACTGCTGAGGTGTTATGGAGGCCCAGGATGCTTCGATAGCGTCCTTAAGCTCATCTAGAGTGTTGGGTCTTGCGTCTCTCAACTTTCTCTTCACAATATCCCACAGGTTCTCTATGGGGTTCAGGTCAGGAGAGTTGGCAGGCCAATTGAGCACAGTAGTACCATGGTCAGTAAACCATTTACCAGTGGTTTTGGCACTGTGAGCAGGTGCCAGGTCGTGCTGAAAAATGAAATCTTCATCTCCATAAAGCTTTTCAGCAGAAGGAAGCATGAAGTGCTCCAAAATCTCCTGATAGCTAGCTGCATTGACCCTGCGCTTGATAAAACACAGTGGATCAACACCAGTAGCTGTCATGACACCCCAGTGACTGTGGAAACTTGACACTGGACCTCAAGCAATGTGAATTCTGTGTCTCCTCTCTTCCTCCAGACTCTGGGACCTTGATTTCCAAAGGAAACGCAAAATTTACTGTAATCAGAGAACATAACTTTGGACCACTCAGCAGCAGTCCAAGGCGAGATGCTTCTGACGCAGTCTCTTGTTCAAGAGTGGCTTGACCTGGGGAATGCAGCACCTGTAGCCCATTTCCTACACACGCCTGTGCACGGTGGCTCTGGATGTTTCTACTCCAGACTCAGTCCACTGCTTCCGCAGGTCCCCCAAGGTCTGGAATCGGCCCTTCTCCACAATCCTCCTCAGGGTCCGGTCACCTCTTCTCGTTGTGCAGTGTTTTCTGCCACACTTTTCCCTTCCCACAGACTTCCCACTGAGGTGCCTTGATACAGCACTCTGGGAACAGCCTATTC
>NC_056516.1:6831826-6833077 GCF_014905685.2 Nematolebias whitei | reverse complement strand
CTATGGGGTTCAGGTCAGGAGAGTTGGCAGGCCAATTGAGCACAGTAGTACCATGGTCAGTAAACCATTTACCAGTGGTTTTGGCACTGTGAGCAGGTGCCAGGTCGTGCTGAAAAATGAAATCTTCATCTCCATAAAGCTTTTCAGCAGAAGGAAGCATGAAGTGCTCCAAAATCTCCTGATAGCTAGCTGCATTGACCCTGCGCTTGATAAAACACAGTGGATCAACACCAGTAGCTGTCATGACACCCCAGTGACTGTGGAAACTTGACACTGGACCTCAAGCAATGTGAATTCTGTGTCTCCTCTCTTCCTCCAGACTCTGGGACCTTGATTTCCAAAGGAAACGCAAAATTTACTGTAATCAGAGAACATAACTTTGGACCACTCAGCAGCAGTCCAAGGCGAGATGCTTCTGACGCAGTCTCTTGTTCAAGAGTGGCTTGACCTGGGGAATGCAGCACCTGTAGCCCATTTCCTACACACGCCTGTGCACGGTGGCTCTGGATGTTTCTACTCCAGACTCAGTCCACTGCTTCCGCAGGTCCCCCAAGGTCTGGAATCGGCCCTTCTCCACAATCCTCCTCAGGGTCCGGTCACCTCTTCTCGTTGTGCAGCGTTTTCTGCCACACTTTTCCCTTCCCACAGACTTCCCACTGAGGTGCCTTGATACAGCACTCTGGGAACAGCCTATTCATTCAGCAATTTCTTTCTGTCTTACCCTCTTGCTTGAGGGTGTCAATGATGGCCTTCTGGACAGCAGTCAGGTTGGCATTCTTACCCATGATTGCGGTTTTGAGTAATGAACAAGGCTGGGAGTTTTTAAAAGCCTCAGGAATCTTTTGCAGGTGTTTAGAGTTACGTCGTTGATTCAGATGGTTAGGTTAATAGCTTGTTTAGAGAACCTTTTCATGATATGCTAATTTTTTGAGACAGGCATTTTGGGTTTTCATGAGCTGTATGCCATAATCATCAGTATTAAAACAATTAAAGACTTGAAATATTTCAGTTGGTGTGCAATGAATCTGAAATATATGAAAGTTCCATTTTTATCATTACATTATGGAAAATAATGACCTTTATCACAATATGCTATTTTTTTGAGAAGGACCTGTATAACTCAGGTGGAGTTGACTGTTACGCTGCAGGTATTTCTACGACAGATACAGACTTTAGATATCAGGACAGATTATCTTATATATAAAGATATATATATATATATATATATATATAGATATATATATAGATATA
>NC_056516.1:6810869-6831726 GCF_014905685.2 Nematolebias whitei | reverse complement strand
GATAGATAGATAGATAGATAGATAGATAGATAGATAGATAGATAACAGGATTTTTGACCAATTTGTCTTTCATTTAACAAAAAAACTCAAAACATCTTAAATTCATTTCAGTTTATTATATAGAGCCAATTCTACGGTGGCCCTAAGGTGTAAATGAACAACATTTGAAAAAACAGAATTACATTTTGACAAAACACAATAAAAACAACAAAATCACAACAACATTTGAAAAAACGGAATTACATTTAGTCAAAGCGGAAGTGACCGAAGCGGAAGTGGCCTGAATCACATTAGAAAAAAACAGAATTACATTAGAATAGAAACAGAAATAGAATAGGAACAGCCTTTATTGTCCCACGGATGGGAAATTCAAGTGTAACAGTAGCAACAGCAGCAACTGACAAAAAGATAAAAAGATTTCACGCAAAAGTTCCCAAATGTTAATAAACAATACAATATATAAGAAATAAGATAAACAATATTAATAATAATGTTCAATATGTATTGGAACATTGAGAAAGGCAGACTATTTACAGTACAGTATTATAGGCAGAGTGTGTATTTTAGCAGAGGTCAGCATGTTTTTATACTTATTGAGTTTGTTGGGAGCAGTGATGGTTGTAGAGTCTAACAGCTGCTTGGAGGAAGGACCTGCGGTAACACTCCTTTGTGCATTTAGGATGCAGTAATCTGTCACTGAACGAACTCTCCAGTTCAGCAACAGCTTCATGCATGGGTTGGGAGACGTTGTCCAGCAATGATGTTATTTTAGCTAGAGTCCTTCTGTCTCCCACCAACTGCACTGGGTCGAGGGGGCATCCAAACACCGAGCTGGCCTTCTTGATGAGCTTATCTAGCTTCTTCTTCTCAGCTAATGATAAGCTGCTGCTCCAACACAAAACACCATAGAAGATGGCTGATGCCACTACAGAGTCAAAGAAGGTCTTCAGGAGCACCCCCTGCACTCCAAAAGACCTCAGTCTCCTCAGCAGGTACAGTCTGCTCTGACCCTTCCTGTAAAGTGCATCAGTGTTGTGAGACCAGTCCAGTTTATTGTTCAGGTGAACACCCAGGTACAAACCAGATTCCAAAAAAGTTGGGACACTAAACAAATTGTGAATAAAAACTGAATGCAATGATGTGGAGATGGCAAATGGCAATATTTTATTCATAATATAACATAAATGACAGATCAAAAGCTTAATCTGAGTAAATGTAACATTTTAAAGAAAAAATATGTTGATTCAAAATTTCACAGTGTCAACAAATCCCAAAAAAGTTGGGACAAGTAGCAATAAGTGGCTGGAAAAAGGAAATTGGGCATTTAACGAACAGCTGGCAGACCAATTAACACTAATTAGGTCAATTGACAACAATGATTGGGTATAAAAAGAGCTTCTCAGAGTGTCAGTGTCTCTCAGAAGCCAAGATGGTAAGAGGATCACCAATTCCACCATTGTTGCGCAGAAAGATAGTGCAGCATTACCAGAATGGTGTTACCCAGCGTAAAATAGCAAAGACTTTTAAGTTATCATCATCAACCGTGCATAACATCGTCAAAAGATTGAGAGAATTTGGAAAAATCGCTGTGCATGTGCATAAGGGTCAAGGCCGTAAAACTCTACTGGATGCTCGTGATCTCCGGGCCCTTAAACGTCACTGCAGCTCAAACAGGAATGCCACTGTCAAGGAAATAACAGAATGGGCTCAGGAATACTTCCAGAAAGCATCGTTAGTGAACACAATCCACCGTGCCATCCGCCGTTGCCAGCTGAAACTCTACAGTGCAAAGAGGAAGCCATTTCTAAGCAAGCTCCACAAGCTCAGACGTTTGCACTGGGCCAGAGGTCATTTAAAATAGAGTGTGGCAAAATGGAAGACTGTTCTTTGCTCATATGAGTCACGATTTTTAAGTTCTTTATGGAACACTGGGACGCCATGTCATCCGGACCAGAGAGGACAAGGATAGCCCAAGTTGTTATCAACGCTCCGTTCAGAAGCCTGCATCACTGAACGTATGGGGTTGCATGAGCGCTTGTGGCATGGACTGCTTGCATGTCTGGAAAGGCACCATTAATGCAGAGAACTATGTTCAGGTTCTAGAACAACATATGCTCCCATCTAGACGTCATCTCTTTCAGGGAAGAACCTGCATTTTTCAACACCATAATGCCAGACCACATTCTGCAGCAATCACAACATCATGGCTACGTAGGAGAAGGATCCGGGTACTGAAATGGCCAGCCTGCAGTCTAGATCTTTCACCTATAGAGAACATTTGGCGCATAATAAAGAGGAAGGTGCGACAAAGAAGGCCCAAGACGATTGAACAGTTAGAGGCCTGTATTAGACATGAATGGGAGAGCATTCCTATTTCTAAACTTGAGAAACTGGTCTCCTCTGTCCCCAGACATCTGTTGAGTGTTGTAAGAAGAAGAGAGGATGCCACACAGTGGTAAAAATGGACTTGTCCCAACTTTTTTGGGATTTGTTGATGCCATGAAATTTGGAAACAAAGATTTTTCCCTTAAAATGATACATTCTCTCAGTTTAAACTTTTGATCTGTGATTTGTGTTCTATTCTTGTACTTGTAAGAGTCCATGATCTCGATGTCCACTGTGCCTGCGGAAATCCACCAACAGCTCCTTAGTTTTAGTAGCGTTGATCAGGAGGTGGTTCTGCTGGCACCAGTCCACAAAGTCTTGAGTCCGCTGTCTGTACTCTAAGTCGTCCTCACCTGTGATGAGGCCGACTATGGCAGAGTCATCAGAGAACTTTTGCAGATGGCAGTGTGGGGAGTTGATGGAGAAGTCTGCAGTGTAGAGGGTGAAGAGGAATGGTGCCAGCACAGTTCCCTGTGGGACCCCCGTACTGCAGACCAGCATGTCAGAGACACAACCCTGAGTCCTCACATACTGTGGGCGTCCAGTGAGGTAATCCAGTATCCATTGGGACATGTGGTGATCCACTCCTGATAACTCCAGCTTGTCCCGCAGAAGTCCTGGCTGGATGGTGTTGAAAGCGCTGGAGAAATCAAAGAACATGATCCTCACGGTGCTTCCAGGTTTCTCCAGGTGGGTCAGAGCTTGGTGCCTGAGGTAGATGATGGCGTCATCCACCCCGATGCCAGGCCCCGATGCCATTAGGAAAAACGGAATTACATTAAGCCAAAGCGGAAGTGGCCGAAGCGGAAGTGGCCCAAATCGCATTAGAAAAAACAGAATTACATTTGAAAAAAATAGAATAACATTAGAAAAAAACGTAATTACATTTGAAAATAACAGAATAACATTTGAAAAAACGGAAATACATTAAGTCAAACAGGAATTTTTTTTTTTTACTGTATTAACAGCATAAAACCGAACAACAGAACAATATACAGTACACATACAACGGAGATATGTGTGTACTGTATTTTCTAAAAAAGTTGTCAGGTCCTCTAGATGTTCAAAAAACAACAACAATAAATAAATAAATAAAATCGTAGAAACGTTTCATCTTTCGTCCGAAAGGCTTCTTCAGTCTGACGAGCTGTATTCAGCTCAGTCTTATAAATAGCACCTTCTCATAGTGGATCAACCAGTTTGTTGTTGATATTCAAAACTAGCTGTTCACATGATCAAGGAGTACCATCAGCCTAACAAGGGCTCGTTAGCACCCTGATGGCTGCTTGCTATCCACAGGGGGGTGAGTGATACTAAAGCCCCCAGTATACTGCCGCGTACGTCTGTTCACGCATACGTACGCGTGTACTGTACGCAGGGGGTTCAGACTTTGTACTCCAGCGTACACCCTGAGCAGCTGCATAGCAGCTTCACAGACAAGGCGTGTTTACCTTGGGGACAAATTGAGGTCGCCGATTGATCATTTGCTGACACACGCCTACTGGATTGATTGACAGGTTGGAAAAAATAAAAAAAAACGAGCGCTGGCAGCCTCACGCAGCGGTGTTCTGTTTATATGTTGTTAATAAAAAGATCTAAAAAATAAAATAAAAAATAAGAGCGCTGGCTCTACAGCCCACACATCAGACCAGCCCACCATGAAATCTCCAGACCCTCCAGCAGCCATGTTGGACCTGAGTTTAATTCGCTCGTGACAAATTCCTTCATTTCTCACCATTTCAGTCATTGCATCAACAGGAGGAAGAGATCACTTGCCTCTTGGCAAAAAACAAAAACAAAAGAAAAGGCCAGATCAGAGATGAAGAAGGGGAATTTAATACATTGGTGTTACATACAAAACAGTCCATCGCTGGGCAGTTTATTGTGCGACACTGCGTACGCATATGCGGCCGTAAAAATTTGAGCTTTGCACGGACATGCCCTGGGGGGTACGCTCATACCTCCGCGTTTGTACGTGCGTACCTCTGCATATGGACGTACGCGGCAGTATACTGGGGGCTTAACAATAACAGCATTGTAAGAGGTTGAACACGGAAGCCTCCAGAGGACCTGACTTAAGTTTTTTTTATTTTTCTACCTGGATTATTGAGCATGCATCAGGATGTACTGTATATTGTTTTTCAAATGTAATTCTGTTTTTTTCCTAATGTGATTCTGTTTTTTTTCTAATGTGATTCTGTTTTTTCAAATGCCATTCTGCTTTTTCTAATGTAATTCTGTTTTTTTCTAATACGATTCTGTTTTTTCAAATGTAATTCTGTTTTTTCTAATGTGATTCCGGCCACTTCCGCTTTGACTTAATGTAATTCTGTTTTTTTTCTAATGTTGTTGTGTTTTTTCAAATGTAATTCCGTTTTTTCAAATGTTGTTCATTTGCACCTTAGGGCCACCGTAGACAACAGAAGCCAGCTGAGGGCACTAAACAAAATATTCACACATAAAATGAGAAATAAAAGTTATTTATCTAAGGAAGCAGCAGGTTGTGTTGAATCTTCACTTGAAACAGATATCATCTAAAACTAATCAAGACGGAGACACGTCTGTGATGCATGTTAGCTTAGCGGTATATTAGTTCCAACAGTTGTCAGCAGACTCCAAACACAGCATCCACAGGCCTAGGGCTGAGTACCGAACCGAAGTTCTTTTATGGCACCGACCGAACTGCACCGGTATGTATTGAAACGTCACTCTTCTTTCGGTGTCAAGTTTGGGTATTGGCTGTAAGGTGTCACATGGTTTAGGCATGCAGGCAGGTAAAACACCAGACATATGACAAACAGACTACACCCAGATTACACCCAGAGCTGTATAGAGCCGCCGTACCTAATCTATGTATAATTATGTCTATGGTGCTGGTGACGCCCACAGACGGGTTCACGTGTGCAGCGCGTGTTGTCGAAGCCGTTCGACAACACGCGCTGCAGAACGTTGCTCCGTGTTTTTCTGCGAGGAGAGAGGAGTTCAGCAGCCTCCCCCTCCTCCTCTCAGCCTTAAAGTCAGCCTGTGAGTAGAGCCTGAACGTCCTAATTTATTATCTCCACGACCGGACTCTTCATCAAAGGACTCCGAGGACGGCTCTGTGTGCTTCAGCTGGTGAGTTTACGTTTGTTAGCGTAACTGCAGCTTAACACGTACATCGCGGTGAAATAAATTATGATCCATGTAACGCTAACTTAAGATATTAGTGTGTAAATTTATTTTATCTACGTGGCTAGCTAAACTCAGAAACTAACTAAAGATTGACAGTAACATAAATCTTAGCTTGTAAAACTGCTCATCCTTCCAGTCAGCTGCTTAAACAGTTCACTAATGTTCACCGTTTATGCTAATGTTCTCCTCACAGGACGTTCTGACCCAGATGTGAGGACAGACAGAAAAGTGAGGTAGAGGCCACAGGACAGTCAGACTTTGTTGTTAAAAATTTGCTGCTTTTTCTACAGTGGAGCTGCATGTTGGAGGTAAATTAAACTTTAAAGGATTTTGTTGACCAGTTAAACCTTTATCTCTCAGCCTAGATAATGTTTTTTGATCAATAATAACACAACCATGTTATTGTTGATGTTTTGTTCTAATGTCCATTAGGAAGATGATCAGAGCCCTAAACCCCAGAGAATCACAGAGAAGATTAAGGCAGAGACACAGAGGTGCAGAAGTCTGCATCATCCCTACCTCATTGAATCCAGTGACCTGCTGGTGGGATGTGAGGGACAATATGTCAGTGCTATCAAACTGACAACCAGGTATCTGTGTGTGCAACAATCATCATCTACAGCCTCAGAGTGAACATTTCCTACTGCTGGAGACACCATCAGCCAGGAGTGGGCTTGTTTGTGTCCAGAGAAAACCAACATGTTGATTTTTCTGAAGAAAAACTGTTCAGTGAAAAGGTCCTCAGTGTGTAGCAGTGAGCATTAAACACTGATGTGTCACTGGTTTGTAACTGGTCTTTTGACCTGGAAATTATTTGTTTATTTTTATGTAAGAAAACTGCTTGGAATAGAAAAATACCAAAGTTAAAAAATAAAACTCACAATTTGTACTGTAATGTGCAACGTAATTTTATTCTTGTTAGAATTAATAGTAATTACAAAATTGATACCGAAAAAAGAACCGTCCAGGAACCGACACCGAAGTGAAGGTACCGATACCAAATTATTTTTAGAAAAGTACCCAGACCTATAGCAGCATCACAGACATAAGAAGTTATGAAGTCATAATCAGCAGCAGCTGTCAATCAATTTGTACAGCGAGGTAACATACATGTTCAAGAATCTAATAATTATTTCACATTTATCTTTATTCTTTATCTTGCAGCAGCTCCAGCTGAATTCAGGCAGCTCAAAAACTTCACTTAGTTTTCTTTAACTACAGACAAGATCAAAAAATCTGATCCACATCAAAACCATCATATTGTGAACATTTGAATAAGACGGATTAAGCCTTTAACTTTGACTGTTCATATTCCTCAGAGGGAAAATCAACCACTTTATTTAACTGCTTAAAAATGCTAGTTTAAAATATTCTTTCACAAAAAACTAGGCAGTCTTTTAGAGCCGTCAGTCTGAAATAAAAATATAAGTGTAAGTGCTATGTGTTGTCATCAATGTAGATTTCTACACAATGACAAAATTATTTCTCTGCATTAACCCATCACACGTGAGATAAACCCAGGTGGAACAGCGGGCAGCTATGTAAGTGTCCGGGGAGCAATTAGGGATTGGATGTCTTACTCAGAGACATCACGATGTGGGCATGGCGAGGAGTTGAACCCGTGACTTTCTGGTCCCAAGTCGGCAAATTAGCTGCTCCTGTAATGGGGGTGTTTTTTTCCCAGAGACTGCCCGTCTTTGTTGCAGCCTCTTGCTCTGAAGCGCTTCAGGTATGACAATGATTTTCAGAAAACAATGTGACGTAGATTATTTATCATACTTCTGGTTTTACTTGGCCTATCAACGCGATAAAAAAAATCTGTTGTGTAGTTTAAAGTGTGTACTTTTTATAAATTAAAATGGAGTCCCTGAGAGACTGTGTCTTTCCCACTACAGCGATTGAAATAGGTCATGTGACTATCACGTGCCAGTGCGTCAATTAACTCCAAAGGAAAAAAAAACATTAGTCAGAGTAGGCGGGGCCAGACACGAGTAGGCAGCAAAATCGCCACCCGCTGCCCGTTACTGAGAAGGCAGCTTCCCCTCTCCATCTAGCTTCACAGAGATTTTAAACTCTGTCATTTACATTCTGTAAATCTGATTCAAACTTGTTCAGTGGTTCATTAGGTTGTGTATAACAGACAGGCACATGCACACAGACACATTATTACCTGTCTTCACCCACCAACTCACCTGAGTCAGGGGCTCCACCGAGCCGATGTACGAGTCTGGACGCAGGAGGATGTGCTCCAACTGGGTCTTCTTCTGATACACTCGCTCCACAGATAACTTGGAGCCAGCCTTGTCTTTCTTGGTACCTTCCATCTTTCCAACGTCACCTCGGTCATTGGCAGCCTCCTGTTGAGAAGAACCATTGATACTGTTAAAAATCATTAATTATCTGTATTTGTCCAAACACACAACAGCAGTTGAGTTGGCAGGCTGCCAACGCTCACTACCATGGAGAAACAACTACTGATTTTCTTTGGTGTGGTGAAACTCAGACGACGGTGAACATTTCATACACAAAGCTAAAAGAAAATCCACAAACCTCTTAACAAGTGGCCTCAGCGTTCACAATTGTTCTATTTCGTATAGCCTTCGCCCTTTAAGAGCTGTCGCTAGTGGGTTTTATCCCGTCATGCAAAGCATCACAATGAAAAGTTTAGTCCACGCCCACCTGTTGTGTGGGCCCCACCCGATCTGTATAAATTACGTTAAGAGCGGGTAATCGGCTCCCATTTTTCTTCAGCAAGCTAATATCACTGTCAGAAGAACTAAGAAGGGAAGTTGTCCAGCTTGACCAGAGCAACCGTTGTTAAGGCTGCGTGGGGTCCCGCCACGCCAACCTCCTGCCGTCCCGGTGAGTTTCTCCTCCCCGAGGAGAAGCAGACGAGCAGCCTTGTTCAAGGTAAGCGCCGAGGAATATTTCTCAGTGGCGGGTCGCTACACACTGGATGACGCCATCGACCCCCTTTTTCCTTTTATCGCCGACTCTCGGAGTGAATCGGATGGTTCCTCCAGAACAGGCGACGTCAGCAGCAGCCCCCGCTGCTCACTCCCTCCTGGAGAGTGTAGTGTCTGAACGAGGGGGGCTGAGCAGATGCACACCCCCCACCCGGCCTTTGTCGCATCGGCAATCACACCACTCCCAGCCGTTGTTGCCCTCCTCTTGGAGCTGCCCGGCATAATCCAGGAGGCGGCTGACATAAAGGGACTTTTTTCCATCCCTCTCCTTCCCCCGCCCAGATCGGATGACCTAGCGGGAAGGTTTTTTGGCTCCACCCCGGCTTGCTGTCCTGATCCCATCTGGCCTTGTTTCCCAGCAGTGACGTCCTACTGGAACGAGGCTGCAGCCAGACCTGGTAGACTGAGAGTGCCGGTTTCCACATCCGCGCCCATCACCAGAGTAGAGGGGTTTTACCGAGCGGAAATTCCCTCGGTGCCCCACCTGGAGCCAAGCCTGGCGGAGGCTCTCGGAGCAAAGTTGTCTAAGTTGGACCAGCGTCCTGCACCTCCGGGGAGATATGACCAGACGGTAACGTCGCTCTCCAACCGAGCTCACCAGTATGCGTTCCAGACGGCCGCAGCGAACAATACGCTGCGCCACTGACATACAGCATCTCAGTGGTCGGAGGGACAGACCTGCCTGAGGAGACAAGAGCTCCCTCTGCAGGCATCTGACATCATCCTCAACCCTTGTGCCTCGTCTGCTGTCTGACATGCTTGAGAAATCGAAAAAGCTGGAGGAGTTGTCGGAGACTGTGCGCCATATGATCAGCCGCACGCCTCATCCCGCCTTCCGGCCCCTTGAAGGATCGTCATGGCCAAAGGCAACAACAGAGACGCTCCACAGCTGCAGCAGCGTCCTACCGCTCCGCCACCAGCCCCGCCCGTCAGAGAACAGCCCTTCTCATCCCGGCAACCAGCGGTTCAGCGTTTCCCCAGAGATCGCCAACAGGCAGCGCCCTGGGACAACAAACCGCAGGGCTCACGGGGGAAAAGATTCAGGAATGACTCCTTGCGGGGGATGTGTGTGTGCAAATGATGACAGGAGTTTTGAACTAAAACTCGAACATCATTCAAAGATTAAAGTGTCTGACTCAGCCTGTCTGTCAGTTCGAATGATCTCACAGCGGCTTCTCCTCACACATCAAATACACAAACGAGCCGGTGTCCATAAAACAGGTTTTTTCAAAATCACCGCAGCTCAAGGAACACACAGAACGCTCACGTGACACAGCAGCCAAAAGTGAATGTTTTCAGCAGTCCGAGTCCAGTGGGAAACCTCGCTCTCAGCTTGAAGTGTGCGCTGCTTCCTCTCACTGCAGCGGTGTCAAACACGTGCTCCCGCGGCGCCGGCAGTTTTCACCCAAACGGCGCCACGTTAATGAGGTTGCGCACACCTCTCCTCAGCACACGCTGGCTCACATCAGCATAAATATGAGCCAGCAGCCTGAGCGCGGCATAGAAGCACCGCGCACCCGCGGCAGCCCTAAACCTACACGGTTCCGCATGCTCGGGGCACGTGCACCTTCACTTAGCGCACGCCGGCTCACATCAGCATGAATGTGAGCTCGCAGCCTGAGCGCGGCACAGAAGCACTGTGCACCCACGGCAGCCCTATATCTACACGGTTCCGCATGCTCAGCGCACGCCGGCTCACATGAGCATGAATGTGAGCCCGCAGCCTGAGCGCGGCACAGAAGCACCGCGCACCCGTGGCAGCCCTAAAATCTACACGGTTCCGCATGCTCAGGGCGCGTGCACCTTCACTCAGCGCACACCAGCTCACATCGACAACGGATGCGAGCCCACAGCCTCAGTGTGGCACACATGACGGCGGTGATTGGCGTTCGTAAATAACGTGACGCAGCATAAACGCGTGCCCGCTTCCCGAATGTTATGCGGAGTAGCAGCGAGCGTGCGCTTTAGACAGATGGATGAACTGTTTCTATCAGCGGGGGATACATGCTGCAATTACAGCTCAAGCCCCCGTTTGGAGAGTTTTAGAGAGAGTTTTGTCATCCTGAGTCCAGATCTCATCCCTGCACACAGAAGTTCAGGAAATTTCTGGTAAAATATGTAATTTCCAGGGTTCCCGACGGAGAGGAAAACACAGGGTTTTACTCACGTTACTTCCTGGTCCCAAAACAGACCGGAGGGATATGAACCATGTTGGACTTGTCAATTTTTCAACACAGTTTCACATGTTGACAACCAGACAGCAGTTAGACAACACTCAGTAAAACAATTGATTATCTCCATCGATCTGGAAGACGCCTACTTCCACATCCCGATCAACCGTTACACAGAGCAGGGATGAGAATTTTATTTTACCTAGACGATTTGTTGCTGCCGACTGTTCCAGACAGGAAGCAGCAGCGTGGACCCAGATGCTGATGTCACACCTGTTAAATCTGCGCTTCGCCATAAATTGGGAGAAAAGCTCGATTCTCTCGGCCCAGACGATTGTTTATCTGGGAGTGGAGCTAACTCGATCACCATGAGTGCTCGCTTATCACAGATAAGAATTGAAACTCTAAAAGACCAGCTCTGCCACGTAAGGCCTGGCAGAGTAGTAACAGCCATTTCCATCATGAAGCTGTTAGGAATGATGTTGTCAGCTCACACAGTGGTTCCGCTGGGCTTACTCCACATGCGACGCCTCGAGAGATGGTTTGCTCGTCTGCGTGTGGATCCGGTAAAGCAGAAGAGACGGATGATCACTGTACCTCCCTCCGTGAGAACAGACCTCAGACACGAGGGAAACCCCTTGGTTAAGTCGGAGGGAGTCCCTGTCAGCAGACATATGACACACGTGTCAGTCTTCCCAGACATGTCGCTGTCAGGTTGGGGGGAACATGCCTATCCCGAGCTGTAGGGGCGCTGTGGCCACCTCACACAACAACTCGTATAAACGTTCTGGAAGGTCGTACGGTTTTGAATGTGATTAAACATTTTGCCTCTGTGCTCCGGAATCAACATGTGTTGATTCACACAGACAACAAGGTGACTGCTGCATTCATAAACCGGCAGGGGGGTGTGCGCTCAGCCCAAATGTTACACATTGCGAGACGGTTTCTGTATTGGGCACACCAAAATCTGCTCTCCATCAAAGTAGTGTACATCCCCGATGTTCTGAACAAAGGGGCAGATGTGATGTCCAGGGTCAGTCTGCGTCATGGGGACTGGACCCCCCATCCAGACCTGATGGCTCAGACGTGGCAGAAATTTAGCAAAGTGGCCGTGGACCTGTTTGCAATATGAGAGAACGCTCAGTGTCAACTATGGTTCTCAATGAGCCCACGACATGAACCACCGCTAGGGGTGGACGTGTTTGCTCACAGCCTGTGGCCCAAAATGCTTCTTTACGGATTTCCTCCACTCCCTCCGATATCACGGTTTTCTGAACAGAGTTCAGGAGGGATTGACAGCTCTCCTGGTGGCTCCAGAGCACGTGAACGCACCATGGTTCCCAATTCTACAACGCCTGTTATCGGGGCTCCCGTGGAAACTGCCGTGGAGGGAGGACGCTCTCCTCCAAGCGGGAGGAGCGATCAGGAGTTACCCAGAAATAGGCCAGCACCTTTGGGTCTGGCTGCTGAGCGGACCTGCTTAGAGAGGATGGGTCTCTCTCAAGATGTGTGCGTACGATCCAGGATTCACATGCTGCATCTACCACAGCGCTGTACACATCAAAGTGGACAGATTTTCGGCGCTGGTGTACAGAGAATGGTGTAGAGGCCACCTCATGTCCGCTAGGTGGCATGCTGTCCTTTCTGCAACAGCTGATGGACAGAAATCTGGTATTCAGCATGATTAAAACGTACGCTGCAGCCATCTCTTTCTGTCACGAGGCTTCAGGGACAGAACAGCTTTTAATCATCCGCTGATGAAGCGTTTTTTAAAAGGTGTACAGAGACGCAGGCCTGTTTCATGCCCACTTGCTCCACAGTGGGATTTAACGCTGGTTCTGAGGGCCCTGAACAAAGCTCCATTTGAGCCACTGAATCAGGTTCCAATTAAATTCTTGTCTCTTTAAACAGCCCTGCTGTTGGCTTTAACATCCGTTAAGAGGGTTAGTGATTTATCTGCCCTCACTGTCGCTCCGTCATGCCTCAGAATTCAGGCTGACGGCAGCTCAGCTGATCTGAGACCTAACCCAGCGTTTATGCCTAAAACATCACAAGCTCTTTTAAATCAAGAGTGGTATCGTTGGAGGTTTTTTTCCCTCCCCCCACAAATCAGAAGAAGAAGCATCTTTCCATCTTCTCTGTCCTGTGCGGGCGTTGACGCGTTACATAGCACGCATGGCCGCAATGCGTCACTCAACATTTGTTTGTGCATTATAGAGATGCATCTGCAGGTCGCCCGTTATCCACCCAGTGCCTGTCACACTGGCTGTGTGAGGCCATTTCTGAAGCCTACAGAGCATCAGATTTAGAGCCTCCTGATAACCTCAGGGCGCACTCGACCAGGGGTATCGTCGCATCTTCGACTGCTTTGCATAATGGTATGACAATGCAGGATATTTGCACTGTGGCCGCGTGGTCAACACCCTACTCATTTATTCGCTTTTATATACGTGATGTGTTGACTCGTTCCATGACGCATTCTGTCCTTAGTGCCTTAACAGAATGAATATTGTTGTTTCATGGAATCTCGTTTAAACTCACATCTGACTACATGCATTTTCAGTATGAGATGTCGTTATCAGTCAAGTTCTGACTGTTGTTCTTGTTCTATTGTTACCAATCAGTTCATTTGATTAATAATCAGTTCACTTGTTATTATTAATCTGTTCATATTGATCAACTGTGGATCTGCTTGGTTCACGGCCTTTTTCAGCCTCTTCCTTTTCCCCTTTGAAAACTTTTCCGGGGCGTTCATGCACTCAGAACGCATAACTACGCAGCATGCGTCTGTGCATGGTACGCATAATTACGCAACGCGCAATTAAGCACATGGAGAGCTGAGTGACAACAAGACATTTTTGGGGCAAGCTGGCGCTTCATATGGTGTTCGAATGGACCCAGTGAGGCGAGGATTACATCTGCTTTGCCCTTAACCCACTAGCGACAGCTCTTAAAGGGCAAAGCTTATACGAAATAGAACGTTGGTTACGTACTGTAACCCCAGATTCTATGAGTATAGGCGTAGCCCTTTATGCGTCGGGCCTCACTGGCTCCTAAATGGCTGAAGAAAAAGCTATTTGGGAGCCGATTACCCGCTCTTCACGTAATTTATACGGACCGGGTGGGGCCCACACAACAGGTGGGCGTGGACTTAACTTTTCAGTGCAATGCGTTGCATGACGGGATGAAACCCACTAGCGACAGCTCTTAAAGGGCTACGCCTATACTCATAGAATCTGGGGTTACAGTACGTAACCAACAATTTCAGTACATCAAGACATTCATTAGGAATTCATCCTCAGGCAAAATTCATGGAATCATCAGGGATGTTTGTTCAGTTGTTTAGTCAAAAAAATAAATAAAAATTTAAAAATACAGACATGCCACAAAACGTTTGTTCATCTAAATTCCAACCTTCTGGCATCAGCAATTTTCTAGTTATGAGTATGAAGCTTCACCTAACACTTTCGGGTCACAGGTCACGTGGGATAAACACTGAGGTTGTTCTGGAAACACCGCTAGACTTCACCAGGTAAACATACACGGATATACGACCGGTTTATTTGTTCAAAACTGATTTGTGTTCAACTTTCCTTTAAGATCAGAGGTGAGATTTTTCATATAAATCGTTGAGATGTGAATCTGCTTGTTGAGCATATTTTGGTTGCCACAGTTGAGTGTTCATTGTTATAAATAGTACATGAGAAAAAGTCCCAACCAGCTGCAGAATCTAGTAATACAACAGGTAGTGAATAATCTAATATTTTGAATATCTTGGGACTTGCTCAGTTCATCAATGTGGACAAGTGCAGATAAAGAATACATTTCCAAAATAACTGAAACACTAAAACACAATAAAATTATATTTTATTGGTAAATGCATAAAACTATCTTCGGTATATCAAAATCATGTGAAAAAATAAATCATCACAGATTACAAAGGACATTTCTTCAAAAAGCTTTGATATTAATTTGATAATATAATCAGGCAAGCTGAATAAACTATTTCTTGACAGATATTGAATTATCAGGGAGACTCTTGAGAGTTTGCTGGCCCAGTTTAACCCAGTCAGAATCGGGTCATAATTTCATTATAATCCCGTCTCTGAGCAGATCAAAACATAGGACCAGTCTAAATAGGAAATATCTTAACAGTTTATAATGTATAACCCCTAACCCCTACCAATGATGCCGTGCATGCAGCAAACTAAAAAAAAAACTTAATAAAATGAAGGTGATATAACTGTCGTATTCGGATATAATCACTTTTTACATCAAGCAGAATCATGAGAAAACTCTGCCTGATTAGTACTTTGCTGGACCTTCTCTGGCTTGATAACAACATAAAATATCCGAGTTATGAGTCTAATTAAAGACAAACCATTTGCCTCCAAATGCCTCTTATTGCTGTTCTCAGATCAGCTCTGACAGAACACTGCACTGTTTGCAGACCAATATGTCTTATTTGAAGGACACTTTTCACGTTCTTTGCTCTACACAATAAAAAAAATGTATCACCAAACATCTTTACAACTGATTGAGTAAGAAAAGTGTCCAGAGTTATAATTTAATTCAGTTTATTTAAATAGCTCCAAGTCACAACTGAAGTTGTCCAGGGCACTAAACAGAAACATTCATATATACATATAAAAAAGTCATTAAATAAAAATTCAATCTAAGGAAGCGGAATACAACCTTCTGATATGTGTAAACCCCACTACAGTCCACTTGGGTGAGGACCCTGACTTTTAACCTCTTTAGAGGTCAGGTTCAGGTGTCAACAGGGGGCAGCGCCTCCTGGGGCCACATTATCCGCGGGTCGCAGAATATGATGCAACACCGGTGATGAGTTTAAATGGACGCAGCAGCCGGTTCGGTTCTGCTGAGGCAGAACAACAAGACCGCCCGGGGGAGCTCGGGTTGAACCAGTATAGGGAATCACACTGTTGGTTTTATATCGTAGGTTATTTTGGTACCAAACTGACTTACCATCCAGGAGAGCCCTCCGTTTCCTGCAGCGCCGTTAGACATATTCCTTTGTGGTCTTTAATTTGTCTCCAAATGTCTTCACGTCCAGCTAGATTAAACGTCCACCAACATCACAAACGCTTTACTCGCTGAAAAGTACGAAAACCTGTTTATCGTCCATAGTCCTTCCTGCTTTGCCTTGGAAATAAACCTTGGGGTTGATCAAACCAAGAAAAACGACGCTATTGTTAAAATCGACAAACGGTCGCGTCGCGGGCCTAAACTTAACAAAGATGCTAACCGGGTCGCCTGTTAAAAATAAATACTATACAAAACGAACGCGCTCGACACTTTAACAATCTCACAAGGAAACAGTGTTGAATAAAATACTTGCTCAAGTGACACGCTCTGAGAGGGAACTATTTAAATATTTATTATTCAGGAACAAAAACGAATATTGCTAGCAGCGTCCTAAATCCGGCTCCGCCATCTACAAGATAGACAGCGATTCGTCTCGTGAACCAAGCACCCAATCAGATGTTTCCTTTCTAAACGCGCGAGAAGGGGTTCTCTGCAGACCAAAAGTGGGCGTTTCTGGCGAATAGGCGTTTGTGGGCGGCGAACACTGATTGGTTATGGGTAACCCTCAAAGTCACGAGGATTATTGATGAGGTAATGTTTCTTTGCGATGTTTGACAAAGAAATATGATTTATTGTATTTATAAAGCATGTTATGTTTTCACTTATGCATATTATTGAAGTACGTTTATTGTAGGTCACGATAGTTTCGACCGTTCTCTCGTTGTTGTCGTGCTTTACAAGTTTAGCTCATGTGAAAACATGGTGAGGAATTCCCATGCAAGTAACGCACTGAGGTAAAGTAAGCCTCCACTCGGCTCCGGCAGCTCTCACTGTGCACGTTTACAACAACTGGGTGTTGCTTTTCAAAATAAAAGCTGAAAATAAAAGTTCTTAATACTTAAAAAATAAATATTTTAAAGCTGTGTATAACTGAAAAACAAATAAATAAAAGTTGTTATTAGCTGAAAAATAAACAAATAAAAGCCGTTAATTATATATATGTCTTTCTGCCATGTCAAGAACCACTCTCACTTCAGGTTGACTCTAGAAGACCCCAAGATGTTGCTCAAAAACTTTGACCAACATCTGATGTTGACTTTCAAAATAAATCACCTCCAAAGTTTAACATAGTTCATAGTAATAGTCAAAAGTTGCTGACCTTGTTGCAACATGAGTTAACACGAACATGAGTGTAATTTGTCAATGATTCAATAATGAGTAATAACTTATTCAATAATAAGTCTGTAATTTGTCAATAATAGTCAATAATTCATTCAAGAATAGATTATGGGTGTTTGGTATGGCTCAGTGGCTAAAATGGGTTGGATGTTAGAGAAATTACTTAATTTTCAATTACCTGAATGTACAAATTCCTTCATTTATAGTTAAACTTTAGGAAATCAACTTTTTTTTCTTTGTGAAAAAAATATCAAAATTAACTTTAAAATCCAATCCAGGATTAAGTAACAACTAGCAACACCCTAACTGTACTATGTTTTGTGTTTCCAACAGATGCTACGATGACTTCTAAAAATAGATGTCCCAATAAACACAATAAAAAAAATTCAATGATGCATCAAATGTTGTCTGAGTATGTTTTAAGGTAATAACAAATGTGAAATCTGGAAAACAAAGAGAATTCCTGAATCTGTCTTGTGTGCTTTGATGTGTACATAAGTTTATTGGAGGTCCTGAAACAACTTTTCTGAGAACACAAAGATTTTTATTTTACCTTTGGCCAAGATGTCAGTTTGAAATCAGGCTGCTTACTGCAAAACCAAGAGGTTTTTTTTAGACAGACAGTCTTCATTTGTATTGTTTTGTCAATTAAGCTAAATGTAATTTCTAAAATATGAATAAATCTGATCTCATCATGCAGCATAGGCAACTGGGTATAGGTGTGAGGGCCAAAAGTCTGGTTATGTACTGACTCCTTAATGTGCTTGTTTTCTACTGAAACATGGAGTAGGGTTGACCTTTAAAATGTGAGACAGCTGAGGAAGTTAACAAGTAAACAGAAATACCTGCTCCAGTTGCAGAAATCTTACAGAAACTGACAAATCACTCATCTGCAGTGACTGCAAGTTGAACAAGAAAATGTGAAGTTAAAGGAAACATACTTTGTCCCAAGGCCAGTTTAAGTATCGTTAATATTTTTCTTTCTTTATGAATCGATTGTAACTTTTTTTCACATTTTTCAACAACCAAAATGGAATTTGTTTTTTAATGTTACGGCTAGGTATTAAAAAAAAACTAACATTTAGCTCTCCCCACTACCCAGTTATGTTGCTCTTATTTTGAGTTCTGTGTTAAGAGAGTCGAAAAAAGAAGTTATGGAGACGCCGCGGCAGTATACTGGAGCAATGTCGAACCGTGACGCCGCCAGTGTTGAACCTGAGACGCCGCTAATGTCGAACCGGTTAACACCATAGACATAATATGCCTGTGGGTAACACAATCTGCCAATAACGCCTTGTTTTTAGACATCATGTGGTTACGGCATTTTATTGTTCAGCCTTTTTTTCTATCGTCTAATCAGATGTGGCCGTCCAGACACGCCTATTTTTCTATCGTCCAATCAAATATGGCCGGCCAGACACGCCCATTTTTCTATCGTCCAATCAGATGCGGCCGGCCAGACACGCCTATTTTCATATAGTCCAATCAGATATGACCGCCCAGATACGCCCACTTTCCTATAGTCCAATCAGATATGATCGCCCAGATACGCCTTCCGAATTTGCCTGCAGAGATACCTACTTGAAACGCGCCGGTATCTTGACCAATAGGAACGCTCGGTCTTTGGAGACCACTGCTCCTCCTCTCAACACCAGAGGTTAAAAATGTATTCGACTTTTGGGGTTCTTCAGAATTAAATAATCAGTTTAAAAGAGATTTAAATTGACTCGAGACGTAACAGCAAATTATTAGGCCCGAGCAGCGAAGCGCTGCGAAGGCCTATTGTTATTGTGCTGTTTCTTGTTATATATATTTTTTTTATTATTATTCTCCTCCCTAAAGAAGGGTTAATTTGGAGGCCTTAACATATCCCAAAACTCACCAAACTTTACCCAAACTTGTCCCCCGTGTAAAATTTTAGTATTTTAATGGAACCAAAAGTGGGCGTGGCCAAACTGCTCAGCAGCCCCCCTAACGTGAGATAGGAGAACTGGTAAGTCATGGAGAGCTGAAATTTGGTACATAGGTAGAACCATAGATATAAACACTAGATACAGCATTGGCTGCTGCGGCGCAGGATTTTCGGCTGCCATCTTGGAACGGTCGTCCTTATTTGGTTAAAGCAGAAGATGTCTCAGCACTTCGCAGCTTATTTCTGTTCTAATCGACAGACTGTTGACGTCAGGTCTCGGGGGATAACTTTTCACAAGTAAGATGAACATATTATTGTTGTTATTGAAGATTGTTAGTATTTTGTGAATAAAATATTACTGTACTGTATTTATGTCCACCAACTGATGTGATGTTCAGTGTAACACGGTGTTCAGCTGCATTGAAGCTAACTGAGATCTGATGACAGGAATATTTTTCTAGCAAGCATACTCACTATTTCAGTATCTTTGGTTCATTATCAACAGATAGGCATCAAAACTGGAGTTTTGTTTAAGTTCTAGGATATAAAAAAATAAAACTAGGGAGAATATAGGAAATAGAAAATAAGACTGACCTCCTTTGTACAATGTTTTTGTGTAGACACAAATCTCCTGTTTTCATTTTGAAGGTTTCCCAAAGAACAAGATGTGAGGAAGAGGCGGAAGTATCTTTGAGGAGGATTCATCTGAGCGGTGAGGATTTTAAACTGGAGGATTTTGTTCAAACTGATCAAACTGTCCGACTGATAGATGGTGTGTTACCATCGGTTCACCTTCAAAGAGTAGAAGCATCATTATAAGTTCATTAGAGTTCATAAATTTACATATTTTATTGTCAGTCACAAGGTGAGATACCTCCATGAACAGGTAACTATAGACTGTAAAGTTCATATTTATTATGTTTTTTCATTTCAGCTTGAAAACTGCAGGACTACAGGAACTCAACAAAAGCTAGAGCTGCTCTGTCTGTGGCCTCTCAGGAACGTGCACGTCACACACACAACCATGGCCTCATGATGTGAGTATTTCTATTTTAAACTTTTATTTTTTTCATTTACCTTTATTTATCCAGGTAGTCTCATTGAGTCACGAGAACTCATTTTCAAGAGAGACCTGTTTAGGAGCAGATGGTGGTGGTTAAGGGCCTTGCTCAGGGGCCCAGAGTGGGGCCAATGAGGGTGGAGGCAGGTGTGGGTGTTTCACCTTTTCCACCTCATTTTGATGTTGACGGTACTGGGAGTTGAACCTGCGACTTTCCGATCACAGGCCCATCTTCTAACCTCTGCTTCACCACTCCCCCACATAACATCACATCATGATGGTCATGGTCGTATTAAAATCTCACTGGTTTCCTTCCAGATGTGTTAAACAGCTACTGGTCCTCCTGATGTTTACAGGTGGCTGTGGTCAGTGGATGAAAAGCCTGGCCTGAACAAGATGATGCTGGAGATCATCATTTGACGAGAGCTACCACCTTCTAACTGTGAAGAACAACAGCAGCTCAGTGATTCTCTCAAGGCTCAGTGAAGGTGCTGAGAGCTGCAGAGAGGCTGATTCATGGAGCTTCAACACAGCATCCTCCAAAAACATGTCCACCCTCACACACATCGTCCATGAAGAGATTGGACCAGAGCAGCGTCACAAGATAATTAGATAGTGATAACAACGACAACAATAGACATTCACAAATGATTCATACAAATTTAAGTTTTTTTATTGTTTGTTTGTTTTACAATTGAAAAACAGTTTGTTATCCACTGTTGTCATCACTCTTTGTTAAAATCCAGGTCCCTCTTGTAAATGAGTCCTATTGGCTCAGTGGAACTAACCTGTATCAATAAAGGTTGAATGAATATATAGATATACATAATGATTTATTCAACCTTTTATTTATACAGGTTGGCTTCATTGAGCCACAAGGACTCATTTACAAGAGACCTGCTCCAGACAGAACAGTAAACAATGGCAATGATAAACTACAGTAAAAATAATAGAGATGATATGT
>NC_056516.1:6801651-6810769 GCF_014905685.2 Nematolebias whitei | reverse complement strand
AGCACATAATTTCAGGAGCACTTCACCTTAGTATTAAAGATTTAATTGAGACGAAGTTAAAGTATGCAGATATTACATGTAATCAGAATGCAGTCTGAGGAACAAAGTCAGAGTGAACCTTGCCTGGTCAATCAGCCCGAGTTTGTTCAACCAAACCCTGTGTATGAGCGAGATTTATAGGTTTCTCATGTCCCGCCCTTTCGGGTTCGGACAGACTTGTGATTGGATGTCAAAACCTCTTGATGGTCCGAGTGACACCATGTTCAGCCACTCAGGAGCAGATTTTATCTCCAGGGTTACTCCGAAAGCCCCAGACGGCCTCGCTCATTCTTCTACTGATAAGGGTTGATTTACGAGCTTTGTTTTGGAACGCAGGACACTTACTCTCAGCTGCTTTACTCAGAGAACAAAGAAGGATCGTTTCCTGCTGCATGATTATCCTTAGCACTTGTGAGATTATATATAACATGAAGTAATTAGTGTATGATTATACACGCACACACCTTGTAGAATATGCATCATTTCACATCATCAGAGAAATGTCAAGGCTTGTCAAAAGATATAAAAAGATATAAAAGATATCAAATCCAACACACCCTCTTTTGGTCTCCCCATATTTATGGGAGACCACACCACGTATGATTTGATTTTACAGATATTTTGATTCTGCCCACTCCAGGTGGCTCTGATCATCTGCTTAGGTGTCACCTGAGTGCTGCATCAGGGTCGTGACATTAGCGGTTTTAGTCTCAACCTGAATCATTCTACAAACGATCATTCTAGCACAAGGGATAATACCAATCAGGCCAACAGCTCCTCAGGATGAACCGATAAATAACAATAAAATCAGCAGTCATGAACTTGTGACTGATAATATATATCTCACATTGCGACTGCATGCAGGCAGGAGTGAGCTCAAAATGAAACAAATGATAATCATTCTGTCAGAACCCTGAAAACAGAATGGGTCATGGAGAAAGTAGAAACATAACGTAGATAAAAACAAGTAATTGAGCACGCGATGACCAGGCAGCAACCATACAAATATCCTCCACTGTCATCCCTCCGTGCAGATCCATGGAGGATGAAAACCTCCTGGAGGAATGTGCTCTGAGATTCTCTGGAGAATCCAGCCCAGATGAACTGTAAGCTTCAGAAATAGCCTCACACAACCAGTGTGAGAGGAGCTGGGTGGATAGAGGGCGTCCTGAAGAGCTGTCCCTGTAATGCACGAACAGGCGCTGAGACCAGCGCAGTGTGGCCGTGCGCGCCACGTAACACAAAAACGTGCGCACGAGAAAGAGGATGTGAGATGTTAGTTCCTCCTCAGAATTATGAGGAGGAGGATAAAACCCATCCAAGGTTATCACTCTCAATCTGAATGAGCTTGTGATGTTTTTCAGAGCAGGGTTAAGATACAGTACAGATGAACTGCCATCAGCTTGAATCCTGAGACATGAGGGAGCAACAGAGAGAGCAGATAAATCACCCACTCTCTTTGCCGACGTCAGAGCTAACAGCAGGGCTGTTTTAAATGACAGAAATTTAAGTGAGACCTGATCTAAAGGCTCAAAAGGAGCTTTGATCAGAGCGCCAGGACCATCGTTAGGTCTTGATGTGTACAGCGCTGTGGTGGAAGTGGCTCGTGCGCCCTGGAGCGTACGCACCACATCCTGTGGGCAGGGCCAGATTAACACTTCACTGTACCCTGGGCAACAATCTTCAAGGGCCCCATCTTCACGACCGCAGAATCACCATAATCTGGCAAAATACAGAATAAATTACCATAATATACAGTAAATATACTTAAAATTCTAACTATCACATGTATTTTTATGTATAAAACTCCAAATGCTCATTGACACAAATCATCAAGACTGAATTAAGTTGAACGCACTTTGAACACCACATGACACCATATGTGTACTTGTTTAGTAATGCGTTGGCCACTGGTGTCAGAAGCATTTGTAATGTGTGTGTGGGGGGACACACTGATGGGGGGGTCTGGGTATCCTCCCCCAGAAAATTTTGAATAAAGTAGATGCCATTTCCTGCATTCTGGTGTATTTTAATGGTTGTTTAACATCTAATTTTACCTACATAAGTAAACACTGGGAACGCCTTGGGATTCCCCTGGAGGAGCTGACCCAAGTGGCTGGGGAGAGGGAAGTCTGGGCCTCCCTACTTAGGCTGCTACCCCCGCGGATGGATGGAAGTAAACACTTGATTCAGTAACTATTTTAGAGCTAATGGCACAACAAGAAGTAACCTGAAGCTGATTCAATTAAATAAAAATGTTATATATTCAAAGGTGATTATTTGATGCCCACGTTAATATTAAATGCCTGTAACTTAGTTGACTTCAAATGCAAAAAGATTATCAATAAATGTTTGCAACAAAGGATTTACTGAGTATAACAAAGATTCCTTCAAGAAACCTCCTAATATAAATCATAAAACCTTAATGACTTCTGCTAATTCTAAATTTGTCAAATGGCCTAAATTGCCTAAAGTAAAGGAGGATTATTTTAAAATAATAAATAAGATATATCCTTTACCCATGTTTCTTGAAATAAGATTTAAATTTGAGGTTGATTTGTGTGCCTTTTGTAAATCACAAGATGAATCCCTCGAGCAATTTTTTTTTTATGTCAATACAAAGTCTTTGGTCAGACATCAGAAATTGGATTAATCTCAAACTTAAAATTCCTTCTTTTCATGCTGATGCCGTTTTACTTTATGTGGATAACTTAAACTCAGCTTTCTCTGATGCCATAAATATAGTCGTACTTATAGCAAAGTATCACTTTCACTGTAGTAAGAGGAGAGATAATAAGCCCTCCTTCCTGTTTGTTGAACAATTTTAAGTCATACTGTTCTTAATTAAGTAGATTAAAAATCTGCAAAACTGCTAGAATCATCTCACAACAGATACAAACTTACTGTTTTAATTAAAACAATGTTTCTCAAGGGAATAAAACTGATGAGCTTGTCAGCAGGTAAGGGGCGTTTACCTTCGGGACAAATTGAGGTTGTCGATAGGTGAGGGACCAGACAAAGTGCAGCTCAAAGACGCCGATGATGAGAAAAACAAAAGGACTTAATGTTCCCTTTCCCGGATGTGGGTCACTGGGGCCCCACTCTGGAGCCAGGCCTGGAGGTGGGGCACGCGGGCGAGCGCCTGGTGGCCGGGCTTTTACCCATGGAGCTCGGCCGGGCACAGCCCGAAGAAGAGACGTGGGTCCCCCTTCCCATGGGCTCACCACCTGTGGGAGGGGCCAAAGGGGTTGGGGGCATTGTGGGATGGGTGGTGGCCGAGGGCGGGGACCCTGGCGGTCTGATCCTCGGCTACAGAAGCTGGCTATTGGGACGTGGAATGTCACCTCACTGTTGGAGAAGGAGCCGGAGCTGGTGTGTGAGGCTGAGAAGTTCCGGCTAGAAATAGTCAGACTCACCTCTACGCATGGCTCTGGTTCTGGAACTAGTTTCCTTGAGAGGGGCTGGACACTTCCACACTTCCACTCTGGAGTTGCCTCTGGTGAGAGGCGCCGAGCAGGAGTGAACATACTTATTGCCCCCCAACTTGGTGCCTGTGTGTTGGGGTTCACCCCGGTGAATGAGAGGGTGGCCTCCCTCCGCCTATGTGTGGGGTAACGGGTTCTGACTGTCGTTTGTGCTTATGCACCAAATGGCAGTTCAGATTATCCACCTTTTTTGGAGTCCTTGGAGGGGGTACTGGAAAGTGCACCTCCTGGGGACTCCCTTGTTCTGCTGGGGGACTTCAATGCTCATGTGGGCAATGACAGTGAGACCTGGAGGGGTGTGGTTGGGAGGATTGGCCCCCCTGATCTGAACCCGAGTGGTATTCTGTTGTTGGACTTCTGTGCTTGTCATGGATTGTCAATAACAAACACCTTGTTCAAGCATAAGGGTGTCTATAATGTGCTCTTGGCACTAGGACACCCTAGGCTGTAGTTTGATGATCAACTTTGTCATCGTCTCATCTGATCTGCGGCCACATGTCTTGGACACTCATGTGAAGAGAGGGGCGGAGCTGTCCACTGATCACTACCTGGTGGTGAGTTGGCTCCGATGGTGGGGGAGGATGCCGGTCAGACCTGGCAGACCCAAACATATTGTGAGGGTTTGCTGGGAACGTCTGGCAGAGCCTCTTGTGAGACGGAGTTTTAACTCCCACCTCCGGGAGAACTTGGAAACATGTTCCAGGGGAGGTGGGGGACATTGAGTCTGAGTGGGCCATGTTTTGTGCCTCTATTGTCGAGGCGGCTTACCAGAGCTGCGGCCTCAATGTTGTCGTGCCTGTCGTGGAGGCAACCCTCGAACCCGATGGTGGACACCGTCGGTGAGGGATGCTGTCAGGCTGAAGAAGGAGTCCTATTGGGCCTTTTTGGCCTGTGGGACCCCGGAAGCATCTGATGGGTACCGGCAGTCCAAGCGACATGCAGCTCGGGTGGTCGCTGAGGCAAAAACTCATGCATGGGGGGAGTTCGGAGAGGCCATGGAGAATGACTTCCGCACGGCTTCGAGGCGATTCTGGTCCACCATCCGGTGTCTCGGGGGGGAAACAGTACGCCACCAACACTGTTTATAGTGGGAGTGGTATGCTGCTGACCTCAACTCGGGATGTTGTGGGTCGGTGGACAGAATACTTTGAAGACCTCATCAATCCCACCGTCACGTCTTCCACTGAAGAAGCGGAGCCTGGGGACTCTGGGTCAGGCCCTCCAATTTCTGGTGCTGAGGTCACCGAGGTGGTTAAAAAGCTCTTCGGTGGCAGGGCCCCAGGGGTGGATGAGATTCGCTCGGAGTTCCTTAAGGCTCTGGATGTTGTAGGGTTGTGTTGGCTTACGCAACTCCGCAATATTGCTTGGACATCGGGCGAAGTTCCCCTGGATTGGCAGACTGGGGTGGTGGTCCCCTATTCAAAAAGGGGGACTGTAGAGTGTGTTCCAACTACAGGGGAATCGCGCTCTTAAGCCTCCCTGGTAAGGTCTATTCGGGGGTTCTGGAGAGGAGGGTCCGTCGGATAGTCGAACCTCGGATTCAGGAGGAGCAGTGCGGTTTTCGTCCTGGTCGTGGAACACTGGACCAGCTCTACACTCTCAGCAGGGTCCTGGAGGGTGTGTGGGAGTTTGCCCAACCGTTCTACATGTGCTTTGTTGACTAGGAGAAGGCATTCGACTGCGTCCCTTGGGGAACCCTGTGGGGGGTACTCTGGGAGTATGGGGTACCGGGCCCTTTGATACGGGCTGTTAGGTCCCTGTATGACCGGTGTCAGAGCCTGGTCCGCATTGCCGGCAGTAAGTTGGGCTTGTTCCCGGTGAGAGTTGGTCTCCGCCAAGGTTGCCCTTTGTCACAGATTCTGTTCATAACTTTTATGGACAGAATTCCTAGGTGCAGCCAAGGTGTTTAGGGGATCCGTTTTGGTGGCCTTAGGATTGTGTCTCTGCTTTTTGCAGATGATGTGGTCTTATTGGCTTCATCAGATCGTGATCTACAGCTTTCGCTGGAGTGGTTCGCAGCCGAATGCGACGCGGCTGGGATGAAGATCAGTTCCTCCAAATCCGAGGCCATGGTCTTGAGCCGGAAAAGGTTAGAGTGCCCTCTCCGGGTCAGGGAGGAGGTCCTACCCCAAGTGGAGGAGTTCAAGTATCTTGGGGTCTTGTTCACGAATGAGGGAAAAATGGAGCGTGAGATCGATAGGCGGATAGGTGCAGCGTCTGCAGTGAAGCAGGCGCTGTACAGGTCTGTCGTGGTGAAGAGAGAGCTGAGTCAAAAGGTGAAGCTCTCAATTTACCTATCGATCTACATTCTTACCCTCATCTATGGTCACGAGCTTTGGGTTGTGACCGAAAAAATGAGATCTCGGATACAAGCGGTGAAGGTGACAATAGGGTGAGAAGCTCGATTATCCAGGAGAGACTCAGAGTAGAGCCACTGTTTCTCCACGTCGAGAGGAGTCAGTTGAGGTGGCTTGGGCATCTGTTTAGGATGCCTCCTGGACGCTTCCCTGGTGAGGTGTTCCGGACACATCCCACTGGGAGGAGGCCCAGAGGAAGACCCAGGACACGCTGGAGGGAATATGTTTCTTGGCTGGCCTGGGAATGCCTCGGGATTCCCCCAGAAGAGCTGGCCCAAGTGGCTGGGGAGAGCGAAGTCTGGGCCTCCCTACTTGGGTCGCTACCCCCGTGACCCGACCCCAGATAAGCGGAAGAAAATGGATGGATGGACAAATTGAGGTTGTCGATTGGTCAGTTACTGACACGCCTTCTGAGTTGATTGACAGGTCGCGCCGTCGAGGATCTGATTGAGAAAAAAAATGAGATCGGCAGCAGCCGCGCTGGGATGAGGCGGAGCTGTCCAAATGTAGTGGAAGAGCAGCAGTCTCTCTGTGCAGTGCAGGGCTCCAAGTAAAGCAGGAGATAACCAGATATTTTGCTTGTGCCCTCACTGCCCTGGGCCCCTTAGAGATCATGGGCCCCTGGGCAGTTGCCCAGTTGCCTATATGGTTAATCTGGCCTTGCCTGTGGGAGGCCCATCTTTTCTAAACAGATCCGTTCAGCGGCCAGACCCAAAGGTGCTGACCTATTTCTGGGTAACTCCTGATCGCTCTTCCTGCCTGGACTAGAGCGTCCTCCCTCTTTTTCACAGTTTATATTAAACCCCAGGTTTAGCAGGTGTAACGCTAGCGTTTTGGTCTGTGCAACTGCTTCCTATGTGAACCGAGCTAATAAAAGCAGATCGTCCAGATAAAAAATAATTCTCATTCCTGCCATGTGTAACGACTGCAGAGCCGTCTCCACACATTTTGATAACGTGTCTAGTGAACTAAGCCTCAGGTCAAAATCTGGCCTTGGGGGCCTTCCTGGGACAAGAACTATATTTCATTGATTTGAGTCCAGAAACACAAGATTAAGTCCATCCAGAAGACTTCCTAAGTGTCCTGCACTGATCAATTGAAAGAACACTCTCTTTTCTATTATCATTACTATTTTACAAATGTTTTGATAATCAAAGTGTGTTTAGTTCAAACCATTTTCAAATGTTGAAGTGAACTACTCATTTTAAATCAACTGTGAAACAGTATTAGTGATTTTTAATCCTCATTCAAAGTAGAAATCAAGTGAGAATATGTTACAGAGTAATGATTCATCTTCTTGATTTTCTGTCTGAAATGAGCAAGTTGTGATGTTGGTCAAAGGTCAAGTTTCGGTCAACTGTAAGTTTACTGGAAAGAATTGTCATGTTTAACTTTTACAGAAAGATATTAGAGAATTGACTCCACGAAGTCTGGGTCCTTCAAAAACATTTTCTGTCTGTTCTTAAACAAACTTAATCTTTTTCCTTGACTTTTAATAACCTCTTACATCACTAAAACACACCCCTGTTCGGTCAATCGACCAATCAGGAAGTTCTCAAAATGAACCGGAAACAGAACTCCTTAAAGGGTTCAACACTTCCTAGTTCAAGGGAGAACGCTGGGAGAATGCTGTGAGTTGGTTCCGAGAGCAGCAGAGTTCAGAATGCTGGAATTCAGAATGCTGGAGAAAAAGCAACTAGGCTGAACGGGAGAAGTTCAGAGGAACTATGAAATGTCTGTTCTGGGATGATCTCACGACTCCGAACGGTTCCCTACTATCCTTACGGAGACGCTGGAGAGCGTTTGAAGGCAACTCTACACCGAAGTCGGAATTATCCTCTGCCAAGGTAAAAGAGTTGATCTTCAACCGCAAAGTGTACCGTTGGTTAAGCTGGGTCCAGAAGGAGCGTGTTGTTCTGGTTATAACAGACAAATTCCCTCACCCATCTCTCTCAAGATAAACTTCATTTTCCATCTTTAAAACTCTTCTATCCTGTAAAGCTGCAAGGATACCATGTTTATGGTTTCCTAGTTGTGAAGCTAATTAATTAAGCTGTTGTTGAAATCAATTAGCCAAATTAATGTAAATGTTTGATGTTAAACTTTGATTCTGTTAATAAATGACCGCATTCATTTGATGGGTCAAAGAAAATTAACGTTTCACGTTACATTTATTAAATTCAATGCACAATATTATTCAGTCCAGAAAAATGAATGAATCCGTTTAATTTATGGATAATATATATCAGATATATGTTACCCTACACGTGCGTGGGGTGAGGGAATAACAGAATGGTAGCCTGTTGTACTGATACGGAATCCCCTGGAGGAGAAATGCAAGAATCTCCTGTGTTTTGGGATGATGGAAATGTGAAAATATGCACCCTTCAGATCTATGGAGGTGAACCAGTCGTTTTGGTGAAGTTCTCCAGCAGCTGTTTGTTTGTCAGCATGTGGAATTGTCTCTCCATGATCGATTTGTTGAACATGGACAGGTCGAAAATGGGTCTCATCCCTCCTTAATAATCCAGGTAGAAAAATCTAAAAAAAGAAACTTTATTAATTGGACAATCTGTTTTATAATAAGGCCCAAGCAAATATGTATTTTAACTTACAACAACTGTGTTCAACAGAACTTGTTTTTAACAGATTTTGAGATGTGCTTGAAGTTGACCTGTACTTGTTTATCTTTATCTAAAAGTACCAGGATTTTCTGGGCATAAGATCAACTGCTTATATAATACTGTTTCCCATCAGAACTGTTTTAACAACTAGAGTGTTTATGTCAAGCTGACCTAAGAAGAATTTTTTTCTCAAGTGTTTTCCTAAAATGGGAAAGGACTGATAAAAGTGTTATACAACCCTCTGACGTCAATGAAAGGTATACATAAGAACAGAACTAATTTGAGACGGGTTCTTTCTTTTGAGGTCTCGAGGTATTTCTGGCTGTTTCACCTTAGAGGTAAAGCTTCAAATAAAACCCCCATTTTGCTGTCAAACAGAACTAAGGTGTCCACTGTTTTATTTAATGAACCCAAAAGTATATATTTTTTTTTTGTGATGGCCTCCCTTCTCCCCTTACAGCCATCCTCTCCACACCATTATTATGAAATATTTATTATAGTGACTATCTAGTGTAGGTGTTGTTGATTATTTTATTTTTTTATTTTATTTTTTTTTTTAATAGAATAGAAAGAAAGAAAAGACAAAGTAAGACTCCAAAATATAAGAAATATA
>NC_056516.1:6789414-6801551 GCF_014905685.2 Nematolebias whitei | reverse complement strand
GAGCTTGAAGGTCCAGGATGGACTCTTTCATTTTTCTGTTTTCTCCGGATATCTGCATCATCCTCTCAGTGAGATCTTTAACGTCTCCCCTCAGAGATTGGTTTTCTGCAGCTAGCGACGCCACCTGAGCTTGGCTGAACTCCAGAGATTCCCTCAACGCTTGAAATTCTTTGTGGAGAGCTTCAACGAGGGCCAGTCGGGCATCTAAACTTGATAACTTTTTGTTGATGGACTCCAGAACATCGGTGAAGCTTTTCTCAGGAGACGTGGACGTGCCGCTTGAGCTCTCTGAACGCGTGCGCTTGGATGTTGGAGTAGCTGTGGGCGTGGTGTTCTGAGGTTTACCCATCGCTATATTTTCAAAGCACTCGTCCAGGTAGCTCTCAAGACCGCTCAACGTCTCCTCGTCCAGTTTGTTTTATTGAAACAAAAAAGCACAGATTAGTAATAACAAAAATTCTATGAAAAATATTAATGTATTCGATTGTTTTACCCGAGTTTAATTTATTTTAATTTAATTTGTTTGGTTTACCTGAATTTTGTCATTTACTTACGCTGCACAGCTCCTACGTGATCTCAGCCGCTCATCACCAGGTGACACCAAGAGGTTCCACTCAGATGTGGAAGACTCCATAGTTCCAACTCAACTCAGAAGACTGAAGACTGAGAAGACTCAGAAAAGCCTCAGAAGAGACTCAGAAGAACTGAAAAGACTCAGAGGAACTAACAGTTCCAGGAAGTGTCGACTTTTAAAGAGTTCTGCTTCCGGTCACTTTTAGTAAGTCCTGATTGGTTGAAGGACCCAACAGGGGTGTGGTTCTAGTGACGTCAAAGGGTTTTTTCAAGTCAAGAAAACAGCAGAAATGTTTAGGAACAGACAGAGAAATATTTTGGCGAAGTGAGAAACACTGCCGGTGCCAGTTCTCTTATTTACTGTCTGAGAGTTTTAAAAACACGACAGCCTGTTCTAACAACTTGTTTTTGACTGTCTCCGACTTTTGACCGACATCACTCCTTCTCATTTCAGACAGAATATAAAAAAAAATGCATAATTACTTTGTAAAATAGACATTTAACTTGATTTGTAATTTAAATGAGGATTAAAAAAATCATCAATACAGTTTCACAGTTGATTTAAAATGAGTGGTTCACTTCAACATTTAAAAATGGTATGAACTAAACACACTTTTGATTATCAAGATATTGTAAAATAGTAATGATAATATAAAAAAAGAGAGTGTTCTTTCAATTGATTACTTCAGGATACAATTAGACAGTCTCTGGATGAGCTAATTTGTATTTCTGGATTCAAATCAATGAAATAACAGTTCCTGTCCCATGAAGGTCCTCAGAGGCAGGTTTTTGGTCAGAGGCCTAGTCCACTACACCCTCCAACCTGAAACAACTTTGTAGTTTGCTTGGTGTTTGTAACTACTCACGCTAGTTCATAGAGAACTACGCTGATCTGGCAAAACCTTTAACCGAACTCCTCAAAAAGGATGTGCCTTTCCAGTGGTCTGATGTACAATAGCAAGCCATGGATACCCTCAAGGCCAAGCTGTGCACAGCACCATGTCTGGCATACCCCAACAGTGACAAAGACTTCCACCTTGAAGTGGGTTTTTCAGCTCACTGCTTGAGTGTTGGTCTGTACCAACTCTATGACCAAGACAAACGTGTAGTAGCATATGCCAGCAAAACCTTGGCAGGACCTGAACTGAAATACTCTGTGAGAAAGTACTGTTAGCCACTGTGTGGGCAGTGAAATACTTCTCTAACTACCTAGGTGGACGAAAGACTATTGTGGAAACACAACACCAACTAGTAACTTTTCTTAACAGCCAATGTATCAGAGATGGTGTGGTGACAAATGCACACGTGGCTTCATGGCTTATGGCCTTGCAGAGTTTTGACATAGAAGTTCGCTATGCTCAAAACAAGAGAACCTCTCTGGGCACGAACTTGGCAGCCTGCCAACAGTGCACTCAGGATGGCCCTTTGGTACAGACACCTGTCGAACATGCCACCGCCTTTGAAGACCCACATCATCAATACTTTGATGAAAATGTTTGTAAAGACATGACAGCTGTGTATGTGGATGGATGTTCCTTCCACCACAACACTGTTATCAAAGCTGGTGTAGGTGCCGTGTGGCTCCACAATGGTGAACAACACAACTTACATTTTAAACTTGGCCCACAATCATCACAATACGCTAAAATTGCAGGCATATTGATAGCATTGCAAACTGCAGTAAAACACTCTGTTCATACTTTGGTAATCTGCACAGATTCCAATTATGCACGCCTGAGTTTCTCTTGCCACCTTGCTGCATGGAAACATAAAGACTTTCTCACATGCAACAATAAAGCAGTGAAACACAAGGACTTGTTCATGGCATGTGATCACTTGGTGACATCTCACAACCTCCAAATCTTTTGGAAAAAGGTCAGAGGCCACTCACGTGTGCTAGGACAGGACAAAGAGCTTAATGATCTCGCAGACTCGTTGGCAAAAAGAGGTGCCATAAATGGTACCCGGTGGTCTTTCGACCCCTCTTGGCTGCCGGCTCATGTCCCAGACCCTCCCTCCCCAGAGGTGTGTACTCTCACACGTTCTCGTGCTGAAGCTTCCACCTCTACTGCTCCACAACTAAGTGAACAACACAGTTTCAGTGGAACCTGCATTTACGGAGAAGTACCTCATGGAACTTCAGTCTCTGGACCCAGTCATCGGGAAAATGATTCAGTACCTGGCTGATCCAGACACTAATATTCCTTCCTTGACCGAACTTGACTCTGACCCTGACCCACGTACTCTTTTTAAGGTTCGCTCACACCTGAAAATGGTCAAAGGCATGCTCGTCTTTGCTCCCGATCCAACATCTTCACCTTCGTTCGTTGTGCCTCGTAACTACAGGGGGGTGATGCTGGTACATGCCCATGACCTTCTGTCTTCAGGACACAAAGGCATCAAAGCAACTCTCAATGCATTAAAGCAAATTGCTTACTGGCCAGGGATGCGCAAAGATGTAAATGACTACATGAAAGGATGTTTGGTCTGTTGTCAGTTCCAACCTGCAGCACCCCTTCACAGAGCACCATTACAAAGCAGAGGGTTCACCTTTCAATGGTCCAATTTACAGATTGATTGGGTAGGACCACTTATTAAATCAACTGGAGGAAATAAATATTTCTTCACTGTGACCTGTGCATTCACCAAATGGGTTGAATGCCTACTGGCAGCAAATGACACCGCAGACACCACTGCTTATCTACTGATGAATAACATCTTCACACGGTTCGGACTTCCCACTCGGGTCAACTCCGACAGAGGTAAACACTTCACTGCTGAAGTGATGCAGAAACTTTGGCAAATGTTGGGAGTTAAAGTCAATTTCTATATTGGCTACCACCCCCAAGCATCAGGCCAAGTTGAGCGATACAACAGAACAGTGGTCAGCATTCTTAAGAAGTATGTGTCCACCAACCACAGAGACTGGGACATCAAGCTGCCCCTGGTCCTAATGGCCATTCGGTCAACCCCACATCAGTCTACTGGTATCTCTCCCTTTGAAATGATGACCGGTCGACAGATGACCCTTCCCTTGCACCTACTTTACCAACCTGGTGAAGCCAGTGTGGCAACAGCCTACACAACTCACCAGTACATGAAAGATCTGAACCAACACCTGAAAACCACATTTGCCTTTGCTCAAAAACATCTTAACAAGACAGCTGATGGGCGAAAAGCCTACTATGACCAAAAAGCCTCCTATGAAGAACTCCCAAGTGGGGGGAAAGGTCTGGTACTACATCTTCGCCCCAGCTACTGGACAAAAAGCTTCCAGAGCTAGAACGCTTACTCGCAAACTTCTTCCAAAGTGGACTGGACCATACCTGATAATGGACAAACTGTCCCCAGTTGTGTACCGAATCAGGATCAACAGAGGTCAGAAAGAACCTGTCTTCAAGTGGGTCCACCAAAACCAGATCAAGACACACAAGGCTCAAACAAAAACAATCAACAAGACAGAATCGGTAGAAGATTTAACAACACAATTCCTCTAAACAACACCTTAGATTACAGATTTTCAAAATTAATCTTACCTCACACAAATAGGCAACGTATAACTCTAAGATCTAATAACAAACTTTATTCAAACATAACAATTGCCTTGACCACTGGATTGCACCAAAGTACGATTATTTAACATGAAAGTCACAATTCCCTTGAAAACGTATTGCAATTTGGTGTAACCACCCAAGACTAGAAACGTTGTGCTAATGTCATCCCATATCTGTTCCCCTCAGGACCATGATGAGCCTACTATGTTTCCTTTCACTCCTGGGATCTGCTGGTACCACTCAACTTCAGATGGTTGAACCGGGACCAACCTCAGGCATCACACTGAAAGAAAAGCCAGGATTACTTATCATCAACTGCCGTTTACACACGCAGAAGGTGTTTGTCAGATTCGACCCCCTTGTCATGTGCAAAAAGAATGTTCCCTCAACTAAGGAGCTTGCTTCCTGGGCTGGTATACTTTGGAAATCACAAGCCATTCAGCATGCAGAAACGGACATTTCCTACATGCTGGAACAACTTCAGAAGTTTACAGTTACCAGAGCAGAGTTGAGTGGCGCAGCTAGAAGAGAGAAGTGTTTTATAACTGGACTCCTTGCTGGTGCCTCAGCCATCGGCTCTCTGCTCAGTTTGGGTGTTTCCACAGTTAATGCTGTTAATACCGCCACCATCAAGCGACATGTCAGTGAGTTGAAAAATGAGCTTCCTGTGATACGACAACAATTGGATGAACAACGAGGACAACTTACTCTGATAGGCAAAACTGTCAAAGATACCGTTTTGGTTCTGAATTCACATAGCCAAGAGATGACACAGATCTTTAGAGTAGTTGACACTTTAAAGACTGTGATAGAGGTTGATTATGCTCATGCTCAGTTGATCACCACACTGTTAACCGATATGCTTAGAGAAATCGGATCCTCCATTGACACTTTAGCTATTGGCCGAATTCCACCGTACTTAGTCTCTCAGGACATGGTCCAAGAGATCCTTGCTGCAGCTACCACAGAGAGAGTAACACCACTCCAGGCCCACCTAGCATACACGCTCAGTAGCTCAATTCCACTTCATGTCGACCCAGAAGCCCGCGAAATCGCGTTCTTCATAAATCTACCCATTATTTCTAAAAACAATGTTTACAGGCTAAAAGACGTCATAAATGTTGGAAATTGGAACGGAGAAACCCATGTCAAAATCAACACACCAACCGTTGTGGCCTACCATGATAATACTCCTAAGCTGTATCTTGCTCCAAATTTGAATATGTGTACCCTCACTCGAGACATACACTATCTTTGCCCTAGCAAGCCGTTCATGCGTGACAACACCGTCGGCATTTGCGGTATTGAAGCATTGTCAAAAGACTCTAAATGCACCACCACTTTGACCCCACGTCACCAAATTACTACGACCCAAGCGGAAATTTTAATGCGCCAAGAACATCAGGCAAAGGTGGTGGATTATTAACTATTTTCAAAAAACGATGGAACTGCAAACTGGTACAGATACCAGCTAATTTTTTGAGCTTTGAACTGCTGTGTTTTGAGGTGGGCCGTTCAAATCCTGTTTTTTCTGCTGTGTTATACAGGCCACCCAAATACAATAAGGACTTCATGGCTGAACTCTCTGACTTTTTAACTTGGATTCTGCTCAGATATGATCGGGTTTTGATTATGGGAGATTTCAATATACATGTCTGTTGCCCTGAAAAGCCGCTGACTCAGGACTTTCTAGATCTGATCCAGTCTCTGAACTTTGTACAAAATGTTGCAGGACCAACTCACCAGCATGGCCACACACTGGATTTAGTAATTTTTTTTATTATTATTCTTATGGCCTCCCTTCTTCTCTTACAGCCATCCTCTCCACACCATTATTATGAAATATTTATTCTAGTGATTATCTAGTGTAGGTTTTTTTTTTTTTTTAATAGGATAGAAAGAAAGAAAAAAAGTAAGACTCCAAAATATAAGAAATATACACAAAGAGAGCACACGGCAAAACACCCGGCCACTGTCTGTTCACCTGCAAAGAACATGACAAAACACAGCAACAAAATACATATGTATAAAGAACTTAAAATATTCATGGCTTTGCAGTAAGTTTCCATAAATATATATACCCATACCTACGCCTATATACATACATACATACACATGAATATACATTCACATACATATCTATATATCTATATATCTACATATAAAGCGTACATAAGCATCCCTGCATCTATTTGTGTGTGGTTGTGAGCATGCATAATTGTATAAGGCTTCTCTAATAGAACATTTAATAGTAACCGTGAAGCAGCAGAGACCCGACCCCCAAGACCAGAGGCAGACAAAAAAGGGGGGACCAGAGCCCAAGACCCCAGGAGGGACCCCGACCGCAGAGCCCCCAGGGCCACCCACACAGGACAAACCACTCACCCACCCCCCAGATTGGACCACAGGGGGGAACCGGAAGATCCCCACCAGCGACCACATGCAGTGACCCCCCGGGGCCAACAGCGACAAACTCACAGGCCCCCGCCGGAACCCGCCGCACCAATGCAGTTCCAGGCCCGGGCACCGAGGCCCGGGCACCGAGGACGCACACCACCCAGGCCAAGGCCTGACAGGGCCAGAGGACCCGAGCCCCACCAGGCAGACACCAGGCCGAGCCGACACACGCTGGACACACTGGATTTAGTATTAACCTTTGGTTTATCTGTTTCTGAGTTAGAAATTGGGGATGCAGTTTTCTCTGACCACAAACCCATTTCTTTCAACACTTCTTCTGTCAACGAGTCCAAACCCCCTCCCCCTCCAGCAAGGCCTTGTCAAATATTTAACCCTTCCACTGCCACGCTCTTTTCATCTGCTTTTACTAAAAACTCTCTCTCAGTCTGTGAATCCTCTTCCATGAACACCCATGAGCTAGTCACTGTATTTCAAGAGACCTGTGCTAAGGTGCTTGACCTAGTTGCACCATTAAAAATTAGGCATCCAAAGCGCACTCCATACCCTTGGATGAATGAGATCACTCACTCAGCCAAACGTCAATGCAGGAAAGCCGAACGTAAATGGAAGAAGGACAAACTTCACATTTCTTTTATCATGCTAAAATCATGTTACAAAGAGTACCAGGCCACTGTTAAATCAGAAAAAAAACAAATATTTCTCCCAAATCATGGCCTCAAACAGCCACAATCCCCGCATTCTTTTCAATACCATTAACGCCATTTTAACCGTGCTTCATTCTGCCAACAGGGAGGTCTCTGCAGTTACGTGTGACGACTTTGCCAGTTTCTTTGTTAAAAAGGTTGAGTCGATCAGGTCACTGATTCCTCACACCACAGCTGACCCCTCTGTCTTTGTCCCCTCCACATCAGTCTTTAACCAGTTTGAACCCATTTCCCTCTCATTTCTAAATGACGTCATTGGTCATATGAAACCTTCAGGTTCCCCTGCTGACACCATCCCTGCATCATTTTTAAACAAGTCCTACCCTCCATTGGACCCTCTGTTCTTGACATTATAAACAACAGTATGGCAACAGGTGTAGTTCCTGATGCTTTTAAACATGCAGTGGCTCCTTTAATTAAAAAAAAAACTGGACTTGATCCTTCATCCTGCTCAAACTTCAGACCTATCTCCAAACCTCCCTTTTTTCAAAGATCCTGGAGAAAATAGTTTTCACTCAATTAAACGAGTTCTTGAGTGGAAATTCTATTCATGAGATCTTTCAGCCTGGCTTTAAGAAATTACACAGCACCGAAACAGACTTAGTTAGGGTCTGCAACAACATTCTTCTGGCAAATGACCCTGGTCAGTCTGTAGTCCTGGTACTCCTTGACCTTACCGCTGCATTTGACACTGTGGACCACAGTATCCTTTAATCCCGGCTAGAACACTGGGCTGGGATTACTGGTGCAGCGTTAGAATGGTTCCATTCATACCTGAGCGACAGGAGTTTCTGTGTTAATTTTGCTAACACTCTATCTACTTCAGTGCCTCTTTCCTGCGGGGTCCCGCAAGGCTCCATTCTTGGACCCCTTCTGTTTTCTTTGCATCTCCTCCCCTTAGGGTCTATCCTGAGGAAACATGGTCTTTCCTTTCATTGTTATGCTAATGACTCTCAGATTTATCTGCCGTTAACACCTAACAGTTCCTCCTCCATTTGCCCTTTGTTAAAATGTCTTGATGACATCAAGACTTGGATGGCTGCGAACTTTTTGAGTTTTAGTGATCAGAAGACTGAGGTCATTGTGTTTAACCCTAGCTCTGCCACTGTCACTGATCCTGCAAACCTGGACTCCCTTCAGCCATATCTAAAACAGTCTGTTACCAATCTCGGGATAGTTTTAGACTCGGACTTTAAGTTTTATAAGCAGATAAATTCTGTTCTTCAAAAAAGCTTCTTTCAGCTAAGGCAGATAGCTAAGCTCAAGTCCATCCTGTCCAGATCCGACCTAGAAAAATGAGTCCATGCATTTATTACAACCCGGCTGGACTACTGTAACTCGCTTTATGCTGGGGTCAGTCAGGTCTCTCTCTCACGTCTCCAGCTTGTCCAAAATGCTGCAGCTCAGCTACTAACAGGAACTTGCAGGTTTGAGCACATTACTCCAGTTCTGTCCTCTCTTCACTGGCTTCCTGTGCATGTCAGAGTTGATTTTAAGATTCTTCTGCTGACATTTAAGTGTGTTAATGGCCTTGCACCCTCATACCTCTCCGACCTCCTTCACCCTTATACTCCTTCTCGGGCCTTGAGATCATCAGACCAGCTGCTTTTGGCCGTACCAAAAACCAGGCTGAAGCTCACAGGAGATCGGGCATTTTCAGTCATGGGTCCTAAACTCTGAATAATCTGCCCATCAACATTCGACAGGCCACCTCAGTCTCTATTTTTAAATCTCTCCTCAAAACACATCTGTACTCATTGGCATTTAACACAGTGTGATCTCATTTGGTATTTCGTTGTTGATAATTGTGTTCATCCATTTTGCTTTTAGTCCCTGACATTTAACGCAGGGTGATTTGATTGTTGTTATTAATATTTGATACTGTGATCTTTTTTGGTAAGCACTTTGATAACAGTTACTGTTTTAAATGTGCTAAATAAATAAATGTGACTTGACTTGACTAGCCAATTTAGCTTTGTTTATTTGTTCCCTTCTAAGCTGGGACTCAGTTTGCCATATTTTAGCAAGTTTCAATTGTTCTTCTAATTTTTCTTTTTTCTTTCCTTTCTGCAATAAAGTTTTCTCTTGCAAGATTGAGATTACCATTTTCCAAGTGTCTGGTTTTAATGCTGGTTCAATTTTGTATTGTTTTTTCCACTTTTTTTTTTTTTAAATTTGTTGAATCAGGATGTTTTTGTTTCATGAATTTGATATCTTTAGTCTCTGCCTCCGAAAAGGGCTTACTCCCTCGGCTTCCCATGAGCGTAAGTTATTTATCTGCATTGTGTTTTATTAATGTATTTGTGAGTGGTTTAAATGTAAATGCCTCCAACGGGCCTTATTGCCTCCTGAAAGACAGGCTTCTAGATCAATCTTATTGATTGATCCGGTTTTTCACTTAGGGTTCTAATCCCGGAAGCAGAAAGTTTTAGATTAAAAAAACCCACTTCACCTAAAAAGTCCTAATAGAGGTTTAAATGGACTTGTTTTGTGATCTGTATGTTAGCACCGCAAGGTTACAAGATCACGCAGCATAATCCATTCTCCTATCAGCAATGCACAAAGTTTCACACACACACACACGTCTATTTTTAGCCCTGCCAGCACCGAGTCTCACTTGTTGTTAGAAGTTAAAGGTCTTGACTCATCCAGAAAGAGAACACAAAAAAAATCTCTTTCCTTCCTTATTACTCTAGTTATTTTACGTTTTACTTTCAGTTGTAAAACTATTTATTTTTCACTTCTTTCCCTGCCAACGCGAGTCTGGTTTTTAATAACCACTTGTGACTCATCCGGGGAGAGGGCTCTAAATACTCTTCCCCTTCCAGAAAACAAAACGTTACGACAAACCTTTGTTTTACTTACTCCGTACTTGTGGCTAGATGTGGGTTCGGATTTCGTCAATCTGCTGCTGATGGACAAAGTTGGACCATAGTCACTGGCCAGGCGAGGAATCGGTGCCTCCCAGGGCTTTGTTTCCGGCTGCTAGGTGGTCGGGCCATGCACAGGCGAAACAGTGGGACCCACTCCGTCCACCAACGAACAGGTATGTTGAATAATCCGGGTCCAGAACGGCACCAAGTAATGTCAGGTATTTTCTCTTGTACCTACACAATAAAAGAATCATAAAGACAGAGTAAGATTTTTGACCAAGCTCTTTGCAAAGGGGAAGTGCACTACTGACCAAGATCAGTGTGAACTCCCAAACCTCGTGGTTCGAGCTGTATCTTTATTGGCATGAGTGGGAGTAAAAACAGGAACTACAGCAGTTTCACATCAACAAGTGGGGTCGAGAATAGTTCAGTAAGGCAGTTGGAACATCTTGCGGTTGGAAACAAAGAGTCTCTTTCAGATAAACAGCTTGTGCAAAGTTTAAACAGTTCCAGTTAATCAGGCTTGACCGTTATTCTGTTGCACGTACACAGACAAAGTTGTGATCACCAGTTCTGCCTAGCAACAAGCTGAAGGTTTTAAAGAGATAACTTTATATAGAATCTTTTACACATATATGTTGTAGCGACTTCGATCCACAACAAGTCGCTGCCGGCTGAGTAGAGTTTGCTCTCCATGCCGAATCCACCTTGTATTTTGTGCATTTATTAAAACTAACACAATTACTTTTGCATCCAGCAAACAGCGTCTGTATTAATTTACATGTTGGTCAGTTTGACTGACAAAGATATTGATCAAAAATTATGTTTCTAAATTGTTCCCCAGTGACGGTCAACAGAAAAGTTTGCAAGAAGCCCTACTAACCCAGCACCTGGTGCAATTACTCAGATCAGCTAAGTAATATATGACCACGCCCCTCATGCACGCCCCTGCAGTGCTGGAAAATCAAAACACCTGTGCCACCATAAACAACACAACACCTAACAGTCATTTTGGCTCTTACAATTCTGGCCCCTAATTATTATTCATCAAAATATAATAATTATATAATATTCAACTTTCACAACTTCTGCAATTTCATAAACAATTTCAATCATCCTTTAGTGCTACCATTATCAGTATTGTTATCTACAACAACACATGGTGAATCTGTGAAGTTATTAGTCCACAGATACAAAACTTGCCAGTCTAGTCATGCAAAGACAACAAAGTCAGTCCAGTCTGTCAAATGTTCTCTGTCTCCTGTAAAAGACAGACTTTACTTATGGGTCTATTCAGGTACCCAGTCTTTGTCTTGATCCGAAGATGACGAACAAATCCCTTTTTGTCTTGAATGGTCTCTTCAACCTTTCCAGCTATCCTGGAGTTCCTTGGTGCCGAATCATCAACGATGATCACAATGTCTCCTGGCATGAAGTTGCGTTTTGGGTTGCACCATTTCATGACATTTCTTTCACTTCATCAGGATTCTGAGGCCACTCCTCTTGTGGCAGCAGAAGAAATGGATGCCCACACAACCAAGTTTCTTTGTTTTTCAGAAAGGATTCAACTGTTAAACCTCGAGAAGCCATATCTGCTGGATTGCTAGATGTGTCAACATATCTCCATTGTAAAGCATTTGAATTTTTGGCAATTTCAGAAACTCTGTTGGCGACAAAAGTGCGAAACCTTGTCGTTTCATTGATGTATTTCAGCACAGATGTGCTATCAGTCCAAAATACTGAATTTGTCAGTTCCATCTGGAGCTCCTCCTTCCACATTACATCCATTCTGCTTGCTACAGTAGCAGCAGTTAACTCCATTCGAGGAATTGTAATTGGTTTTAAAGGAGCAACACGTGCCTTTCCCATCACAAAAGCACAGTGTGCCTGATCCAGTTCATCCTTTAGCAACAAATAAGTTACTGTTCCATAGCCATCCTCAGATGTGTCTGCAAAATGATGCAAATGAGCAGCTTTCATGGCTCCAAAACCATTTGGTTTAAAGCAACGATTGA
>NC_056516.1:6785399-6789314 GCF_014905685.2 Nematolebias whitei | reverse complement strand
ATGGATAACAATGTGGATCAGACAATTTTTTGTCATGTTTGGACGACGTTCTCCAAGGAGTTTATTGGAAATGACGCAGCTGACCAGCTGGCCGGAGGAAGTTTGTGGAACGCAGCGCAGCACACCCATCAGAGGCGGTAGGACACGCTGACTCACTCTGTGTATGTTGGAAGTTTTGAACACAGTTTGATGTGTCACCGCTTGTCCATTGGAGACATTGGTTTGGTTTGTGAGTGCGCGTGCTTGATTGGCAAGCAGTAGGCTGCTCTGCACACTGGTCTGCGCAGAAGAAAAACATTGGCTGTGCTCTGTTTGTAAAGCTGTCTGAAGTCATGTGATGCTGTTTGATGCAAATGAGTGCAACAAAAGAAGCTGAATGTGAACTGCATGAAAAAAGATTTGCAAAGCTGACAGCCAAAGCGCTTGCTTATAAAATGGAAACTTTGCAAAAAAGGCGACAATCTCACGTGAACTAAATTAAAGGATTAACACATGATATTAAAAAATTAATGGAAAATGATGACAATGCAAAGGATGTTCAGTTTAAATTGGGAAAACTGAATGATCTGTATAAAAATGCAAAGACTGCTCATGATTAATTCATTCTATTGATCCCTAAAGATGAACAAAACATTCAAGCTGAATGGTTTGAAGGCATAGCTAAATGTAATGCTGGTTTTGCTGAAGATGTGTGAATAAAGAATTTAATAAAATGTTGTTTTTCTGACTGTTTAACCTGTGATATAAAGTGTTTTTGGTACATGTTATTGTGAGTCGCCTGAGGAGGAGGCTTGCCCCCCCCCCCCCCCCCCCCGCACGCTATTTCGAAAGTTTCTCTCAGTTTTTCACGCTATCTCGAGGTTTCTCACGCCATTTCAAACTTCTCACAGTTTTTAGTCCAGGTGGGCATGTTTTGTTCACTGGGAGATGCTCTCACGCGATGTAGAGGGTGGAAAGTATTAAATAGAAAGCACTCAGAGGAGAGTTAGTCTGCTGTGAGTCTTTCGATCGGGACGTCCGGTATTGTGTTGGTGTATGCTCTGCCTAGGCTGTCCTGCTCTCCAGCCTTGTGTCACAGTGAGAGTTTTTTCCTACATCAATACTTGTGTGATTGTACTATTGCTTTGCTTTTGCTGTATCTGTAGCGGAATAATAAAGGACACAATTATTCTAGCAGAACAGTGTTTGTGTATTTCTTTTTGACCATTGTGCTGATTACTCTTCCGAATCCTGGTTTTATTTAAACAAATATCCCAAATCAATGTGAAACAGTGGCTTCATGAAATTGGAAAACCTTTTCTAGAAGAAGGAGGCCATGGAACTGAAAATGCTGCAATTTCAGATATACCTGTTTCTTCTGAGATTGTTTTATCAAATGAGATGGTTTCTTCAACAAATTATCATCATAACATATCAAAATCTCCAAAACAGTTTAAAGCAACATCTGACATACAGGATGAAATACAACCAGGTGACAGTGTTTCAAATATAGGAAGCAAAAGAATTAAACAAAGTTCCTCAGGCCCAAACTCTAGAGTTTCAAGTACAACATCAGCACGGATAATGGGTGAAGCTGAAGCAGCTGCACTAACTGTAAGACAGAAACTGCTTAAAGAAAAACATACCTTGGAGGAACATGAGGCACAGTTAAGAAGACAAAAAGAACAACTGGAGCTGAAAACAGATATTGCTGCTACTGTTGCAAAAATGCAAGTTTTGGGAGGCTCTAAAGGATCCATCATTAAAGGGAAAACATCTGATGTTATGGAGTCATATTTTGAAAAGAGACGAAAGGAAAGTAACGTATTGGATGTTGGAGCTGATGATTTTGTATATGACATGCAACCCGTGCATATCTTTCAAAAGCATGACAATGCAAAATCACAACCTCTCATAACTGCAAGTAGAGTTACAACCCAAACACAGACTCTTTCTGCAAGCCCTTCAACATACGAAACAAACACCAGAAATTCACAAGAACATAAATATGCAACATCTCAAGCTCTTAATCATGAAGAAAAAGCCCACCTCTCTAACCTCTGCGCCACCACTCCCCAATATGCAATATGCTTGAAAGGAGGCTTTCTACAGAACAAGTGGATAAGTAACAGTCATAATGTGTTGGCCGCAATACCTGAAGCTAACCGAGCAAAGAAAATAAAGGATCTAGACTTAAACAATGATGAGCTTCCAGTGGAAAGAGTTTTGGGTGTTCAATGGTGTGCTGAGTCTGACGTTTTCAAGTTCAAAATTGTTTTCAAAGATTGACCCCTGACAAGACGTGGGATCCTCTCTGCAGTCAGCTCTGTTTATGACCCCCTGGGAATCGTGGCACCAGTAATTTTGATCGCCAAGAAGATTCTGCAAAATTTGTGTAGAAGAAAGATTGGATGGGATGATGCATTACCTGATGCACTCAGCCTGGAATGGACTATTTGGATGCGTGATCTCCATAAGCTGGAGGACTACAAGGTCAATCGTTGCTTTAAACCAAATGGTTTTGGAGCCATGAAAGCTGCTTAGTTGCATCATTTTGTAGACGCATCTGAGGATGGCTATGGAACAGTAACTTATTTGTTGCTAAAGGATGAACTGGATCAGGCACACTGCTTTTGTGATGGGAAAGGCACGTGTTGCTCCTTTAAAACCAAATACAATTCCTCAAATGGAGTTAACTGTAGCAAGCAGAATGGATGTAATGTGGAAGAAGGAGCTCCAGATGGAACTGACAAATTCAGTATTTTGGACTGATAGCACATCTGTGCTGAAATACATCAATAATGAAACAAGGTTTCGCACTTTTGTCACCAACAGAGTTTCTGAAAGTGCCAAAAATTCAAATGCTTTACAATGGAGATATGTTGACACAGCTAGCAATCCAGCAGATATGGCTTCTCGAGGTTTAACCATTGAATCCTTTCTGAAAAACAAAGAAACTTGGTTGTGTGGGCCTCCATTTCTTCTGCTGCCACAAGAGGAGTGGCCTCAGAATCCTGATGAAGTGAAAGAAATGTCATGAAATGGTGCAACCCAAAACGCAACTTCATGCCAGGAGACATTGTGATCATCGTTTATGATTCAGCACCAAGGAACTCCAGGATAGCTGGAAAGGTTGAAGAGACCATTCAAGACAAAAAGGGATTTGTTCATCATCTTCGGATCAAGACAAAGACTGGGTACCTGAATAGACCCATAAGTAAAGTCTGTCTTTTACAGGAGACAGAGAACATTTGACAGACTGGACTGACTTTGTCGTCTTCGCATGACTAGACTTGCAAGTTTTGTATCTTTGGACTAATAACTTCACAGATTCACCATGTGTTGTTGTAGATAACAGTACTAATAATGGTAGCACTAAAGGATGATTGAAATTGTTTATGAAATTGCAGAAGTTGTGAAAGTTGAATATTTTATAATTATTATATTTTGATTAATAATAATTAGGGGCCGGAATTGTAAGAGCCAAAATGACTGTTAGGTGTTGTGTTGTTTATGGTGGCACAGGTGTTTAGATTTTCCAGCACTGCAGGGGCGTGCATGAGGGGCGTGGTCACATATTTCTTAGCTGATCTGAGTAATTGGACCAGGGTTAGTAGGGTCTCTGGCAAACTTTTCTGTTGACCGTCACTGGGGAACAATTTAGAAACATAATTTTTGATCAATATCTTTGTCAGTCAAACTGACCAACATGTAAATTAATACAGACGCTGTTTGCTGGATGCAAAAGTAATTGTGTTAATTTTAATAAATGCACAAAATACAAGGTGGACTCGGCATGGATTAATGGAGACACATCACAGAGCAAACTACTCAGCCGGCAGTGACTTGTTGTGGATCGAAGTCCCTACATTTAGTCAACAGAAAAAGCATATCTTACAGCAGGCATCAGAGCACTGAAGAGGATTTATGGATGGA
>NC_056516.1:6774148-6785299 GCF_014905685.2 Nematolebias whitei | reverse complement strand
ATATATATATACATACATACATATATAACAATTGCAGATGGTATAATGGTATTATATATGATGATAAGTAAATGGTAAATGGACTGTACTTATATAGCGCCTTTCTATCTTATTTCAAGATACTCAAAGTGCTTTACACTACAATCTGTGTCCTCATTTACCCAGTCATACAGCACTCTACTAGATCTCTACAAAGCTAATGGAACAAATCATTCTAATGAGACTAATCAGTGCTTTAGATCACATTCAGACACTGATGGGACGCACATCAAAGGCTATGAGGGGTTCAGTGTCTTGCCCAGAGACACTTCAGCATGTGACTGCTGGTGGATTTGAACCCCCTACTCTCACATTGGAGGACGACTGCTCTAACCACTCAGCCTCAGCCACAGCCGCCCTGTGTATTAATTATATTTTTGACCATGTCTGTGTCAGAGAGAAGAATAAATCAGAAGGACGAGCTGCAATCATTGAATTAGTTTTAATGGTCAGTTTGGGTCTAAATGTCAAAGTCCAGACTCATGGTTTCATCTGAAACTGCTGAGACACAAAGAGGCGTTGGTGCCACCAAACCCAAAGGAGTTAGTGAGGGCGACCCGTGGGCCCTGAGGCTGCCAGGACTGGGCCGTGCAGGGAACATAGTTCAGGTTGAACTCCGGTTCTGTGCGGTCTAGGTTGAGTGTTGGGGGTAGTACTCCATGGTAGCAGGCGAGAGCGGTGAAGGCCATCTCCAGAGCGCCGGCAGCCCCGAGCAGGTGCCCCGTGGCTCCTTTGGTGGAGGAAACGGCCAGGCTGTCGGCGCTGGACTGGAAGAGCCTCTTGATGGCTGCGTTTTCTGCTGCGTCTCCTAAAGGCGTGGATGTGGCGTGAGCATTGACATACGTCACGTCTGCAGGTGAGACACCTGCGTCCCTCAGAGCTGCAGACATGCACCTATAGGACAGGTGGACCAGTAAAAACAGAAAACACATATTAAGCTTCTTGCTGCACTGAATGTGTTTGATTTACATAAAACACAAGATGTAAAAACTGGTTCTGTGTAGTTCTTTAGGTCTGCTTTATTATGAGTGCTGATTCAGCATTCACGCTGTAGCAATCCTGTTCCACTTTATTCTTTATCTTTGCTTCAAAACCCACTTTTAGTTAGTGTTTGTTAGCATTAGCTTTTACCTAGCATTTTACTACTTTTAGTTAGTTTTACTAGCATTTAGCAATTTTTAGCTAGCATTTTGCTACTTTAAGATTTTGGCTAGGGATTTGCTTGTTTTACCTTGTGTAGTGCTTGGTTTTTTGCTTTTGTTCTGTTTGTTTTGGTTTTGTTTGGATTGTTTTAGCTTCTGTTTTGTTCTTTTTAGCCTTTGTTCTGACTCATTTTAGCTTCTGCTTTTTGTAGCTTTTTTAATACTACTGTATTTTCACTACTTTTCTGCTTGCTTTAGCTTCCATCCTGCTCCTTTTATCATGTTTTAGCCTCTGCTCTGCTTGTTTTAGCTTCTTTATTAGCTTGTTTTAGCCTCTGACTTTGTTTTAGTTTTACCACCTCAGCTTCTTCAGCACATTTCAGCAGTCATTCAGCACCTTCTAACAAAGTAACAAACAACTTAAAGTGTGTAAGTGGCAGCCATGCCACAGTTGAAGAAACAAGTTTCTGATAGAGGACATTTGCAAACTGAGGTGTACCACAAACCCACCCACACAGACCAGTATTTGCAGTTTGACTCCCATGACCCTTTGAAGCACAAGTTAGGACTCATCAGGACTCTGTACCACAGAGCAGACAGCATTTTCACTAACTCAAGAGCCAGGCAGAAGGAGAAATCCCACACAAGACAGGCTCTAGAGCAATGTGGATATCCTAACTGGGCCTTCCTGAAAGCAGAGAAGAAACCCAAACAGGACTCCAGTCAGCCAACAGGTGAAAAGGAGGAACCCAGACCCAGACCAGTGGTCATTCCATATGTTGAGGGAGTATCAGAGAAACTGAGACGTTTATTTTCTAAACACAACGTCCCAGTGGCTTTTAAACCCCAAAATACATTACGACAAAGACTGGTTCATCCCAAAGATCCAGTCCCCCGGCACAAACAGAGTAATGTTGTGTATGCTGTTCAGTGTCAGGAGGGCTGTGATCAGTCTTACACCGGGGAAACTAAACAGCCACTGGCCAAAAGGATGGCCCAGCACAGAAGAGCAGCACCGTCAGGCCAGGACTCTGCGGTCTACACTCATCTCCAGGCCAGCGGTCACTCTTTCAGGGATGAAGATGTTCACATCCTGGACAGAGAGGAACGATGGTTTGAGAGAGGAGTAAAGGAGGCCATCTTTGTGAAAAGAAATCGTCCATCATTAAACAGGGGTGGAGGCCTCCGGGTTCAACTGTCCCCCTCTTACAATGCTGTTATTGCTAGTATCACTCAGCCCCCTGTGAATAGTAAACAGCCATCAGTGTGCTAATGATCCATTGTTAGGCTGATGGTCCTTCTTGACCATGTGAGCAGCTGGTTTTGGTTGTCAGCAGCAAACTGGTCGATCCACTCTGAGAAGGTGCTATTTATAAGACTGAGCTGAATACAGCACCTCAGCCTGAAGAAGTCTTTCGGATGAAAGACGAAACATTTTTACATTTTTTTGTTTGTTTTGTTTTTTGAATGTCCAGAGGACCAGACTTCACTTTTTTAGAAGTTTTAAAGTGTTTTTCTCTGCTTTAGGAGAAACACTGCTTTGTTCACAGAGGGACGAAAGACGATTTAAAAACGGTTTCCAGTTTCAGGAGAACGTTCAGCTGACTTCATGCTAATAAAAAGGAGAGTGAGCAGCACAGATTTGACATATTTAAAGTCATCGAAAATAATTACACCGAGTCACAAAGAAACTACTGTGATGTTTCCAACTTGACACTTATGTGTTTTCTGTGCCCACGTGTGCCACTGCAGTGCTGTCCTACTCCATTCTGAACTGAATAAAGCACTGACACTAAAATAAACAGTTCATCAGTACTCGTGTTTCTGGAAGGTGCTGTATGCATTTACTTTAGTATAACAATGGTGTTTAATTTATCACTTTAGTAGTGAAATAATTTGATTTATAAGTATTTACTGTTAGCATACAGACACACAAAAGATCAGACCTGAAAACCTGATACGTCATGTTTTCAACTCTTTAATATACTAACAGACAAGTACTGGTAATAGTCATACTGATGGTCTGCTGCCTGTCTGGCAGAAGCTCAATGCCCGCATTGCTACAAAGCTCTTATCAACATGGCACAAATTCTCGTCTTGCTAGCACAGATTGTGCAGGAGCTGACCACTAGTGTTTCTGTAGGTCTTCTGATGATGCCATACTGAATACGCCCTCTTGGTGTTACTGTAATCTGTGATATGTTTTTTTGTGTTGTTGGGTTTTTTTTAGTTATCAGATGACTCCTGTCAGCTCAGGCCTCGTGCAGAACCCAGTAAACAGTGGAAGTCATGCCGAGGTCAGTGAATTAATGACAGATGGGAAATAAATAAGTTGAAGCTGTTTTAGTTAAATTTGGAAATAAACATTTTGATCATTGTTGTGATATCACCTCACATTCAGAACATGTTTTATTTTCAAGGTTTGACTCAACCTGTTGCATCATCATCATTTCTCCTCATAAGATGACTTTTCAAGCCAGCCTGAGAGGCAGCATGCATTCCTTCAATGAGTGCCAGGCCTGTCATTATTTTATGTTTTTTATAGTGAAGCATTTTGTCGTTTTTAATCTGAAAGTCGTGTTATATGAATAAAAATCTGTGTGTGACCTGAATGGTCCGTCTCCATCTGCAGTGGGTGCGGTGATGTGGCTAGCGTCCCCTGAGAGCCCGTAGCCCAGGACCTCGGCGTAGATCTTGGCTCCTCGCCTCAGTGCATGCTCCAGCTCCTCCAGCAAAAGTACAGCCGCCCCCTCCCCCATCACAAAGCCCTCTCTCTCTGGGTGGAAGGGTCTGGACGCAAGTGTAGGCATGTCGTTCCATTTGGTGGCGAGCGCACGTGCCCTGGCGAAGCCGGCTATTGAAAGGGGCCCCACACAGGATTCAGTTCCCCCTGTAACCATAGCAACTGCATCCCCATGAGCAATAAACCTGGCAGCATCACCTACAGCATGAGCGCCTGTGGTGCATGCTGTAGACACAGCATGATTGGGGCCTTTGAGTTTGTGTTTGATGCTGATGTGCCCGGCAGCCATGTTGACCAAGATGCGGGGGACAAAGAAGGGACTGACTTTGTTGTAGCCCTCGTCTCGGAAGGCAGCAGAGGTGCGAGCAATCTCTTCTAAGGACACCATGCCCATGCCTACAGCCACCCCGGTGTTCAGCTGATCCTCTGGGCTTTGAGGGTACCACCCCGAGTCATCCAGGGCCAACTGAGCAGCTCCGAGGGCCATGACAGTGGCTGGTGACATGGTGTTGATTTCCCCACGAGTGGCAAACCTTTCCCCCCAAAACTGACCCTCGTTAGTTCCTTTCGACACCAGAGCCGCCACCTTACAGGGAACACCCCTGTACTCTTCAGAGTCCAGAGCCACAATTCCACTCTGGCCTTGGATCAGGCAGTCCCATGGCAGAGCGGTGCCGGTGCCAAGTGGGCTCACTAACCCGATGCCTGTGATAACAACCCTCCTCCGAGGCTGCCTTCCACTCAGCTGCTGCCTGGGATGGTGGCTGGGACAGAACAATACTTTCCGAAGCAAAGCCCCTGAGCTCTGTGGTCTGAGCTGGAGGTTCGTCCAACCGGACAGAAAGACCGAAGACATTCTGCTAATTTAATTTGCCGTTAGCTTAGTGAAAGACTCGTTACTAATACAGCAAAGTTTGTAAAACAAAGTGACATTTTCACAAACTTCATAACCTCAACGTGGCATCGTACTTAGTAAAACGTAAAATGACATGAGCTACACTTGAAAAGTAACATTTGTCCACTATGTCCCTGCATTTGTTTTTAGCTGATTTTAGGTACTGTCAGTGAACGCCACTACTACTGCGGTACTGCAGGACTGTCACCAAACAGCAAGCAAAAAACATCTATCTGTGCCTAAATAAACTGTAAAAATTCCGACCACAACTATACAGATAGAACATATATTAATATGTCTATATAAACTATAATACGCGTATTTTTTTAAACTTCTGGCATTTATTCAGGCGGTACTAGGACACATTCTTGAAGGACCTCGAGTATGCTGCTTTCACGTTACCTCGGAACTCAATCAAAACCCGACCAACTTTTCCAACTATAAGGACAATTCACGCGCAAGTCGAACATTTTAGATTTAGAAGATTGCCACAAATCTCTGATTTTATTAGTCAGATTCCTGGAGAAGGGATCGTTCCAGTTGATTTTTCCAACTTGGAACCAAACATAATTTAGAAAGCAAAAATCCGTCTTCCGAAAAAAAATTTGAATGCAACATTTTTGCACAGTAGACGCGGTTCTGTTAGCATTAGCTATCTTTCGGAAGTGGTTGTGAGTGTTTAGTTTTTCCACCGAAAAATGTCTGTGTCACCAGCAATCACGTCTTTGTGTGAGAATCCAAATGAAGTCTTCCTGGATGTCGCAAAGTTGTTACTGACATACGCGGACAATATTCTTAGGTAACGTTGTAAACCAAAGACACACAGTGAAACCTGTCCGTCGGAAAGGTGCTTAGGACGGAAGCTGTTAAATTATCGTTGTTTTTTTTAATTTACCCCCAACTGTGGTTGAAATGTCCTAAACAGAAAAGTTCTGTTTTATTTCAAGAGTTCAGACAGATAAACGTGTTTGGTCTGCTTACAGCTCATTGAAAGACTGCTTTAGTTTTTATATTTTAAAGTGATTCAGTTAAGCATTTATCTAATGTATATGCATTTTTAGTGGGAGGTGTAAACGGTAAAAAAATAAATAAATCCGAAAGGAAATTAAATTGTTTATTTGACGCATTATGCTAAAATAATACAGAATAATTTGTTGAAAACATTAAAAACACGTAATGTTTGCATCATCATCATCTTATTTCAGACTTTGATGTAAATTAGTATCAGGGGCATCTTAAAGTGCAGCTGTGGCTGAGTGTTTAGAGCAGTAGTCTTCCAATGCAAGAGTTGGGGGTTCGAATCCACCAGCAGTAACATGTTGAAGTGTCCCTGGGCAAGACACTGAACCCCTCGTTGCCTCTGATGTGTGTCCCATCAGTGTCTGAATGTGATAAATCACTGATTAGTCTCTTTAGAATGATTTGTTCAATTATCTTTGTAGAGATCTAGTAGAGTGCTGTATGAATGGGTAAACACAGATTGTTGTAAAGAGCTTTGAGTATCTCCATAAGATAGAAAGGCGCTTTATAAGTACAGGTCCTTCTCAAAAAATTAGCATATTGTGATGAAGGTAATTATTTTCCATAATGTAATGATAAAAATGAAACTTTCATATATTTCAGATTCATTGTACACCAACTGAAATATTTCAGGTCTTTAATTGTTTTAATACTGATGATTATGGCATACAGCTCATGAAAACCCAAAATGCCTGTCCCAAAAAATTAGCATATCATGAAAAGGTTCTCTAACCAAGCTATTAACCTAACCATCTGAACCAACGACGTAACTCTAAACACCTGCAAAAGATTTCTGAGGCTTTTAAAAACTCCCAGCCTTGTTCATTACTCAAAACCGCAATCATGGGTAAGACTGCCGACCTGACTGCTGTCCAGAAGGCCATCATTGACACCCTCAAGCAAGACACAGAAAGAAATTGCTGAACGAATAGGCTGTTCCCAGAGTGCTGTATCAAGGCACCTCAGTGGGAAGTCTGTGGGAAGGGAAAAGTGTGGCAGAAAATGCTGCACAACGAGAGGAGGTGACCGGACTCTGCGGAGGATTGTTGAGAAGGGCTGATTCCAGACCTTGGGGGACCTGCGGAAGCAGTGGACTGAGTCTGGAGTAGAAACATCCAGAGCCACCGTGCACAGGCGTGTGCAGGAAATGGGCTACAGGTGCCGCATTCCCCAGGTCAAGCCACTTTTGAACCAGAAACAGCGGCAGAAGCGCCTGACCTGGGCTACAGAGAAGCAGCACTGGACTGTTGCTCAGTGGTCCAAAGTACTTTTTTCGGATGAAAGCAAATTTTGCATGTCATTCGGAAATCAAGGTGCCAGAGTCTGGAGGAAGACTGGGGAGAAGGAAATGTCAAAATGCCAGAAGTCCAGTGTGAAGCACCCACAGTCAGTGATGGTCTGGGGTGCCATGTCAGCTGCTGGTGTTGGTCCTCTGTGTTTTATCAAGGGCAGGGTCAATGCAGCTAGCTATCAGGAGATTTTGGAGCGCTTCATGCTTCCATCTGCTGAAAAGCTTTATGGAGAAGAAGATTTCATTTTTCAGCATGACCTGGCACCTGCTCACAGTGCCAAAACCACTGGTAAATGGTTTACTGACCATGGTATTACTGTGCTCAATTGGCCTGCCAACTCTCCTGACCTGAACACCATAGAGAACCTGTGGGATATTGTGAAGAGAAAGTTGAGAGACGAAGACCCAACACTCTGGATGAGCTTAAGGCCGCTATCGAAGCATCCTGGGCCTCCATAACACCTCAGCAGTGCCACAGGCTGATTGCCTCCATGCCACACCGAATTGAAGCAGTCATTCATGCAAAAGGATTCCCGACCAAGTATTGAGTGCATAACTGAACATGATTATTTGAAGGTTGGCGTTTTTTGTATTAAAAACACTTGTCTTTCATTGGTGCGATGAAATATGCTAATTTTTTTTGGGACAGGCATTTTGGGTTTTCATGAGCTGTATGCCATAATCATCAGTATTAAAACAATTAAAGACCTGAAATATTTCAGATGGTGTGCAATGAATCTGAAATATATGAAAGTTTCATTTTTATCATTACATTATGGAAAATAATAACGTTTATCACAATATGATAATTTTTTGAGAAGGACCTGTACATTCCATTTACCATTTAAAGCTCTCCATCAGACATTCAGCTTGTTTAAAGGGAACAAAGAGCCTCTTTGTGTTTATTTGTTTGTGACCTCCCTGAACAGGGAGAAAAGAAAACAAAGAACTGTGTGAGGAGCTCAGAGTGAAGATGAGACAGATCCATGTTAAACGTAAAGGCTTCAAGTCCATCTCCAAGCAGCATCATGTCTCTCTGATCACATCTGGTATTATTTTGAAAATCTAGAAAGTTCATAGGACTGTAGCCAACAGCCCAGGATGTGGACGCAAGAGCAAAATGCAACCCCAGGTTGATCAACAGATGCTGTGGATGGTAGAAAAAGAGCCAAGAACAACATCCAAAACCATTAAAACTGAAGTGCAAGGTCAGGGTTCAACAGTATCTGACGGCACCATCTGTCACTTTTTGAACCAGAAATGACTCCATGAGTGAAGATGATCCACTATCAGAAGGATCCACTACCAGAAGGATCCACTACCAGAAGGATCCACTACTGTCAGGAAACACAAAAAGCAGAGAGGAAGTCACCCAAATGCACAACAAGAACCAGAGTTTCTGGAACTGCTGAGACATGAGCTCCATGATTACAAAGGGAAACTTCAGCTTTCAAAGAAAAGACCACCATGCCCTCAGTGGAAAATGGAGTGAGCTTGGTTTGATTTTGGAGTGGCTTTGCTCTTTCTGATCCGGGGAGCCTTGAATCTGTGCAGGGCTCAATGAAGTCTCAAGACCTCCTGAAGCAAAACAAACTGCCCAGTGACAGAAAACTGTGCTGCAGTCACAGCTCACAGGCTCTTCAACAGGATAATGATCCAAAACAAACTCATCAAGGACAGCTGAGAAAAAAAACACTGGACTACTCCTAAATGACCCTCCATGAGCCCAGATCCTTATCCTGCTGAACATCTGTGGACAGATGTGAAAACTGCAGCGTGGACGTTAAACCTAAGGCAGCTGGAGCAGTCTGCTCAGGAAGAGGAGCTACCTGGTGGGAAATGCAGATGCCTCGTTGTGAAGAGTGCAGATCACTTGTTAGCAGTGATTAAAGCTGCTGCTACAAAATATTACATTAAGGCCATGAGACCTTGTTTCTGTCCATGACATTTTCATTTCTTTTATAATATTCAACTGACCCAATAATCAAAAACAAAGTGTGACTTGTGTAAAATGTGGAACACACCGTAAAAGATGGCATTAAACTTTGGTCATGTTCCAGTTCTTTCACAGACACTTGTGTTTTTGATTGTCGTTAAAGGTTAAAAACAGATTTGTCTGTGTCTGTAGGCCTGAATCGATGCAGATTTGTAACAGGTGCGGTACGAATCCTTGTGCAGCCACTCGGGTTAAAAATATATTTTCTATTAAACAAAACAAACCATTTTCTGAATTGTTTTTTTCTGTCCGGGTCAACAGGAACCCAAATGAGGAGAAGTATAGATCGATCCGTATCGGCAATCCCACTTTCTCTACCAAGCTGCTGCCCATCAAAGGTGCTGTGGAATGCCTCTTTGAGATGGGATTTCAGGAGGTAACTGTCCGGTGAAAGAAAAGTGTGAATGCTAAGTGTGGAACGGCGGCTGAACTTTGCTGAAGAAGCTGAAACTGAGCGTTTAAAGCTATAAGAAGGAAAATGGTAGCTAGAAGCTAAAAGTAGCAGCGCTGTAGCTAAAAGAAGTCTCACAAGAAGACAGAAATGGTGAATTTGCTGAATCATAACTTCTCATTAAAATGATGCAGTTTTAATGTTAAAGTTTTAACAAATTTTAATTATTCCAAATGTTACAAAATCCAGCAGTCATTCATCTGCTAAATGAGCTGAATGTTTTGCCGTCTGAATAGCTAATAGATGAAACAGGACACAGTTAGATCGGGAAAACCCAGGAAAACATTAGATTGAATGCTGACTCAGCAATAAAAGGATTCCATGTGGTTCCCATAGTTAAAACTGTTGTCGTCATTAGTTTTTTCAGGCATCTGACCACTGTCCAAACCATCAAACTGTCCCCAGGCTGAGACTCACCTGGTCTTCCCCCAGTCTGCTTCAGTTGAACAGCTGAGGCTCATCAGGGAATCGATCGCTGCAGAGCTGGATCTGAGGATGCGTACGGACCCTGCTGCCCCACATGCTGTGGCCCTACCGATGGCACCACACAGCTCTGCTGCTGCCACCACCCGCCCAGCGGCCCCGCCTGTGCAGCAGCCATCTTCCCTGGTAGGGTTGTCCTTATCAATCACCATCAACCGCTGATGAAAGCGGAGCGATAATGATTTGCTGGTGTCCTGATGCATGCTCAATAATCCAGGTAGAAAAATCTAAAAAAGTTAAATCTGGCCCTCTGGACATTCAAAAAACAAAACGAAGCAAAATAACAAAAAAAATGTAGAAACATTTCATCTTTCATCCGAAAGACTTCCTCAGTCTGAGGTGCTGTATTCAGCTCTTTCTTATAAATAGCACCTTCTCAGAGTGGATCAACCAGTTTTGCTGCTGACAACCAAAACCAGCTGCTCACATGGTCAAGAAGGACCATTGGTCTAACAATGGATCATTAGCACACTGATGGCTGTTTACTATTCACAGGGGGTTGAGTGATACTAGCAATAACAGCATTGTAAGAGGGGGACAATTGAACACGTAGGCCTCCACCCCTAGTAACTTAAAACCACTTATGAACCTCTGAAAAGAGATCCAGGAAGTGGTTACAAGAAGAAGTTGGTAGATTGCCTGAAAATTTTGGAACAGGACAAGGCTATTGACCATTTTCTGTACCACAGACTGTACCCAGGGGAGGCCACATCTAGTCTGTATGGTTTACCTAAAATTCACAAACAAGGTGTACCTTTAAAACCAATTGTTAGCGTGATTAACTCTGTCGCTTACAATGTTTCCAAATATCTGGCGTCTGTACTCATCCCTTTAGTTGGCAGCTCAGAACACCACATACAGAACACCATGGACTTTGTGGATAAGGTGAGGGATGAGGGGGGTGGTCTGAGGGAGGGGACGGGCGGGCTCAACCTGGGCGTCTTCTTGCCTGGCGGTGGCCGCGGCGTGGTGCTTGGCTGGGGGGCTGGGCTGTGGGGGGCTGTGACTGGGGTGGGGTATATTGGGGGCTCTCGTGTGGGGGGCTCTGTGCTGTGGGGCCGGGGGAGTCTGGGCTCGCTGGGTGTGTGCCC
>NC_056516.1:6773117-6774048 GCF_014905685.2 Nematolebias whitei | reverse complement strand
GGGGGGGGGCGCTCTTGGTTGCTGTGGTGCTCTATCTCTGACTGTTTGGGCACTCCTGGCTGATTGTCCCAGTTGGGGTTTGGTGGCCTCTCTGGTTGGGGGGCTGGGTGTTGGGCTGGGAATCGGGTTGGGGCGTCTGGACGGTTTTGGGATGGGTCTGGGTTGCTGGCCCTGGTTCTGGTTGGTCCTCGGGGGCTATGTGCCAGTCCGAGGCCTTGGTCCCTGGTGGTGCGGCTGCCACCTCCTCCTAGGTATCTCTGTTAGAGCCTCTCTCCCCTGGTAGATCTTGGAGAGTGGGGGTGCCTATTGGGGTCAGTGGGGGAGCTGGTCCCTTGGGGGGGGCATTGCCACCTCAGTTCACCTCCCCATCCCGACGTCCTCCTCCGCCCACTCCACCACACCACCACTCAGACAGGGTTTTGGGGTTCAGGTGCACTACTGAGCTACGGGGAGAATTATCCATCTCTGTGGCTGGTGGGGTCCTGGGCCCTAATTTTAATATACAACCTAGACACTCACTTATAACACTCTCACGACACATGCATATATAGGATCTGGAGTGGGCACATGATCGCACTTAGGTGGTGGGATGTACAATCATTTCCACCTCCCGGACCTGTGCCCACTCTCATATGTAGCATGTAGACATTTAGGGTTCTGGGCGGAGATGAGGGGTGAACGGGCACCGCCTGCTCTCTGGGCAAGAGGTGGGTCTGTGCCAGTCGCCACCTCATCCCCCCATTTTAAACGCACTGTATAACAACATGCATCAACACCATATTCGAGTGGGAGGAGGAGGAAGTGGGTCTGTTCATAATTTATTTATGCATATATAGATTTTTTTTTTTAAATGTTTTAAATTTTTTATTTTTTCCTTTCACAAACACCTCCTTTCTCCGTGTGACACTAGGGGTCGGGATGGGGGGGGGGG
>NC_056516.1:6770080-6773017 GCF_014905685.2 Nematolebias whitei | reverse complement strand
GGGGGGGGGGCACATTGTTGGGATCTGGGCTGTGGGTGGGCTTTGGGCCTTGGGGGCAGTTAGTGATGGGGCCGGTGCTTCGGTTCCTCCTGGGCTGTTCCGATTCTTTTAATCTAGGTTCCTGGTTGCGATGGCCGGCACTTTGACCGGGGTGGCTGCCGGCTTTCGGCGGGGGGTCGGCTATGGTAGTGTACGTGTGGTCATTGGTGGTGTAGGGCGGCGGTTGGGGGCGTGACTTCGCCTCATCAGGTCACTGGCTGGTCTTCCTGTGTGGCATTTGCGGTGGGGGTGCTGTGTGTGTGGGGGGGTGCGTAGGTGGCGTGCTGGGGCGTCTCCGGGCCTATAGTGCGGAGCTCTTAATGTGAGAGCCGGTCCTCCTCGGCTGCAGCTCCCTGCTGCTCTGTCCCTTGGGCTGGGGCCGGCCTGTGGTCGCTGTCAGGTAGATGGTGCATGCTGTCGGCCCGACAGAGATTCTGTCGGGCTATCTGTGTGTGCCTGTTAGTTGCTTAGGTTGGGTTTTTGGTGGTCCCCCCTCTCTTGGATCAATTTGGGCCCCACATTTGGTGTGGGGCCCACTCCCCCCGGTCGTGCCCCCCTTTGGCGGGGGGCCCCCTTGCCGCCGGTGCATTGGTGGCTCTTGGCGTCTGGGCTTGGTGGTGGGGTGTACGTCGGTCCACCCTGGTTGCTGCCTGGCGGGGCCTGGGTGCCCTGGCTCTGTCGGGGCTCTGCTGGGGGGTGGTATGGCCTCGGGGCTTGGGGCTCGGTGCCCATGGCTGGATCTACTTGGGGGGGGGGCATGGGTTGCCGGCCAGACCTGTGGGCTCGTCGCTGCAGCTTCCTGGAGGCTCTGCATTGTGGTGGCTGGGGTCACCCGGTTCTTTCCTCTGCTCCTCTCTGGGGGGGTGCGGTTCTCCCTGTTGGGAGATTCCTGGGGCTCCGTGCCTGTGGGCTGCTGTATGTCTGTGGCTCCGGTCCTCCATATGTTGCCATTTGTGTCCTGGGGGGGCGGGTCTGTGGGCCCCCGCGTCCACTATTGGGCATTCTTTTGGAGAAATCTGGTGGTGGCGGGCGTGCTTGCGCGGGTGTTTGGATTCAGGTGCTTTGACTGATGCACGCTAGGTTGGGTTGTGGTGGAAGCTAGATGATTCCTTGTGCGATGTCAAATGTTTCATGGTGATATTGTGGGTGGCATTGTGCTGTGCATGTTGTTTTGTCGTGGTGGTCTCTCGTTTGATCTATTTCTCTTTTATTTATTTATTTATTCTTCTTTCTTCTCTTTCTTTAAAAAAAAAAAAAAAAAAAAAAATTGAGCGATGATGATAAGTTCATTGAAACACTTCGCAATGTTTCTACACTTAAACTGAGCTAAAAAAAAAAACATAAAAAAAAAAAAAAAGGACCATTGGTCTAACAATGGATCATTAGCACACTGATGGCTGTTTACTATTCACAGGGGGTTGAGTGATACTAGCAATAACAGCATTGTAAGAGGGGGACAATTGAACACGTAGGCCTCCACCCCTAGTGACTTAAAACCACTTATGAACCTCTGAAAAGAGATCCAGGAAGTGGTTACAAGAAGAAGTTGGTAGATTGCCTGAAAATTTTGGAACAGGACAAGGCTATTGACCATTTTCTCTACCACAGACTGTACCCAGGGGAGGCCACACCTAGTCTGTATGGTTTACCTAAAATTCACAAACAAGGTGTACCTTTAAAACCAATTGTTAGCGTGACTAACTCTGTCACTTACAATGTTTCCAAATATCTGGCTTCTGTACTCATCCCTTTAGTTGGCAGCTCAGAACACCACATACAGAACACCATGGACTTTGTGGATAAGGTGAGGGATGTTATCATGGAAACTGATGAAACAATGGTCTCTTTTGATGTCACATCCCTCTTTAAGTGCATTTCTGTTGATGATGCAGTAGAGGTGGTCAGTTTAAGATTAAAATCAGACACCACTCTGAGCAGCAGGACCACGCTTTCCACAGAACAACTGTGTCAACTCTTGAAACTGCCTGCAGTCAACCTACTTCACATATGGGGAGCAATATTATAGGCAGAAACATGGGTGTGCTATGGGGTCTCCAGTTTCTCCGATTGTTGCCAACCTGTACATGGAGGAGGTAGAAAAGAGAGCCTTGACGTCCTTTTCAGGGACACCACCAAGTCATGGGTTAAAATTAAATCTCAGGAAGTCCAACATTTTTTGGGACCCTGTGTACATAAGCCTGGTATCCACAGGTCTGGTTCTTGTTGTAGCCTGTTGTGTCCAGTTCTGGTGGGACCTCTATTTTTCTGTCTCCACATTGCCTAAAGTTCCCGTTTAGTGGGCGGATTGTTCACCTCTAGTGGGCGGATTATTAATATCAACGCACCTTACCAGCTGGTGGCGGTAGTGCTACATTAAGCTCTTTTCTAAGCACCACTTACATGCATTAGAAGAAGAAGAGCCGGAAAATAACACACAACCAAAATGGATGACCTCGATGAACTTGAAGCAGAACCAGCCGCACAGCCCGTCCTGGTCGCTGTCCCGCAAGATGGAGAGCAGGGCCGAGGTGTCAGAGATGCTCTGATGGAGTACCTCATGAGCTGTAACTTATCCTAATTCCACCCCTTAATCTTTTTTTACCTCCCCAGCCTTCCTTAGATACAAGTGAACGTTAAAGTGTTGATTTGAAAATAAACATGGATTAATAATTATTCTTGTTTTTTTTTAATGTACAGACATGCCTTATTACCAGGTTCGTGTAAAAATGGCAAAACAAACACTGCTGCTGTGCTTCTATCACATATGCTGCGTTTTTTAGCGGCTGTAGTTTTAGAAAAACTGTATACTCTTTAATTTTTGTTTTTAACAAAGAACCAAAACCTACAACAAGAACTTTATATTTGTTTATGCATATATACATTAATCTATTTTAATAT
>NC_056516.1:6753259-6769980 GCF_014905685.2 Nematolebias whitei | reverse complement strand
AAGGTGAGGGATGTCATCATGGAGACTGATGAAACAATGGTCTCTTTTGATGTCACATCACTCTTTACGTGCATTCCTGTTGATGATGCAGTAGAGGTGGTCAGTTTAAGATTAAAATCAGACACCACTCTGAGCAGCAGGACCACGCTTTCCACAGAACAACTGTGTCAACTCTTGAAACTGCCTGCAGTCAACCTACTTCACATATGGGGAGCAATATTATAGGCAGAAACATGGGTGTGCTATGGGGTCTCCAGTTTCTCCGATTGTTGCCAACCTGTACATGGAGGAGGTAGAAAAGAGAGCCTTGACGTCCTTTTCAGGGACACCACCAAGTCATGGGTTAAAATTAAATCTCAGGAAGTCCAACATTTTTTGGGACCCTGTGTACATAAGCCTGGTATCCACAGGTCTGGTTCTTGTTGTAGCCTGTTGTGTCCAGTTCTGGTGGGACCTCTATTTTTCTGTCTCCACATTGCCTAAAGTTCCCGTTTAGTGGGCGGATTGTTCACCTCTAGTGGGCGGATTATTAATATCAACGCACCTTACCAGCTGGTGGCGGTAGTGCTACATTAAGCTCTTTTCTAAGCACCACTTACATGCATTAGAAGAAGAAGAGCCGGAAAATAACACACAACCAAAATGGATGACCTCGATGAACTTGAAGCAGAACCAGCCGCACAGCCCGTCCTGGTCGCTGTCCCGCAAGATGGAGAGCAGGGCCGAGGTGTCAGAGATGCTCTGATGGAGTACCTCATGAGCTGTAACTTATCCTAATTCCACCCCTTAATCTTTTTTTACCTCCCCAGCCTTCCTTAGATACAAGTGAACGTTAAAGTGTTGATTTGAAAATAAACATGGATTAATAATTATTCTTGTTTTTTTTTAATGTACAGACATGCCTTATTACCAGGTTCGTGTAAAAATGGCAAAACAAACACTGCTGCTGTGCTTCTATCACATATGCTGCGTTTTTTAGCGGCTGTAGTTTTAGAAAAACTGTATACTCTTTAATTTTTGTTTTTAACAAAGAACCAAAACCTACAACAAGAACTTTACATTTGTTTATGCATATATACATTAATCTATTTTAATATATATATATATATATATGTCTTCAGCCAGAGACTTCTTCAGATCCCTTGTAAGACAGACCGCTACAAGAGATCCTTCCTGCCCACAGCCATCAGCATCTAGAACAACTCTTTAATGAAACCAGGATGATGAGTTATAACATTTAATTTCCCTCTGGGATTAATAAAGTCTTTTTGTAATTTGATTTGTATATATGTATGTATGTATGTATGTATGTATTTATATATATATATAATATATATATATATATATATATATATATATATATATTACGTACATTACATAATAACCTACATTTGATTTGATATTTAACAACTCTTTCAGAGCTTATGCTTACCACGCAGCTCTTTAAATTAAGCTGTCGCAAATTATCTTCATGATTGAAGTGCTGTTAAGTAATATTAAGTTAGTGCTCCTTTGTACCACAGTGAAAGTCGTGGAGAGAATTTTTGACCTTGGGCGAAAAAGATGCAGAAGCTGCTGGATCCACAGGATGGACATCATGGCCGAGGTGTTTGACATAAATGACTGAAAACCTCCTGAATGAGGATGATTGTAAACGTAGATTACACAAGTCCTACACCTTTTTAACTCCACTGCAATGTTCATTTACAACACATGGACATTCTGTATTATGGTTACGTTTTTCAGTACTCATTACAGATAAAACCGAAAAAATACATAAATAAAAAAACTGGACTTTATTTGTAACTGAAGATGTATCACCTCTCATCCGAGGCTCTTTCTCAATTTAATGAAACGAGGAGTGTGATTCAAGTTATCAAGCTGTGGTGTGCCGTAAGCTTGTATTATGGAGACTGGCGCATGCAGATCAATCTCCAGCAATCTTACAGAACACCACAGCTTTATAACTTTAATCCCATATTCCTTTTTTCATTGAATTGTGAGTGCTCCTCGGATGATTAGCGAAACGTCTTCAGTTTTTAAAAAAGTCCTGTGGTTTTGTTTTTATCTTTTTCGGGAGGGATTTGCCGTGTCAAGGATAACTGAGAATCTTCACCAGCATTGTTACAGGTAAAAAAACAATTACTTCACTTATCCTACACTATTGACGTAAAAAAACACTGTAAGCACTTCACTTTTGATGATCAGATGGAAGCTCAAGACTTGAAAATGTTTCTTTTATTAGAAATAAAGACCTGTACAAAAAAAAAATAATTATACACTAATTATATATGCAAACTTAACAAGCTACATGTTTGGCTATTTGTGGGCTTACCTTGCAGGATCTACATTTCTATAGATCAACTATGATCTACTCTAAATATTTTTAAACATGTCTGTTTGCCATGGAACGGGCAATGGATTCCAGCACCCCAAGGAGTGCCTGATTGAAAGCAGCACTCTGTTCAGCCTCCTGCCTTCGCTGTGCTGCTTCCTCTCTGCGAGATCTGCTTCCTCTCTCCTCAAGGCCATCTCCTCCCTCCTAATTGCTTTCTCCTGCTTCCTCGCTACTGCAGCTTGGCGTTGCCTCTCCGCAGCTTCTTCTTGCCTTGCTTTTTTGGCATCCTCACAAATAAAATGGAAGTGTTCCTCTCTCTGCTTCCGGTTCAACTCCTCTTGTTCTGTATGCGCAGAAACAAAGCTCTCTGCTGCACTTGTTGATCTGCGCTTTCTATTGCCTAGGAATAACACACAAGAAAATGGCTGTTAGATGATGAAGTACAGGTAGAGTTTTTAAATAAATTATTTACATTAAAGTTCCTGCTAATTTCAAAAGGTGTTTGTTCACAAGATCAGAAATGATTCTGTTCATAAAGCAGTCTAGTACTTTAATGATAGTAAGCAGGTGGGCATAAATAAACTACATGTAGTCATTTACAACGGTTTGTGCTAATTTAGAAAAAGAACAGAGCATCGTTAATCTGAACAAAAATCACTACACCATGTATAATTTCAGTAATAAACTTCATAAATGAAAGTTTAAGTAATAAATGAATAATTAAATTTAACATTTATACATTACAAATGAATAAACAAGTACTTTGAATACATGCAAGGTGTTTTACAACAAAAACTAAACAACATTCATATCAACATGATCAATGTGATGTTAAACACGATTGTTGCTTCTTCTTACCTAGTAACGGGTGCTGTTTGGTGCCGCTCTGCTGCGTGTTGCCCGGTGGCGTGGATGTGCCCGGTGATGTGGATGTACTCGGTGGCGTGGATGTGCCCGGTGGCGTAGATGTACTTGGAGCTGGTGTGGTCGGGAAGGGTCAGAAGCGGGAGGATTGGACAGTCAAAAGCAGAATCTGGCGAACCTTCATCTTCAGTGGGACTTTCTGCATCAAAATAAGAGTGGAAAAACAGCAACAGAGTACAGTTAGCAATGATGCTAACTAATGACGACTTAACCGTGTCAGCCTCGTTTGTTCAGAGTACTTTCAGAAAACGCAAAGAAACGGTTGCATGAGGAAAAAGAAATATGCTTAAAGTAAATAAAATACACTCACCATCAACTATAGGTTCCAGAAGAGCAGTGGCCGTGTCTAGGCCACTCTCCCTCCCTTTGTTGGCTGGGCGTTTGCCGTAAATGGCATCCATTTGTACAAACCACTTCCAGTTTCTTCTGTTTGCTCCACTCCTACCGTTGTGGTTCTTAATCGTTTTGTAATCGCTTTTTAGTTTTTTAAGCTTTCCTCTGCTTTGGTGTGCGATGGAAGCCCTGCACCGCCATCTGCGCAGACACCTCTTGAAAAATCTTTTCATTTCGTTTCGTTCCATCTAGCTCGCTCTGCACTTGTTCATCGGCCAGCAAACAGAGAAATGCCTGAACTTCAGCATTCGACCACGGTTGTGCCATGATTATTTGTTTTACCTTATAAAATATTCCAAAATAAGCTCCTCCGATTACTTGTTGTCTGTTATAGCGGGTGAAAAAGAAAATGGTGGATTGTGATTTCCGGTGGAAGACTGAATCTCCGCCCTCCACCAATGAATATGCCCCCTGACCAATCAGTGACCTACAGTGCGCTGATGTCACATCTAGACCCTTCAAGAACCAGACCTGGGACCCCAGAGAATTAGGTCCCAAAAATGGGGTGGGTTCCACCGCTAAAGGCATTGTGGATAAAACACGCAATCGGCCACAACTAGTTACATAGGAGTACCAAAGGGCCCTGTGGATAAGGGGCTATAATTTTGCTCCACCACATGTACCACATGAGGTGCGAATGACAATAAAGAAACTCTGACTAATTTTTCTGACCACATCAACTCTGTGGATAAATACATCAAGTTCACACGAGAAAATGTAAAAAATGGCAAGTTGGCTTTCTTGGACTGTGAGGTCTCAGTCTCTGACAGAGGACATTTACAAACTGAGGTGTACCGCAAACCCACCCACACAGACCAGTATTTGCAGTTTGACTCCCATCACCCTTTGGAGCACAAGGTAGGACTCATCAGGACTCTGTACCACAGAGCAGACAGCATCCTCACTAACTCAGGAGCCAGGCAGAAGGAGAAATCCCACACAAGACAGGCCCTAGAGCAATGTAGATATCCTAACTGGGCCTTCCTGAAAGCAGAGAAGAAATCCAAACAGGACTACAGTCAGCCATCAGGTGAAAAGGAGGAACCCAGACCAGTGGTCATTCCGTATGTTGAGGGAGTATCAGAGAAACTGAGACGTTTATTTTCTAAATACAACGTCTCAGTGGCTTTTAAACCCCAAAATACATTACACTCCCCCGGCACAAACAGAGTAATGTTGTGTATGCTGTTCAGTGTCAGGAGGGCTGTGATCAGTCTTACATCGGGGAAACTAAACAGCCACTGGCCAAAAGGATGGCCCAGCACAGAAGAGCAACACCATCAGGCCAGGACTCTGCGGTCTACATTCATCTCCAGGCCAGCGGTCACTCTTTCAAGGATGAAGATGTTCACATCCTGGATAGAGAGGAACGATGGTTTGAGATAAGAGTAAAGGAGGCCATCTTTGAGAAAATAAATCATCCATCATTAAACAGGGGTGTAGGCCTACGTGTTCAGTTGTCCCCTTCTTACAATGCTGTTATTACTAGTATCACTCAGCCTCCTGTGAATAGTAAACAGCCATCAGTGTGCTAATGATCCATTGTTAGGCCGATGGTCCTTCTTGATCATGTGAGCAGCTGGTTTTGGTTGTCAGCAGAAAACTGGTTGATCCACTCTGAGAAGGTGCTATTTATAAGACTGAGCTGAATACAGCACCTCAGACTGAGGAAGTCTTTCGAATGAAAGACGAAACATTTCTACATTTTTTGTTGTTTTGCTTTGTTTTGTTTTTTGAATGTCCAGAGGACCAGATTTAACTTTTTTAGATTTGCTGGTGTCTTTGTGTTCGTCTGAACATGAACTTGATAGATCTTAATTTTTGACAATCACAAAATTCATGTTCCTAAGGTTGTTTTCACACCAGGTAGTCCGATAGACTCGGTTTGGTCGGGGACCAATATTCATAACATTTTGTTTACATTTGAGCTGGTGTGTTTGCATTCACACTGCACTGTGCAGTGGAGCCAACCTGTTGAACCAACCTGTTCCTCCACTCACCTGTGGGCGCGCTGCACCAAGAACTACTGAAATAAACTACACAAAAACCTCTGAAGACACTTCTTCTGGAAATAAAAACAAAAATGGAGTGGCATCAAGTTTTAGCAGTTTTAGGAGTTATATTTTGTCATTTTTCAACAATGGACTTAGCATGAGGCAGAAGACCATGGAGAATATTGTTTTTCACACAAGGCAGCTGACGGCTCCATATGAGGTAAGAGAAATGCGTGTTTGTTTGCCCTGCGCTGTACTCCACTTCTTGCTTGTTTAGCGGGGCCCAGTCTGATTGCATTCCTACTGTACTCGAACCGCGCTAGAGTTTTCTTCTACTGGACCAAGACCTAGGTTTTAACCTGGGCCAGAGTTTGCCTTTTTGTTCCGTGACAGAGTTCGATGGTGCGTTCACACCTCCCCAAACGAACCGGACTTCCTAGGAAAACGAGCTAGAGTTCGAATAAAGCGGACTAAACAGGGTTGGTGTGAATGCACCTAAGATCTTGAGTTGAACCCCCCAAAAGTCTCATGGTGATAAATCATTTATTTTTCCCACATTTTTATTTATTTATTTTTGGTGCAGTCAATAAACAAGATTTTTCCGACAAAGTCTAAAAATCCATCCGTCCATTATCTTGACTCGCTTCTTCCTTTTCAGGTCACGGCGGTCTCTGGTGCCCAGATCCAGCAGTAGAGTTGCATTCGGGCCTAAAAAATCCGACCCAGCCCGTCCCAAACTCATATCATTTTTCTGAGCCCGACCCAAAACGACCAATTATCTGTGATTACATGCACAAACCCGAAACCCCCTGACATTTTCTTTTTAATTAAGCTTTTACTGGTTCTGTAAGCAAATCAGCTTGATATGATTTAAACAACGTCTTTCAAAGAAAGGAAGAAATGGGATTTCTTGTTTATTAACAAGGGTCAGCAGATTATTACAGTGTTATTATAATATTATGGTTATTATATTATAGTTATTATAATATTATAGTTATTAAAATATTATAGTTATTGAAATATTACAGTTATTATAATATTATGGTTATATTATAGTTATTAAAATATTATAGTTATTAACGGTTGATGGATGTGCGCGGCTGATGATCCAGATTGGGTCGTCGGACCCAATCAAACATACAGCTGACAGTATCTGAAACTGTTGAATGGTTCCAGTGCAGCTTCTGTCCACGCATCTGACATAACTTTTAATAGTTTGAGCTTTGAAGCTCATCTGGACGTCCGCCCTGTAGGAGAGCTGGAACATCAGAACTAGAGTGGCACTGGAAACTCTTCTGTTAGCTACAGCAAAACACAAGAGGACATGTCACACGACAACACAGCTTTGAAGTTTAAACTCCAGATTTGTTCTTCACCACCAGAATCAATCCTCTCTCCAGCAGCACATCACCACATTACATATTTGTTTACATTTTCTTTGTAATGACAAGATTCTGGGTCATAACCCTGGATATTTCTTAACTTCATAAATAAATCTTTCCTTGTTAGTTTTTAAACTTTTGACATGAAGTGGAGCTACAATTAAACAAGAGAAAGCTGCTGCAGGAACCCGGACGTTCAAACAGGAAGTGAGGTCACAGAAAAAGGTCAGACGACTCTGATGGTCACACATGTTAGCCTTTGTGCTTTTTACAGATGTAACGAGTTAACAAGAGCCTTCATTCCACGTTTGAAGAGAATCCATCTAGTTTAGTTATTTAGATTATTCTTTATTTATCATATGCAGGCTAACACAAGGTTAACAATCAATGAACTGTTCAGGATGAGAAGAACCAATTAGACTCACTAAAAAACAAACAAACAAGAAAACCCTAGAAATACTAAAGCATGCAATAAAAGTGCAATAGTGAACAACATGGTAGAATATAACAGTGCAAGCAGGATGAACCACTACAAACAAGTTCTGTTTTTTCGACCTATAAGTCGTGTTTTTTTTTTTTTCATAATATACATGCCCTGCGACTTATACACCGAAGCAAAGTATTTATAGATTTTTCCCATATTTAAAAAAAAATTTTGGCTGCGATTTGAACGATTTCACTTATTCTGACTGAAAATATTAAACATAGGGCTGAACAATACGGCCAAAACTTTTATCACAATATATTTCTTAATTTCGATCGATAACAATATACTTTGATATCAATATAAACAATATAAAAGCCTCAAAAAAACTGTACAAACTGTACAAATAAATGAATTGTAACTGCTCCCAAAGTTTTTTGTGTGGTACAGAATTTGACCACGCATCCACTGATGTTTTCCCAGCTTTTAATTATTTCTTTGCCACACAGGACATCTTCTTTTGCCAGTAAACACTGTGAAAAACTGTGTTAAATACACAATATAAACAAAAGTGTTAACAGAATTGCATTTACAACCAAATTAAACATATATATGTAGCGCCCCCTAACGTCCTTGGCGTTATTGGGGTGGCTAACCAGAGTTCTTTAAATCGGTTGATATCTCTACCTGAAAATTCTAAATGTATACCCCTTATACCACGAAGTATAACACGGTAGAATAAACATACGTTTCAAACAAATAAACAGTTTAATGAACAATTTGAACAATAGCACAGTTTCTTCAGTCTGTAATGAAATAGAAATGGTACGCTTAACCTCGTTAAACAAATGGAAACTTAAAGCCGGCAGCTACTAATTAGTTTCGGTCGTTGCAGGCCTGATGTTGGTGAACTCGCGCGCTTCCCGCTCTTCCCATTAACGTCCCCAACAACCATGTCCCCCATCACCTGAATACGTCCCTCTCCAGGAGGTTGTACGTGCCGTAGTCCCTCTGCTTCCGTCCAGTGTCCTCCCCAGGGTTGAAGAATCCACGCCGAGGTCCTCGCGTCTCTCACGGCTGGCTAGCCGCCAAACGTTCGCCGAGGTCCTCGCGTCTCTCACGGCTGGCTAGCCGCCAACCGTTCGCCGAGGTCCTCGCGTCTCTCACGGCTGGCTAGCCGCCAAACGTTCGCCGAGGCCCGCTAGCAGTAGCCACCGAGCTAGCGGCCTAACGGGATTGTTCTCCACGGGGTTGGTCACCCACACAGCTTCAACCTCCACAGGTCGATGGGAGTCCTTGTCTACCCCCTCACTGGCAAGAACAGCAGTTCAGTGGGGTGTTCCCCCACCGCGATAGTTCACGGCAGCAGTGACAGTTCACAGCAACGGCTATGTCCTCCATCTTCTCCGTCGCTCTCCTCATGTCCCGTCTTGTACCGGAAGCCCTCCTCCCCGCCTACCAAAATAAAATCCCAAGCAACCACATATTACAGTTACATTGTTTGTTTGTTGAGCAGCACGGTGGCGCAACTGGTAGAGCTGCTGCCTCTCAGCGAGCAGGTCCTTGGTTCAAACCCCGGTCCAGGGGCCTTTCTGAGTGGAGTTTGCATGTTCTCTCCGTGCATGTGTGGGTTTTCTCCGGGTGCTCCGGTTTCCTCCCACAGACCAAAAACATGCATGTTAGGCTGATTGGTAACTCTAAATTGTCCCTAGGTGTGAATGAGAGAGTGAATGGTTGTTTGTCTCTATGTGGCCCTGTGATGGACTTGCGACCCGTCCAGGGCGTACCCCGCCCCTCCACAGTGATTGCTGGACATGGGCACCAGCGACCCCCGTGACCCAAAATGGAATAAGCGGGTAAAGATAATGGATGGATGGATGTTTGTTTGTTTTTGTTTTTTTTTTTACAAACAATAACTGAACATAATATTAAACTCCAAACACAATAGGTTTGCATATTCCATAAACACAAACTGAACATATATTAACTCCATGTTCTTATTTATGAGTTCTCTAATAATTACAACTGACATGAACGAAAACCACAGGGTTACATAAACAAACACAAAATATGTAAACATACCGTGTGCGCCTTCTGTAGGAGGAGTTATTGTCCATATTGTCCATTTTCCCCACTTAGTTGTCTTCAACTATCTTGTTTTTCTCTCATGTCCATACACACAAGCACCTTATAAATTTTAATTAATCATGCGCACGGCATGCTCACCTCTAGGTGCAGTACTCAATTCCACCAATAGATGTCAGCGACAACAGAACTTAAATTATATTTTCTGCGACAGCTACATTAATGTTCACCTTTTATTTGTATTTAGCCTTCAAAGAAATTTGAAATCTATAAAATAAACAAAACTCTCAACTTTATCAATATTAATAGTTTTAACTTTAAACAACAACATAACCTAACCCATGCATGTGTTTCTCTTTTGCTACAGCTGGGTGGGGGGTGGTGTTTCAGGGACATGTTGGCTCAAACTTTATTGTGCTTCATCTTGTGACTCTCATCATATTCTATCAAGTGGTAACTCTTCAGATGAAACAAGTTCGATGTGTTCCTGCCGTTAGTTGGAACGACTCCGTCACATATTGTGCACCACACTAAAACCTGCAGTTTATCAGATCTTAGATAGCTGAACCAATTCCACACTGTCAAATTAGTCTTTCCTCTCTTATCAGTTATGTCATCTGCTTTCTCTTCACTTGTGAAAACGTGTTCAGTCACATTCTGACATCATGGGAACTCATTTTGAAGTGAAAACTTAACGTGCGTTGGAGATTAGCATAGCCTGCTACCGCTGATTCCTTCTGGACTCGATCTCTGCGTAACATCTACGTCACCACACACTTACGTAGTTGTGTTGCACCTTTTTCTGTCTGGGTTGAAACTGAAGCAGCCGCTTCAACCTGAACAGAAAAAGAAATGTGTCAGTGAAACGCTGTAATCATATCGAAATATCGAAAATATTCTTAAAACTCATATCACCGTGATTGAATAAAATTATATTGTGATATATATCGATATCGAATTATTGTCCAGCCCTAATTGAACACTACCATTTTCAGCCGCTAGATGGCACTCGAGTAGTATGGCATGCCGTTGTGTCATGTAATAGGTAAGCGTGGCTATTAAATAATGACACACTCGGCTTGCCATAGCCTGACACCTTTGTCCAGCTCACCTGGAACAACCGTCACATCAGCTTCATTTCACTGCACCGCCCCGGTTAAATGCAGCTAATTTGACCATTAAAGTGCATTTATTAAATAAAAGTTCAACTGAGACACACCTTTGCTATTGTAGGATTTCTGTTTCTGTCTGCCACACTCTCTCTCTTTCACAGCAGCAGCAGTTTCCACAATCAACCACCACACACCTGCACCGGATTCTGAGGGACGATGCTGGAGGAGCTTAAAAGCCTCAGCTAGACACTCCTTTGACGCCGGAACATTACCAAGCCACTGTGACTCCCTAGCCTTGGACTCCACTCAGCTTTCTTAGGCCTTCATATATCGTGGATGCTCATTCACCGGGATCCGTGTCTCTTCAAGGAAACCACGCTTGAAAACTACTACCAGGAAAAGGAACTTCTACTAACCTGATCCTCTCTCCAACGATCCTCGCCTCTCATCCAGGAACCTCCAGTTGAACCAAGGACTCTTCTTCCCTCACGGACTCTGCCACAACAAGGACTTGTTTTTTCAGTAAGAGAAAGAATTACTATCATTTCCTTTAAGAGGTTCAACTTTACAAATCCATTACTCACCATTGTCCTCTTCTCCCTCAACAGCCCCGCACCTGTAAATAAAGAGATTATTTTTTGATAACTCTGTTTCTGTTTTCTGTCCGGTCTGCCACTTGGGGTCAAGACATACTACAAACATGACAGCTATAATGTCGAGCAAACAAATAATTGTTTTAGGTGCTTGTTAAATTTCAAAGAAATGTGCAGTGTTCCTCCTTCCTGATTTCCTCCGTTTCAAAGCGTGCTCCCGGAGCACCGAGGCAGCAAATACTTTTGAAATGCAGCTGATTAGACCAATGTAGTGCATTTATTAATAAAAAGTTTAACTGAGACACACCTTTGCTATAATGTCGAGCAAACAAATAATTGTTTTTAGGTGGTAATCTTGTTAAATTCTTTTTAAAGTCCTCCCGTGCATGCTCCCACAACCGCCATTTGGCAGCCAGTCGATTTTTGGCACAACACCGGCCCATGTTTCCGGGTTGTCAACGGTGACGCGTAATAGATGTAACGTATACGGCCAAGCAACATATTTATGGATATTTTCACTTTACTAGACACATTTGGACTGATGTGACTTATAGGGCGGTGTGACGTGTATGGTGGAAAATACGGTACCTCACAGGCAGCAACATTGCTCAAATGCACATGATGCTTACCGTGCACAACATACACCACACCGGCCATGGACAAGACCAAGATGAACCGAACCACGATGGCAAGGCAGCGACACACATAATGCAGCTACACAGTGTAGCAACAATAAACACATTAGGTGTCCCAGATGTGACTCATTTCTGTCCAGCTGCTAGACAGACGAGTCGTCCGGAGCCACAGCACAGTCGGTGATGGACGGCTCCAGCCATGATTCAGTAAAGACACAACAGCTCTCTGTGTCCTGCTCACAATAAATCCGTGGTCTTCCAGTCTATTCTTCAGAGACTGAACGCCCGACAGCAGGACGGAGGTGAGAGGGGGTTTGCTGCGTCTCTGGCAGGTCCTTCACAAAACACTGGCTCGTTTCCCTCTTCATGTTTTCCTTTTATGTCACCCATGTAAACACAGCACCCAGGGTATAATGTCTGCTGCCGAGTCCTCCAAAGTCAGCCCAAGGTCCCCGCTCACTGACGATCGCAACTCCAAATGTGCGTTGTGGTCTTACCCTTAGTGTGCAGGTGCAACAAGTCAAAACCAACAAGGAACAAAAAAGTGTGAGTTGAAGCAGAGCTGTCATCAGTGCTGCCATGCGGCAGTGCACATGACGTGTCTCCATTCTCTACACTCACTTTAGATGTTGATGTAAGATGTAAGTCTGGATGTCTTCTCTGTGCTCTGAGGGGATTTGAATGAAGCCCAGCAGCACCAGGTGGAAGAGGACTAAAGTCTGTGATATTTCAGTTTTAGATGTAGCAAAAAGAGTTTGTTTGAAAAAGATTAGAAGTTTGTTTAAAAGTTGAAGTTTGACAAGATCAACTCAGCTGAATGTTCTGTGGGAAAAATCTGTCAGAACAAAAAACTTGACCTGTGATTATGTACAAAGTGTTAATCAGCAGGTCAGTCATGGAAAGTCCGATGTGCTGCGACACGTTTAAACTCTGAGTGATGGTTCTGCTGCTGAGCTGCAGAACTGAACAGGACTGTTTTTGCTCGTTCATTTCACCAATATGCCTTGATTTCTATTTTTTTATTTTTCCTGCAAGTCTTTTCTCTGCATTGTGCTGCGTACCGCTCCCACCCGTCAGAACCCTGGTGTTGGTCAGGCTGTGTGTCTAATGTGTAATTTGTGTGTGTTTATTCCGAAGATGTTCCATATGATACAAAACACTTTGAATGAAGAAGTTGCATTTCCCTGTCCAAATATAAAGCCTTAAATTGCTGATAATTCATCATCTTTCTACAGTCAAATATTTACCAGCTGCTGATGAGGATGTAAAATTAATCATTAAGAGTTGTGACCTTTCACCTTCAGTGGGCCACAGCCAGGCTTCACTCTCCTGTGTGTGTCTGTGTTGCAGGACAGCAGCATGAGTTTCTTGGTGACTCTTCAGTCCAACTTCCAGCATGTTCTGCAGTATGAAAATCCCAAGCTGCAGCAGAAAACCAGGAGTGTTATCCCTCAGCAGCAGCTGGTGTCTGCAGCTCAACACAACCTGAACGAGATGAAAGAGGCTGACCCAGGTGAAGTCCCCTCACTGTCTTCTTCAGACCCGACACTGGGGGTTCAGTCTCAGAGTATTTAAACAAACAAGCTGCAAACAGCTAAATGTACAGCAAACAGTTAAAACCTGCTGCAAATACATGAATGATGCAAACTCCAAGACAAAAAACCCAAAACAAAATAAATGCAAGAGTAAAAATCTCCAGTCATAGAAAATAGAAACATATAACCTTGAAAACAAATGCAAAGGAAAAATGCTGCAAATACCAAAAACACACACACAAACCACTGCAAGAAATGCTCCAAACTCACTCCAAAAAACAGAAGAGCACCAGACCACCAGGGGGACTGGACCACAAGTCATCCAGGACCACATGACAGCCGATCAGCCACTGGCCAGAACGTGGCTCATGAGTTTAATGCACACCGAGTACTTTAAGCTTCAGCCTATTTTATGTTAAAGACAAATGTTTTCTGACTATTTTAAGCCTGCTTGTACAAATATCAGAGTGCTGGGGCTGTAAACATCGTAAGAAGGATGATAATAATTGACTATAATTCACCGCAAAATCCTAAATATCTGTTTTGGTCATGTACAGAATCAAGAGTATCTAAATAACATTTTCTATCCTAATGTATCCGTAATATATTGGCAATAAGTTAGTAAATATTTACGTCATAAAGATTAATGAACTTGGTTGAAAATATTTAGAAATAAAGTTTTAAAACTAGTCTGTTTTGTAAACAGCTGGAGACCTTTATCAAATTTTAAAAAATTCAAAATACTTTATTAACCTCAAGAGAAAATAAATGTTGTTGTAGCTCATCGTCCTGGTTTCATTAAGAGTTGTTATAGATGCTGATGTCCGCAACAGTCCGTCTCACAGCATATCTGATGAAACTGGCTGCAGATACCAACTGGTCCACCAGGACCCAGCGGGCCTCTCGGTCCTCCTGGGCAGCAGGACCACCTGAATGTTGGGCAGAACTCCCTGAGCGATGGCCATTCCTCTCAGCTACTCATCATTGCAGGCAGCCAGCTGCAGGTGTCGGGGGATGATCCTGGTCTTCTTGTCATGAGTCATGTTTCCTGCTAGCTCCAGGATCTCAGCAGTCAGTCACTCGAGCACCTCCGCCAGGTAGACGGACATGCATCCACGGCACCTCCTTTACAACTCATTTGGGATTTGGGGCTGTATTTGAGATAATATTTGAGCTTTAAGATGTTAATCAGCTGCTCCCGGTTGTAAAAACCACCTTGTTGTTATGGGTACGCAACCAAATAACAAACAAATGTCCAAAAGTAAAAGGTTTCCGTAAAAATCCTTCCAGCTGCACAGCATCCAATACCAGACAAAGTAATCATCCAAAAAAAAAAAATAAGCCCTTTACATTCAGAAAAAAGAAGAAATTAAGTTTTTAAAAGCAACATCCCGAATAAAAGTAACAGCTACTCCAACATGCAGACACCTTGAGCGGCGCAATTCTAGAACTATAACACTAATACCAGTGATACAGCCACAATCTATCAAATTATTCAGAGTATTTCTGCTTTGCAGATCTTAGAGATGTGCCAGATCATTTTGGCTGGACTTCTACCCCCTAATTCCAATTTCATATTGTGGCAAAATTATCTAATGCTTTCTTTTTAATGTTTATCTTTATATAATGTTGCTGATTTTCCTATAAAAAGCAGATTACAGGATTTAAAGCCATTGTCTTGCCAATGGTATTTTTTATACCCGTCTGTTATTTTTTTGTATTTTTGTATTTATTTTTTTATATTCTGTTATTTTCTATATCTTGTGTGATTCCTTGTGTATGATCATTTTTAATTGAAACTTGCACAACAATTTCCTGTGGGATCAGTAAAGTTCTATTTTATCTTAATGTTTAATTTTTTTATCTTTATCTTTAACGGTAGCTTCTTCTGTTTTCTTACATTACCAAAAGCTCTCTTTAGTTGAGAGATTTTATATCTCCTTCCATATTAAAGTATGATGACTTTTGGTGGTGGATGGGTTAAATGCAGAGACTAATTTCGCCATTGTATGGAAACATACAGTGCTGACATTGTGATGACATTATTATTATTATTATTATTATTTAGAAAGTGGCTGCTCAGCTGTAAGGGGGTCTGTTGGTGGTCCAGTCCCCCTGGTGGTCAGCTGCTCTTCTGCTTTCTGGAGTTTGCAGCGTTTCTTGCAGGTGTTGTTTTTATTCAGTGTTGTTGGTATTTGCAGCATTTTCCTTTGCATTTGTTTTTTTAATTGTATGTTTCTTCTATTTTCTGTGATTGCAGATTTTTTTTCTTTTGCAGCATTTTTCTATTGCATTTCTTTTAGAATTTGGATCATTCTTTTCAAGTCTCGTTTAAAAACACACTTTCGGCTTTCGATCCATTGTGACTTGATTTTAAATTGACTGTTTTGTTTTGTTTTTTTCTTCTTTTTAGTCATTTAGTTTATTATCTTTACCTCTGTGGATTTTATGTACTGTATTTTATCCTGTGTCCTTTGCTAGTTTGTACAGCACTCACTGGCCTTGCTGCTGTTTTTAAGTGCTTTAGAATCGGAATCAGCTTTACTGTCTTTGCACCGCAGCGCATGTCATTTTGCTGCGCTTCGGTGCAAAGACAGTAAAGCTGATTTTGATTCTTTATAAATCAAGTAGTATGGTATATGTGTTTGCAGCTCGTCTGCACCTGTCGGCCACCTAGTGTTCACACCTGTGTGCTGTCAATCATCATTCAGGTTCAAGTTCAACTTGTGGTTATTTGTCATATGCAGGTTAACACAGGGTTAACAGTACAATGAAATTCTTAGGATGAGAAGAAATGAGTTGACTCACTAAAAAATCAAAGAACAAAACAAGAAAATACAAAAAGCATGCAATAAGGGTACACCAAAAAAGGTACCAAAAAGTGAAAAAGTAGTTAATTAAAATATTTACAATGTCCTAAAGAGAGATATTGAGCAACAACATGGTGGAATATAATGGTGCAGCAGGATGAATTTGAATTAATAAGTATTTTGAGGTAGTAATATAAGCTAAAATGCACATGACTTATACCGTATATTTCGGACTATAGGGTGCAATATCCATGAACTGGTCTGTTTTCATATATAAGGTGCACTGGATTATAATGTGCATTAAGTGAAACTAAACAGTCAAATAAGTCAAACTTTATTCAGCTCATTCACAATAACTACATAAAATCAGTTCGAAGTCAGTAAGCACAACCAGAATTAATTGTTGATTTTTGAGCAAATTAAAGGATTTTAAACATGCCTTATAGTCTGAAAAATACAGTAGATACACACACACACACACACACACACACACACA
>NC_056516.1:6748212-6753159 GCF_014905685.2 Nematolebias whitei | reverse complement strand
TTCCACAAACCTGGTAATTTCTTAGCTCACCACAAAGGCCGGCTGAAAACATGATGGACATGAATGTTTAAAATATTGTTAAATGTAAATATATGTTAAAGTAATTTTATTCAAACATAATGATTAAGCTATTATTGTTTTGGGAAGACAGAAAATGAGATCTTGTGATACTTTGAATGCAACATTCAGCAGTTCACTGAAGTAATTCTCCTGTGGTTTACCTGGAAAACATGAAAAAAAAAATTTACCTCCACCATCACGTGTTTCTTTAATGATAATGTCACAATTTATCCTGCAGTCTTTGAGAAAGGATCTATAACTTGAACTAAATTAACAACATCAATCTCGCTGAAAAATGGCTAAATATTTTCTAGTTGAGTTCATTCAGTAACTGGTATTAACACAAAATTTAGAAAATTATCAACTTTCAAAATTTAAGCTGTAATGGATATTGTACAACGCTGAATTAGACAGAAATAGACCCGTTTAAACCCGTTATGTTAGAGCTAGCTGCAGTTAAAACACAACTAGCAAGTAAACATGTTTAATTAACTAAAACGGGTGACATGAAGTATTAATGTTGATAAACTGGTACAGAACAGTCAGCAAACACTTCACAATGGCAAAAAAATGTTGTATTGTCATCAACTTACCGGAGAAAATGCGTCTGAAACACGGAGAATGAACTACGTTCAATGCTGGAACCGCTGCTGTTTGGAACTTTTTGCCGCTGCATGACCCACGTGACTTCCGCATTCCATTCTTTCTATTGGAGTCTATGGGAGTGTTGCAACTCTCTCTTTATAGGGCTCTGGTCCAGATGACATGGCGTCCCAGTGTTCCATAAAGAACTTCAAATTGTGACTCATCTGACCACAGAACAGTCTTCCATTTTGCCACACTCTAGCCCAGTGCAAATGTCTGAGCTTGTGGAGCTTGCTTAGAAATAGCTTCCTCTTTGCACTGTAGAGTTTCAGCTGGCAACGGCGGATGGCACGGTGGATTGTGTTCACTGGCAATGCTTTCTGGAAATATTCCTGAGCCCATTCTGTTATTTCCTTGACAGTGGCATTCCTGTTTGAGGTGCAGTGACGTTTAAGGGCCCGGAGATCACAAGCATCCAGTAGAGTTTTACAGCCTTGACCCTTACGCACAGCTATTGTTCCAGATTCTCTGATAACTTAAAATTCTTTGCTATTTTACATTGGGTAACACCATTCTGGTATTGTTGCACTATCTTTCTGCGCAACAATGGTGGAATTGGTGATCCACTTACCATCTTGGCTTCTGAGAGACACTGACACTCTGAGAAGCTCTTTTTATACCCAATCATGTTGTCAATTGACCTAATTAGTGTTAATTGGTCTTCCAGCTGTTCATTATATGCTCAATTTCCTTTTTCCAGCCACTTATTGCTACTTGTCCCAACTTTTTTGGGATTTGTTGACACTAAAATTTTGAATCAACATATTTTTCCTTTAAAATGTTACATTTACTCAGATTAAACTTTTGATCTGTCATCTATATTATATTACAAATAAAATATTGACATTTGCCATCTCCACATCATTGCATTCAGTTTTTATTCACAATTTGTTTAGTGTCCCAACTTTTTTGGAATCCGGTTTGTAAAAACAGACCCATTGTAGTGAAGAAATGAAGGCACAGGTCCAACGATCGGTGTCAGAGTAAAGCCAGCCATAATACTGAGCTTCAGTGTGAGCAGAACAGCTCATCAGGGTTTAACTGGTGAACATGACACCAGCCTGCTGTTGGTTTCCAGCTGGCTCCCAAACAAACAGAAGAGAAACTCGTTTTATCCTGTAATCTGATAACATAAAGCAGAGCTTCTGATAAAACACTTTATGTTTGAGGTCAAACATGATGGCAGACTAACAGTGGTGAGATCTGGGCCCTCAGACATGATGTAATGTGACGTAGCGTCAGAGACACGGTGTGATTACATCACTTTACTTTCAGTTATGCAGTTCAGTGTGACACTGACAGGAGGGGTTTCTCACCTTTTTACTTCGACTTCCTTTGTGTGTTTGTAGGATGTAAACTAGGACTGGAAGACTTCCTGGTTCTGGAATTACTCAGGTGGTTTAAACAGAACTTCTCCTGGGTGGACTGTTTGCCCTGCAGCCAGTGTGGAGGTCCCACGCAGCATGGCAGCTCCCTCAGTCCCACTGCTGAAGACCTCCGCTGGGGAGCTCAGAGGGTGGAGAACCACTTCTGTGGGAGCTGTCAGCTCTCCACCAGGTTTCCTAGGTGTGTGTGTGTTTGTTTGTGTGTGTGTGTGTGTGTGTCACTTTGATCAGACATTTCAAACCAACTTTCAGCTTAGATCAGAGCAGGTGTGGGAACGAGGACTAGCTTTTCATTAAAGAATGCATATTTAATCTTTAGACACTTCTGTACATCTGATCATCATCATTATTATTATTATTTAGTTATAAAATGATGGGGATGTCTTTCCTGTCAACACCAGGTACAATCATCCAGAGAAGCTTCTGGAAACCAGGAGGGGGCGCTGTGGAGAATGGGCCAACTGTTTTACACTGTGCTGCATAGCTGTGGGCCTGGAGGCCAGGTACATCTGGGACAGCACAGGTATGTCCCTGAACCAGCTGTCAGTCTTTGTTTTTGTCCTCTGTCTCAGCCTCGTCTCATCTGTGCACTGCAGCTGTCTACCTCTCCTACATACACTGTTTCTCTCATTTACTTTAGGTTTCTGTGAGTGAAACGGTTTCTGCTCCATCTGTAACATGTTGATGTCCTTGTTTTGTAATCGGATCTGTAACTCTGTGTGTGTGTGGTTTCAGACCATGTGTGGACAGAGATTTTCTCGGTGTCGCAGCGCCGCTGGCTGCACTGCGACTCGTGTGAGAATGTGTGTGATAAACCTCTGCTGTACGAGGTTGGCTGGGGGAAGAAACTGGCCTACGTTCTGGCTTTCTCTAAGGATCAGGTACCAGCATCACTATTATTTCACTCATTATCTGTTGGAGAAAAATGTTCTTACACATTATCAACATCACTACTAAGTACTACAAAAAAAATATATATCACGTTTTAATTATTTTTATGTCCGTTCAAGCTATTCCACAGAGTTCTTTTAGCTGGTTTAATATATTTTTCTGACTTTTTTATAGTACCATTATTAAACATGTAAAATTAGCATTTTCTGTAAAAAGCATAGTGAGTGCTAAGAGCTGAATAACAGCTGAAATTAGCAGGAAAAAGTGGCAAAAAACTAAACACAAGCTGAAATGAGCAGAACACATTTTCAAAACAGTGGTATATTAGCAAGAAGCTAAACGCAGTAAAACAGATGCTAATATGAGCAAAACTTTACCTAAAAGTATCAAAAGAGATTCTAATTTAAAAGAATATCAGCTAAAAGGCGCATAATGGTAGCTAAAATCTACAGGACGAAGGGTCAGTGACCTCCAGCTAACAATGCTGCCTGTGTACACAACTCACTGTCTGCCTCTACCACCAGTGTTAATGTGGTGTTAATGTCTGTTAACAGGGAGAGTTCTTTTGTTTTCATGGTGATTGTTAGAAAGCCATGACCTCAGACCTCTTTGATCAATATCCACTATTAATCAAAACAAACAGTAATTTATCTTGTCATTGATCAAGCCAGTTCTGGGAGGTCCAAGGTCCATTTCCACCTACTTGACTTGGACCAGAGTCAACATGTGACCCTCGCAGGCCCTCTGGATGAATAGGATTTTAAACTGCTCTGCCTCGGTGGGAAGCCATGGACTTGTCCATGGATTAGCCAGAAGAACACACATACAACCCTCCCTCATGTCTCGATCCTTCCTATGACTGACCATAGGGAACAAAAGAATGACGTACAGACCCGCGCGTGCGCCACCAGAGGCGGGGGGGGGGGGTGCAGGTTGGCTTAATTGACTCAGTGCATTGTGAATGCAAACTTCACCAACTGAAAATGTAAACGTTGGGTACGTACTGTAACCCCAGATTCTATGAGTATAGGCGTAGCCCTTTAAGGCTGTCGCTGATGGGTTTATCCCGTTATGCGCAAGCATCATACTGAAAAAATTAGTCCACGCCCACCTGCTGTGTGGGCCCCACCCGATCCGTATAAGTTACATTAAGAGCGGGTAATCGGCTCCCAAATAGCTTATTTTTTCTTCAGCTATTCAGGAGCCAGTGAGGCCCGACGCTTAAAGGGCTACGCCTATACTCATAGAATCTGGGGTTACAGTACGTAACCAACGTTCTATGTCGTATAGGCTTCGCCCTTTAAGGCTGTCGCTGATGGGTTAAGGGCGAAGCGGATGTGGTCCTCGCCTCACTGGGTCCATTCAAACACAGTAAGAAGCGGAAGCTTGCCCAAAAAACGTCTTGCCACTCAGCTCCCCATGTGCATAACTACGCATTGCGTAATTATGTGCCATGCACAGACGCATGTTGTGTAACTGCGTTCTGACAAAACATGAACGCCCCGGAAAACTTTCAACGGGGAGAGGATGTTGAAAAGAAGCGGGGGGGGGGGGGGGGCATGAACCAACTGGTTCATGGCCTAACAGTATAAACAGATTAATATCAATGAACTGATTATTGATCAAATGAACTGATTGGTAACAATAGTCATGAACTGATTAGTGACAATAGAACCAAAATCACAGACACAACTTGTGACTGATAACATCTCACACTGTGAAGCATGCAGACAGATGTGAGCTTAAACAGAGTTCCATGAAAAACAACAATATTCATTCTGTTAGAGCACTAAGGACAGAATGTGTCATGGAACGAGCCGTCACATCACGTAGGTAAAAGCGAATAAATGAGCAGGGTGTTGACCATGCAGCCGCAGTGCAAATGTCCTGCATTGACATACCATTATGCAAGGCAGTCAAAGATGCGATACCCCTGGTCGAGTGTGCTTTGAGGTTGACAGGAGGC
>NC_056516.1:6741912-6748112 GCF_014905685.2 Nematolebias whitei | reverse complement strand
AAAAAAGTTCACGGTGACACTTGGAAGGACATTGATGAGGAGTGCCTGGATGCTTTTATTGGTGTTCTTCTTCTCGCTGGCGTGTACAGATCCAGCAATGAGGCCCTTACTAGTCTCTGGGATGTGTCCACAGGCAGGAGTATTTTCCGCGCAACAATGTCACTTCAGACCTTTCAAATGATCTCAAGAGTCCTCAGATTTGACAACAGAGATACTAGAGCACGGTCTGACAAGCTTGCTCCCATCAAAGACGTCTGGGATAGATGGGTGAAGCTCCTTCCACTGATGTTCAACCCAGGACCAGAGGGGACAGTGGATGAGCGTCTTCTCCCTTTCCGTGGAAAATGCCCCTTCCGGCAATACATGCCCAGTAAGCCAGGCAAATATGGCATAAAAATCTGGGCAGCCTGTGATGCGAAAACCAGCTATGCCTGGAATCTACAGATTTACACAGGCAAACTTGCAGCTGGCATCCCTGAGAAGAATCAAGGAAAACGGGTAATCCTTGATATGACTACTGGACTGCGGGGTCACAATATCACGTGTGACAATTTCTTCACCAGCTATGATCTTGGAGAAGAACTTCTCAAGAGGAAACTTACCATGGTGGGCACAATAAGAAAAAACAAACCTGAGCTGCCCCTTGAAATTTTGTAGGTGAAAGACAGGGCTCCACTGTCTTCAAAATTTGCTTTTACAGAAACCACCAGTGTTGTTTCATACTGTCCCAAAAAGAACCGGAGTGTGGTACTTATGTCCACTCTTCACAAAGATGCAGCTGTGTCAACAAGAAGTGACAAAAAGCCTGAAATCATCCTGGACTACAATAAAAACAAAGGAGGAGTGGACACCCTGGACAAGCTGACTGCCACCTACACTTGCCAGCGAATGACCAGGAGATGGCCAATGGTTGTATTTTACAACATCCTAGATGTGTCTGCATACAATGCATTTGTCTTGTGGACCCAGATTGACTTGGGGTGGAACGCCAAAAAAACCCACAAGCGGAGATTGTTCCTTCAGGAGCTAGGAAATTTGTTGATCAAGCCATACATTGAGAGAAGGGAACGGATACCCCGAGACCCAGCCACTGCAAACCTTGTGAGACAGCTCCGGAGCACCACTCCAACTACATCATCAGCTGCACAAAGTGCATCAGTGACAACACGCCCTTCAGGCAGCCGGGCTTCAACATCGACCACACCCACAACTCTATTATTACTTGTTCTGCTTTTTATTTTATATTGGTATTAAAGTTCAATGTTTGAAAAGAAATGTTTCTTCCTTTTTTTGACGTAAATATACATGGGTCAAAACTTACCCTTAACACTATAAATGTTACTATGGTTAATAATATTAAAATAACAAAATAATAAGACAAATTTATTTTAGAGATGTGTTCTAATACTTCTTAAAAAAACACTGTTTTGAGGGTATTTTGTGGCTGATTTAAGACGGGTCACAACTGACCCGTTCACATCATAAGTGCGTGCAGGATCTCGCCACGCTAGGAAGGTTAACACCGCTTGGGTGATGATCGTGCGGGTCTGATTGATAACGAGTTATTTCGCTTACCGTAGTGTCGAGTGAGCATCTCGTCATGTGTTGGAGCGGCGGTGGGTTTAAAAAACCTTTATTTAAGGACACCGGCTCTTTATGTGTGGAGGATGTGTGTGCAGCGGCTGTGAGCTCATCCGAGCTTACAGACTGGCTAAAAACAGACACTTTGATCATTGAAAAATCATTTATTTCAACTTCTGTGTCATTTATACACACATCGCAGACCGTCATTTTTTAAATCTTCTCCCCCGTGAGCTCTGCGATTTGTTTGCCCCGAGCGCCGTCTGCAGGCGATCTCTGGGGAAACGCTGAAGTGCAGGTTGCCGGAATGAGGAGGGGTGGTCTCTGACGGGCGGGGCTGGTGGTGGAGCTGAGCGAGACGAAGCTGCTGCGGCCGTGGAGCGCCGATGTTTCTGCCTCTGCTCGCGACGATCTCTCCAGCGGGCCGGGAGACGGGATGAGCCGCGCGGCTTGATGAGATGGCGCACAGCTTCCGACATCTCCTCCGACTGCTTCGAATTCGCCAGCATGGTTTTTAAGCTGCTTCCGAACAGCGCATCCGACGTGATGGGGCCCTCCATCAGGTCCTTGTGCAGCTTTTCCGGCAGCGAGGGAGAGTGACGAAGCCAGGTGGATCGTTGGATTAACGTCATCCACGCTGCAATCCTAGACAGGCAAACCGTGGAAGTGGCGCACATGTTGAGGATGGCGTCTGCCGTCTTACAGAGGGAGCTCTTTGTCTCCTCGGGCAGGTTCGCGGCCTCCAGCCTCTTCGACATGCTAAATGCTAGCAGCGCCACGTTGTTGCTAGCTGCGGCCGCCTGAAAAGCACACTGGTGGGCTCGATTGGAGAGCGCGTCACCGCCTGGTCGTGTTTCCCCGGAGGGACGGGACGCTGCTCCAACCTGGACAGCTTCGCTCCGAAGGCTTCCGCGAGGCTTGGCTCAAGGGGGGGTACCGAGGGATAGCCCCGCTCGGTGAACCCCTCCACTCTGGTGATGGGAGCGTAAGTGGAGACGGGCGCCCTTAACCTACCAGGACCGGCTGCGGCCTCGTTCCAGTACGATGTCACCGCTGGAAAACGAGGCCAGATGGGATCAAGACGGCGAGCCGGCGTGGAGCCAAACCTTCCCGCAAGATCATCCGATCTGAGCGGGGGGGGGGGGGGGGTGAGGGGACGGAGAGCCCCTTTACGTTAGCAGCTTCCCGGATAATGGCGGGCAGCTCCGAGAGGAGTGCGCCGACGGCAGGGAGCGGTGTGGCCGTTGAGGCGGGAAACCCCGGGGGAGTCGAGCATCCGCTCGGCCTCCCTCTTTCCAACACTGCGCTCCCCAGGAGGGAACGAGCATCGGGGCTGCTGCTAACGTCACCGGTCCCACAGGAATCATCCGATTCACTCCGAGAGCCGGCGTCGAAGAAATCCATGGCGTCGTCCAGCGAGCAGTCTCCCGCCACGGACAGGCAGTCCTCGATGGTAGCCTTAAACAAGGCTGCTCTCCTCTGCCTTTCCTCCGGTGGAAGCTCGTCACAGAGGCGGCAGGAGGAAGCGCGGGCGACGTGGCGGGGACCCAGGCATCCCTCGCAGGTGTCGTGCCGGTCGAAGCTGAGCAAGTAACCGGTCTTGCAGGAGGGACACAAGCGGATGGTGTTGGAGCTGGACATCTCGTTGAAGGTCAGTTGTTTTATATTAGCTTGCTGAAGAAAAATGGGAGCCGATTACCCGCTCTTAATGTAACTTATACGGATCGGGTGGGGCCCACACAGCAGGTGGGCGTGGACTAATTTTTTCAGTATGATGCTTGCGCATAACGGGATAAACCCATCAGCGACAGCCTTAAAGGGCGAAGCCTATACGACATAGAACAAATGTTCTGAATTGTGGTTCCCAATCGAACCGAGTCTACTGGACTATCAGGTGTGAAAACAACCTTAAAGTGTCTGTAAACTGAACAAAAGTGCTCAAATCAGTTATTTGCCTATGATAAAATATCTCATCCTCATGCATTGAAATTGCTGCATAATGCATAGTCTTGCAAAACTTTAGTTAATTTCAAACTCTTTGATCAGAATAGAAAACATTATTAAAACGGATAAACAAAACCAACATTGCAGTGTGAAAGAACATAAAAAAACTCATTATACTCATTATAGGCCAGTTTTTAACTCCAGGAGAAAATGCAGCTAATCTCCTCATTACAATCAGTTCAAACCAATTTATTGTATGTAACTCAGTGTAACTTAATTTGTAAAACCATATTCCATTAAAACATTAAAACTAACGCAATGCTACTGGACCACACATAAGCTGCTCTCTCAGGATCAGGAGTCCAGTGGGAAGACCCTGGATTTAATGGACTAAGTGAAAGTAGAAAAATGATCAACTATAGGTTTATTTTTAATATGTTTAAAAAGTGTTAGAAATTTAATCAGAATACAGTAAAATCTGTGAAAAATAGGTATATCTTAAATTATTGCCTCTAACTGTAGACCATTACCTCTCAGTGTTTCCCCTACCATTATACAAGCGGGGTGCCCCGCTCCGTAAACAGAACCGAGCGCCCCGTCTACCGAACCCCACCCCCCACCCACCTGTCTGCACTGACATAACGCTAAACTAGTGGCTCGCAATGCAGGTGCGCTAGCTAAAAAGCTAAAAGCAGCCTCTTCCTTCACGCTGAACCCTCACGCTGAACGCACCCCTGCCACTCGAAAACTGTCGGTACAAACAGCGCACGGCTCAGATGTGCTTCTCTCTCCCCCGCACAGACCCCCCCCCCCGGCCAAAACAAAAAACTGTTGGTTCAGACAGCGCGTTACTGAGATATGACTCTGTATCTCTCCTCTCACACACCCTGCTTTAAAACAGTCAGTACAAACAGCACGCGACTGTCTCTGTGTCCCCCAGAACTGTTGGTTTAAACAGCGTGCTGCGCAGCTTAGGACGAGTCTCCGTTCCAGCCACACACACCCCCCCCCCCCCCCGACAAAAATCACGGACGAAATGATCGCCCCGCCATGGCAAGTTATCTAGGGGAAACACTGCCTCTGTATTAAACGTGCCTCAGTCTGCAGTCTGGGGGCTTCTGTGGCAGTGTTTCTTCTCTACTTTGTTAGGATTGAGTCGACTAGTCATTGATTCTATCTTCAGCATTTGACTGCTCTATCTTTGTCCCCTACTCAGCGGTCTTCAGTCAGTTTATACCCAACTCTCGTCTAATTTTGGCATAAGAAAAATTCCTTTTGACAATTAGGTTGTCATGTTCAAATCCAAGATGGTTGCCGCCTTTTAGGTATATATGTTAAACTTGAAAGCACGATAACCTGAAAAAATACAATAAACTTCCATTTTGGTGTGCAAATGCATCTAGGCATAAGAAAACTCACTATCAAAACTTGTATTGCCATGTCAAAATCCAAGATGGCCACCACCATGTACCGTATATATGTAAATCAACAACCCATATAATTTGAGGAAACTATGATTTCTAGTTTTGATATTGCTTAAAAATATAGTTTCCTGAAATGATTGGGGTGGCCATAGATTACGGTAATCTATGGTTGCCAAGGTTGCCTATGCACCCGCTGGCTCCTTCATTACACCTGGTGGTGGATAATTTTGCTCTGTCCACTCTCCAGGATCCATAATTCAGCAAAAACATTAAGGCTTTATTTCATTCTCTGCTCAGTTCCAGTCCAGAAAAACACATCTCCAAAACCTCAAACATTCCTATTTCAAACCCCTCATAGACGGGTGACATCAACGTACTGCTTGTTGAAGAGGTTTTAGCCACGACTGGACCGTCTGTCCTAGTTATTATAAATAGCAGTAATGCCTCCTGTGTATGGTTTTAAACATGCAGAAGTAGATTAATTAGTTTTATACCTGGACTTAGTCTATTTAACATTTGGACATTCTCTAAACTTTTTTCTCTCCAAAACGTTGAAGAGAATAACCAACAAAGTTCATGCTCATTCATCCAGGTATCAAATCCATTATTTCTCAGTCAGGTCATCTGGACAGTTTCTGTTTTATAAAGATGTTTTGGCCTCTATCCGGAGGGTTTCATCACGATTTGATACTTGGATGATTGAGCATGAACTTAGTTGCCTTGAACCACCTTGGCTGTGGTTGCCTGCCTGGGAGGAGTCAATGGGGAACAGGACGTCCTCCAGAAACCATATTAGCGCCAGCAAACTGGTTGGTCCACTTAAGGAGTTTACTGCTGGGTGGGGAAACAGTTTACTGGAACTCCTCTGACTGATGAAGCCCTCTGGATATAGGGCGAAACGTCTCTATAAAAAAGAAACTGTCCAGATGACCTGACTGAAAATTATTGGGGTTAAAGAAAATAGTTTTCCAATTCCATCCATTCATTACCTTTTACCCACTTTTTCCTTTTTGGGTCATGGTGGTCACTGGTGCCCATATCCAGCAGTCACGGTGTGAGAGACATGGTACACCCTGGACAGGTTGTAAGTCCATCACAGGGGTGAATAGTTTTATTCATTTTAATATCTTTCTGGGTAAAACAGAATTTTTGAAGTCTTCCAGTCTGGTTTTAAACATTTACACAGCTGTGAAACAGCTTTGTTAAACACAAAGTTTGTTTTCTCAGTCATCCAGGTATATAACAACAAAA
>NC_056516.1:6736330-6741902 GCF_014905685.2 Nematolebias whitei | reverse complement strand
CTTCGTCAGTCTGAGGCCTAGCCATCTGGTATTACCCAGAAGCCACCATTTGTTAAATGTTTGTAATAATAATATTTTAACAAATAACTGTACTCTTTTTGTGATGTCTAATAAAGTTAAGTCTGGTCCTTTGGACATTCAAAAAAAAAAGTAGAAATGTTTCATCTTTCATCCAAAAGACTTCTTCAGTCTGAGGTGCTATATTCAGCTCAGTCTTATAAATAGCACCTTCTCAGAGTGGATCAACCAGTTTGCTGCTGACAACCAAAACCAGCTGCTCGCATGATCACATGATAGTTCTGGTTGGTAGTTCTTAGTTCTAGAATTGCGCCGCTCAAGGTGGCTGCATGTTGGAGTAGCTCTGTTATTTTAATTCTGAGATTTTGCTGTTGGAAACTAATTCCTCTTTCTCTGGATGTCAATCACATTTTTTTGGATGATTATTTCCTCTGGTATCGGATGCTGTGCAGCTGGAAGGATTTTTACTGAAACTTTTTAATTTTGGACATTTGTTATGATGCGTAACCATGGCAACAAGGCTGTTTTCTACAACCAACAGCAGCAGATTAACATCTCAAAAGCTCAAATAATATCTCAACTAAAACCCTAAATCTCAAATGAGTTGAAAGGATGTTCTGTGGACGCAATCTCATCTACCTGCCAGCTGTGCTCGAGTGCCTGACCACTGAGATCCTGGAACTAGCAGGAAACACAGCTCATGACAGCGGAAGGACAGGATTGTCCCTCGGTACCTGCAGCCGACTGTCCGCAGTGACGAGGAGCTTGGCAGACTGCTGGAAGGAGTGGCCATCGCTCTGAGAGGAGTTCTGCCCTGCATTTGGGCGGTCCTACAGTCCAGGGGAACCAAGAGGCCAGCCGAGTCTGGGTGAACGGATCGGACGGCATCTGCAGCCAGTTTCTTAGGATCCAATGTGGGATGGAGCTTTACAAGAGATCCTTCCTGCCTACAGCCATCAGCATCTACAACATATCTTAATGAAATGAGGATAATGAGTTACAACAACAAAATAATTTCCCTTTGGGATTAATAAAGTATTTTTGAATTTGAATTTAATTTGAATTTGAATTTATAAGACTGAGCTGAATACAGCACCTCAGACTGAGGAAGTCTTTCAGATGAAAGACGAAACGTTTCTACTTTTTTGTGGGGGGGGGGGGGTGTTTTTTGAATGTCCAGAGGACCAGACTTAACTTTTTTAGATTTTTGCAGCATCAGGATCTTTTTGTGATGCTTTTACTCTTGGACCTTACTGCAGCTTTTGGTACCGTGGCCATAGCATTCTTATTTGTCAATTAGAACCCTGGCAAGGATTCCAGGTGCATCATCAGGTTGGTTCAGTTGCTGTTTGAACGGTACATTTTTTTTTCAGACCAAGTACAAGTACTTTAATTTGGATATTTGACGATACTGAGTACTGATACAGAGCAGATAATGAGTTAGTACCTAAACCTTACACGATGACTTTAGAAATATTTCTTTTATCAATAACTTAGATAACAGTTTGCTGTTCTATTTCGTATAGGCTTCGCCCTTTAAGGCCCTCGCTAGTGGGTTTAATCCCGTCATGCAAAGCATCGCACTGAAAAGTTTACCATACCATACCATACCATACCAATTTATTTATAAAGCACTTTAAACAGTGACAAAGCACACCAAAGTGCTGTACAGGGACAAACAGAACAAGCACATAGCAACAGATTACATAACAGGACACCAAAAAGTAGAAACCGACAAAAACAATAATGGATAACAACAACAACCGCAACATGACCAACACAGTGTGATGCACACAGACTCAGCACAGATCACACAGTGCAGAAAGCCAGGGAATAGAAGTGTGTTTTTAAGCGAGATTTTAAAACTGTGAGGGAGGGGGCCTGTCTAACGAGCAGAGGTAACTCATTCCAAAGTCTTGGGCCTGCTACAGAGAAGGCCCTGTCACCTCTGCGCTTGAGACGGGTTCCTGGGACTGTGAGGAGCAACTGGTCTGCTGATCTGAGAGAACGTGGTGGGACATACGGCTGGAGCAGATCAGTAAGATAGGAGGGGGCAGAGCTGTTTAGTGATTTATAGACATACAAGTGTATTTTGAATTTGATTCGAAGGTGAACCGGAAGCCAGTGTAGGGAGGCCAAAACAGGTGTAATGTGCTCCCTTTTGCTTGTGCTGGTCAAAAACCGGGCTGCAGCATTTTGGACCAGTTGAAAAGTTTAGTCCACGTCCACCTGTTGTGTGGGCCCCACCCGGTCCGTATAAATTACGTTAAGAGTGAGTACCATACCATACCATACCACTTTATTTATAAAGCACTTAAAACAGCGACAAGGCCAACCAAAGTGCTGTACAGACAGAGCAACAGGTAACACACAAAGCAATATACAAAATGAAGTAAATCAGAATATAGACATAAAAACGATGCAGATAATGACTACAAACCAATGTGGAGCGTACAGGATCAAAACACAGATCATCTGGTGTTGAAAGCCACCGAATAGTAGTGGGTTTTTAAACGGGACTTGAAAACCGAGAGCGAGGGGCCTGTCTGACAAGCAGAGGTAACTCGTTCCAAAGTCTAGGTCCTGCTACAGAGAAGGCCCTGTCACCTCTGCGCTTAAGACAAGATCCTGGAACTGTGAGGAGCAACTGGTCCGCTGATCTCAGGGAACGCGGTGGGACACGGTTGTAGCAGATCAGAGAGATGGGGGGGGGGCGACACTGTTCAGTGTAGTGAACTTGACCTGATGTCAAAACTGACCAGATGGACAGAAACTGTCATTTCATTGATTTGAATCCAGAAATACAGTTTGACCCATCCTGAGACTTTCTTTCTTGAATTAATCAAGTGGAAAAGACAATTCTCTATGATCATTACTATTTTACAAATGTTTTGATAATCAAATTGTTTTGGTTCAAACAGTGTCTACATGTTGAAGTGAACTAATCATTTTTATTTACTTAAACAGTAGTAATGATTTTTATTCCTCAATTCAAAGTGAAATCAAGTTAGAGTACGTTACAGAGTAATGATTCAATTTTTGATCGTCTGCTTTGAAGTGAGCAAGTTTGTAAGAGTGTGTCAAAGTTCAGGTTTCGGTCAACTAAAAGTTTACTGAAAAGAAATGTCATGTTTAACTTTTACAGCAAGATACTTGGTGGAGCGACGCCACGAAGACTGGTTTTCTCCAACAATCTTTCTGTCTGTTCTTAAACAATCCTTGACTTTCCATAACACCTTACATCACAAACCACACCTCTGCTTTGGTCCATCGACCAATCAAAAGCTCTCAAATGAACCGGAATTAGAGCCCATTTAAATGTGGCACTTCCCAGTTCAACAGTAGAGTTCAAGAGTTTTGGAATCCAGAATGCAGAGAGTTTGGAAGTTCCAGAATGCAAACGCAGGCATTCATGGAAGCTGCTGTATTAGAATCAAGCTGAACCAGAGACGATTTTGGGAATTATAACTTCTGTTTGGATAACCTCGCACGACTCTCGAGGTATTTAGCTGTTCTCACTGAGACGCTGAACAGTGGTTGGAAGTGAGACTCCACGCCGGAACTGATCTATCTTCAGAAAAGGTAAAAGTCGACCTTCACCAAAAGTGTACTGTTGGGACAAGCTGATTTCCAAAAGAGCGTGCTGTTCTGGTTAAAACAGACAAATTCCCTCACACATCTCTCTGTAAGATAAATCTCAATTTTCCATCTTTAAACTCTCCTTTCTGCTAGAAAATTAATCCAGATGTTTTCATTAATGTCTGTGGTGAAGCAACGGAAAATCATGGCCGTATGGTTTTCCTGGTTGTAAAGCTGATTGACTATGTTGTTATTTTCATATTCTGCCAAATTAATGTAAATGTTTGATGTTAAACTTTGATTCTGTAAATAAATGACCTCCATTCATTTTGATGGGTCAAAGATAAATAACGTCTCACGTTACATTTCTGTTAAATTCAAAGCACGACATCATACAGTCCAGAAAAATGAATGAACCCGTTTAATGTATGAATATATCTCAGGATACGTCATACTACATCTGGTGGCCCGTACGGGGAATAAATGGACTGTGTATTCGTGTGACAATTGAATATTCCATGTTGGCATGAAAAAATAGCAGATTGTTTGCTGTGCTGAAACGCAGCTGAAGCTGCGCGCTTGGAGGAAACGCTGCATGTTTACGCTTAATGCTTTGAAGCTGATACCGATTCATATGTCTTTATGAAAGCTGAAATTGTACGTCTGTGGTGTGTGACGAGTTGCTGAGCTGTGGAAACGCTTTATTCTGTTTAAACTGTGTTCCGGACGCTGTTCTGGTTCCGGCTCGGTTCTGAGAAAGATCGAACGAGTTGTTTTAAATGGTGGGAAAGACGTTTTTAATGCCGGGGCGCCGACTCCGTGCAGCTCAGAATTTGATTCGTGACATTTGTAGCAGAAAATGGTGCATTTTGACAGTTTAAAAGACGAAAAAGTGTCGGACTTTTACAGGCTAAAGGCTACATGCTAGTGGGAAAGACGTTCTGTGATTGGTTGAAAACGACCGTGTGTAACGTTTTGATTGGCTGACAGACGTGTCAGTAGTGACTAACTCTGACGTGTCAGGTCGTGTTGCTCTGTCATTGGTGGATTCAGTCACGTGACCCGGAAATGAAAACTCGTTTTTCATAGGGAATAAAATCTGCTTTTTAAAGTTCAAAAATGCTTTAAAAGCTGTATTCTGATCAGCTGCTAGTTCTTCGAAGTCTAATTGCTAAAATTTTGCCACGTTTGAGTAAAAAATCCGTTCAGAAATGTTGGTTTTAACCGAGTCTAGCCGATGCTAATTTTAAGCTAACAGCTAACGACCGGATGCCACAGGAAGTCATAGCGACTCCTACTGGATAACACTAACAGTGTCTGAGTTAAAATATATAAGGTTATGCTGCCACCTCCTGGAGAGACTTGAGATCACAGGTTTTCACTTCGTTTTAGGTATTTGAGTGAAATTAAACGTATTCTCTTTCTGTAAGGCATTTTTGAGTTAATAAACGTCCCTCAAAGCTGAATAATCACTGTTATCTTGCATTTAAAAAGTTATTAAGGTATTTATGCAGACAGGCATTTACCAGGACATTTTTCATTCACTGAATTCCTCAAACAGGAGGGACAAAATGAAAAATTAGAAACTTTTTAAAAGATACAGTTACAGATATTCACAGAGTTGATAAAGTTTACTCATTTGCTAAAAGATAATGCACGTTTAATTGCTAAATCACTAAATAAGAGTAAATATATCAGGACAAAGAGACTTTTCTGATTTTATTTAAAAAAAAAAAACCCTAAAACATTAAATTCTCCTATTTAATTTTTAAATAGAAGAAAAATGGCAAACGAAGACGGAGGAGAGCATCCTTTCGACCCCCAATCAAATGATGATATCATTTTGGGGGCTTTACATATTTTAACAAATTCAATTATTGGCAAGCAAATACAGCAATTAGAACAACTCGATGAAATTCAAAGAGACCAAGAACTGAGAAGTCTGGCAGAAGGAACATTAGTGTCAGAGGGTAAA
>NC_056516.1:6692320-6736230 GCF_014905685.2 Nematolebias whitei | reverse complement strand
TCTCACGTTACATTTCTGTTAAATTCAAAGCACGACATCATACAGTCCAGAAAAATGAATGAACCCGTTTAATGTATGAATATATCTCAGGATACGTCATACTACATCAGTGATTTGTAGACATACATGAGTATTTTGAACTGGATTCGAAAGTGAACCGGTAACCAGTGCAGTGAGGCCAAAACTGGTGTAATGTGCTATCTTTTGCCTGTACTGGTTAAAAATCGGGCTGCTGCATTCTGGACAAGTTGTAGTTGTGCAATGGAGGTCTGACTGATACCAAACAGGAGTGAATTGCAGTAATCAAGCCTAGATGTAATGAATGCATGTATTACTGTCTCCAGGTTATCTTTGGACAATATGGGCTTCAGTTTAGACAACCGCCTCAGTTGAAAGAAGCATGATTTAACAATCATGTTTACATGATTAAGTTTCAGGGAAGGGTCCATTATCACGCCCAGATTAGTGACTCTTTGTTATTCTGACAGGGTTAGAGCGGAAAGGTCGATGCAGTGGTTTGTGATCGTGTCGTGGGAGGGAACAACATGACTTCAGACTTATTTTCATTGAAACTTAAGAAATTTAAAGCCATCCAGTCCCTGATGTCAGCCAGGCAGTTGAGCAGCGGTTGAATAGAGCATGTACCATTGTGTCTTAGGGGGAAGTAAATTTGACAGTCATCGGCATAGAAGTGGAAGGGCATGTTGTGTTTCCGGAAAAAAGCACCAAGCGGCAGCAGGTATAAAGAGAATAGGAGGGGGCCCAGGATGGACCCCTGCGGAACCCCCCATTTAAGCTCTGCCTCTGCTGAACTAAAATCCTTTATGGAGACACAAAAGGATCTGTCAGCGAGGTAAGATCTGAACCAATTGAGGGCTGATCCTGTGATGCCCACCCACTGCTCCAACCTAGTAATGAGGATCGCATGGTCGATGGTGTCAAAGGCAGCTGTGAGGTCCAACAGGACAAGCAGCACAGAATTACCAGTATCTGTGGATCTGAAGATGTCGTTAAAGACCTTCAGCAGGGCAGTGTCAGTGCTGTGGAGAGGTTTAAAGCCAGATTGGAATAGCTCTAAGATGGTGTGACCTTCCAGGAAGCACTTCAACTGGGACTCGCCTATTTTCTCCAGTAGTTTAGAAACAAATGGGAGTTTGGAGACAGGCCGGAAGTTGGACACGACTGAGGGGTCAAGGTTTGTTTTTTTCAAGAGAGGCTGGACAGCAGCATGGCACCACACCAGTGGATAAACTACTGTTTACTATATCAAGAATGGACAGACCTAGAGTTGGAAAAACCTCCTTTAGTAGTTGAGGGGGGACCACATCAGAAGGGGAGCCAGAAGGTTTCAAGCTGCACATGACCTGCTCTAGAGAAGATAGAGTGATGGGTTCAAAATGGTCAAATAGAGCTACAGACTGAGGTGGGATGGATGAGTCATGAGATGGAGGGGAAATGAGAGCCCTGGTGGTCGCAATTTTTTCCAAAAAGAAATGTAAGAAGTTGTCGCACAGCTCAGTCGAGGCTTCCAGAGGTGATGGTTCAGTGAGGTGGAGAACAGAGTTTAGGGTGGAGAAGAGGACAGGTGGGTTGCGAGAGTTTGAGGTAATGATATCAGAGAAGTATTTGGATTTAGCAGCTTTCACTGCTTTCTGATAACGGCGCCAACTCTCTTTAAGTATTTGAAAAGAGACCTGCAGCCTGTCTTTCCTCCACTTTCGCTCCGCCCTCCTACATTGCTGCCTAATGGCCTTGGTGACATCACTCAGCCAAGGTTCTGCTCTGAGTTTTGATTTTTTGGTTTTAACAGGTGCAACATGATCCAGAGTCTTTAAGCAGACAGAGTTGAACTGGGATGTCAGTTCCTCAGTGGTGGTGAGAAACACCGGGGGCTGAATTGTCATTTCAGAGTTATAAACATCTGTGAAACGTGCGGCAGTGAAGTGGTTACTGATCCAGGTACAACGTGCAGGAATGCACGGCTTAGGAGTTAGATGGGGGAGGGTGAACTCAAAGTGGACTGGCATGTGGTCTGAAAAAACATTATCACCAATAACAAGATTATTAACAGTCACATCATGAGTTAAAACAAGGTCCTGTGTATGTCCACGCTCTTGGGTGGGACCGTTTATGTTATGAGTGCTTAGTGTATATTTAGTTGATGTTTTTCTTAGTTCATATCTTAGATGTTATTACTTTTTTTCTTATACATGTTATTGTTGGATGTAACTGGGACCCTATATGAAATAGAACGTTAGTTACTTTCTGTAACCCCAGATTCTATGAATATAGGCGTAGCCCTTTAAGCGCCGGGCCTCACTGGCTCCTAAATGGCTGAAGAAAAAGCTATTTGGGAGCCGATTACCCGCTCTTAACGTAATTTATACGGACCGGGTGGGGCCCACACAACAGGTGGGCGTGGACTAAACTTTTCAGTGCGATGCTTTGCATGACGGAATAAACCCACTAGCGAGGGCCTTAAAGGGCTACGCCTATACTCATAGAATCTGGGGTTACAATACGTAACCAACATTTTAATGTCACATTTTTATCTTATATATCTAAACTATTGACAGTTTTTATTTTTGTCCTTGGTTATTTGCAAAATGGAAGACGAAATACGTCACCAAGCCTAACAGTAGTATCAGTTTGACGTACCGGGATGTTTTTATGAGTACAAGTACAAATAATTGATGCTGCTATCAGGCCTGATACCTATACAGGTACAAACCGGATTCCAAAAAAGTTGGGACTCTAAACAAATTGTGAATAACAACTGAATGCAATGATGTGGAGGTGCCAACATCTAATATTTTATTCAGAATAAAACACAAATCACAGATCAAAAGTTTAAACTGAGAGAATGTACCATTTTAAGGGAAAAATCTGTTGTTTCCAAATTTCATGGCGTCAACAAATCCCAAAAAAGTTGGGACAAGTCCATTTTTACCACTGTGTGGCATCCTCTCTTCTTCTTACAACACTCAACAGATGTTTGGGGACAGAGGAGACCAGTTTCTCAAGTTTAGAAATAGGAATGCTCTCCCATTCATGTCTAATACAGGCCTCTAACTGTTCAATTGTCTTGGGCCTTCTTTGTCACACCTTCCTCTTTATGATGCGCCAAATGTTCTCTATAGGTGAAAGATCTGGACTGCAGGCTGGCCATTTCAGTACCCGAATCCTTCTCCTACGTAGCCATGATGTTGTGATTGCTGCAGAATGTGGTCTGGCCATATTGTGTTGAAAAATGCAGGGTCTTCCCTGAAAGAGATGACGTCTAGATGGAAGCATATGTTGTTCTAGAACCTGAACATAGTTCTCTGCATTAATGGTGCCTTTCCAGACATGCAAGCTGCCCATGCCACAAGTGTTCATGCAACCCCATACCATCAGTGATGCAGGCTTCTGAACGGAGTGTTGATAACAACTTGCGCTATCTTTGTCCTTTCTGGTCCGGATGACATGGTGTCCCAGTGTTCCATAAAGAACTTCAAATCGTGACTCATCTGACCACAGAACAGTCTTCCATTTTGCCACACTCCATTTTAAATGACCCCTGGCCCAGTGCAAACGTCTGAGCTTGTGGAGCTTGCTTAGAAATAGCTTCCTCTTTGCACTGTAGAGTTTCAGCTGGCAATGGCGGATGGCACGGTGGATTGTGTTTACTGACAATGCTTTCTGGAAGTATTCCTGAGCCCATTCTTTTATTTCCTTGACATTGGCATTCCTGTTTGAGGTGCAGTGACGTTTAAGGGCCCGGAGATCATGAGCATCCAGTAGAATTTTACGGCCTTGACCCTTACGCACAGCGATTGTTCCAGATTCTCTCAATCTTTTGACGATGTTATGCACAGTTGATGATGATAACTTTAAAGGCTTTGCTATTTTACGCTGGGTAACACCATTCTGGTATTGCTGCACTATCTTTCTGCGCAACAATGGTGGAATTGGTTATCCTCTTACCATCTTGGCATCTGAGAGACACTGACACTCTGAGAAGCTCTTTTTATACCCAATTATGTTGTCAATTGACCTAATTAGTGTTAATTGGTCTTCCAGCTGTTCGTTATATGCTCAATTTCCTTTTTCCAGCCACTTATTGCTACTTGTCCCAACTTTTTTGGGATTTGTTGACACTGTGAAATTTTGAATCAACATATTTTTCCTTTAAAATGTTAAATTTACTCAGATTAAACTTTTGATCTTTCATCTATGTTAGTCTACAAATAAAATATTGACATTTGCCATCTCCACATCATTGCATTCAGTTTTTATTCACAATTTGTTAAGTGTCCCAACTTTTTTGGAATCCGGTTTGTATTTGTATCGGGACACCACTGCACTGCAGCTGTGAAATGCAGTAATTACACAGATCTGTTCACCTTATTTCATCACACACTAACTGGAATTTTTCCTTTATTTAAATTCCTGTTTTAGTTCCTTGTCTTTGGACTGAGGACAGGATCTTAATGGGCTTGAGGGATATATGTTTGTGCTGCAGGTGGTTGATGTGACATGGAGGTATTCCTGCAAACATCCAGAGGTTTTGTCAAGAAGAACAAGGGTCAAGGAGGCCTGGCTTCTGCACACCATTAATCGGCTGAACGCTGCTGTAAGTATGAATTCTCTTTAACTCAGCATGTTGGTTTAAAGGCCACAATGACAGTGGTGTGAAACCCTTTCAGAGACAGCAGTCCCTAAGTCTAGACAGGAAGACGGAGCTGACAGAGAGACTGCTGGTGGAACTGGTGGAGTTCATTTCTCCAAAGAAACCAAAAGCAGGAGAACTGGGGGGGCGTAACTCTGGCTCTCTGGCTTGGCGGCTAGCACGAGGGGAGACCGAAGCAGCTGAAACCAAGACAACCGCACAGGTACTTTTCATGACACTCTGCTTAACCAGAAAGTTTAGGTTGGTTTCCATCAGATCAGTATTGGTGTGTGGACAATATGTTTCAAGGGTCATGGAAAGGATCAGGTCAGTTCTATTTCGTATAGGCTTTGCCCTTTAAGGCTGTCTCTGGTAGGTTTTATCCCGTCATGCGAAGCATTGTACTGAAAAATTTAGTCCACGCCCAACTGCTGTGTGGGCCCCACCCGGTCCGTATAAATTACGTTAAGAGCGGGTAATCGGCTCCCATTTTTCTTCAGCAAGCTAATAGCACTGTCAGAAGAACGAAGAAGGAAAGTTGTTTAGCTTGACCAACCTTTGTTAAGACTGCCTTTGGCCCCGCCACGTCAACCTCCTGTCGTCCCGGTGAGTTCTCCTCCCAGAGGAGAAGCAGACGAGCAGTCTTGTTTCAAGGTAAGCGCCGAGGAGTATTCTCAGTGGCAGGTTGCTACACGCTGGACGACGCCATCTTGTGATTTTCCTCTTATCGCCGACTCTCGAAGCAAATTGGATGGTTCCTCAGGGACAGGCGATGTCAGCAGCAGCCCCCCGTTGCTCATTCCCTCCTGGAGAGCGTAGTGTCGGTAGAGGGGGGCTGAGCGAATGCTCAACCCCCCCCACACACACACACACCTTGTTTTGCATTGGCGACCACACCGCTCACAGCCGTCGGTGCCCCCCTCTGGAGCTGCCTGGCATAATCCAGGAGACGACTGACATGAAGGGACTTTTTCCGTCCCTCTCCTTTCCCCGCCCAGATCGGATGATCTAGCGGGAATGTTTCTGGGTTCCACTCTGGCTCGCTGTCCTGATCCCATCTGGCCTCATTTTCCCAGCAGTGACGTCCTACTGGGACGAGGCCGCAGCCGGTTCCTGGTAGAATAGGGTGCTGGTTCCCACATCCGTGCCCATCACCAGAGTGGAGGGGTTTCACCGAGCGGAAATTCCCTCAGTGCCCCCCTGGAGCCGAGCCTGGCGGAGGCTTTCGGAGCAAAGATGTCCAGGTTGGACCAGCGTCCTGCACCTCCGGGTAAGCATAACCAGACAGTGACGTCGCTCTCCAACCGAGCTCACCAGTGTGCGTTCCAGGCGGCCGCAGCGAACAACACGTTACGCTGCTGGCGTACAATGTTCAAGAGGCGGGAGGAGACGTAATGCTCCCTCTGCAAGGCAGCTGACGTCATCCTCAACCTGTGCGCCTCTTTGTTGTCTGCCGGTCTCGCATCGCAGCCGGAGGACAAGGTTTTCCAGAGGTCCACCTGGCCCGTTACTCCACCTTCCTCTCGGAGGAGCTGCAGAAAGCCTTTTTGTTGGAGGGCCCCCATCAACGAGGGATCATTTTCAAGACGCTCCACGGCTGCACGTCTCCCCGCTCCACTACGCCAGCCCCGCCCGTCAGACATCCCCGGCATCCGGAGGTTCAGCGTTTCCCGGAGATCGCCAACAGGTGGTGCCCTAGGACAACACACCGCAGAGCTCAGGGGGAGATGACTCAAAAATGACGGTTTGCGGAGGATGTGTGTGAAGATGACACAAGTTTTTGGAATAAAACATCATTTAATGATGAAAGTGTCTATTTTAGCCAGTTTGTCAGCTTGGATGACCTGACGGCGGCTCCATCACATCCTCCGCACGAATCAGCCGGTGGCCTTTAAAAAGGTTTTTTTCAATCACCATCGCTCCAAAACAAGGCGAGACGTCCGTATGACACAACCGTCGTAAGCGAATGTGGTCCGCACAACGATTTCAGTGGAATAACTCGTTTTCAGCCCAAGCTGCACACCTCTCACCAAAGCGGTGTCAAACGCACGCTTCCGCGACGCGAGCAGCCTTCACCCAAACGGCGCTGCGTTGATGAAGGCGCGCACACAGCTTCTCAGTGCTCGCCCGCTCACGTCACCATAAACGTGAGACCGCTGAACAAGCCTAGTAATGAATGTCGTTCTCGGCAGGAGCGACACGCGTCTCACCGCAGTGGTGTCAAACGTGTGCTCCCGCGGCGTCAACAGTTTTCACACGCCTCTCCTCAACACACGTTGGTCCACATAGACATGAATGTGGCCCCGCAGCCCGAGCGCAGCACACAGACGCGCTCAGAGCCCTTTCGAGGAAGCCTCGCCTTTGGGTCACGTGGAACCCACTCCCGCGGCTCATGACAGCGGTCGAGGCGGTGGATTGGCTGACATCTGTAAAAATATGACGCACCACCTAAACACGCGCCCACTCCACGAACGTTACGCGGAGTGGCTGCAAGCTTGCTTGCCAGACATGGATGGCCAAGCTGATAGCAGGGGTTACACGTTGCAACTTGCAGCCCGACCCCCTCCGTTCGGAGGAGTTTTTAGAGGCGGTCCTGTCTTCCAGACCAGGTCTCATCCCTAAAGGCAGAAGTCCAGGGGTTCCCGATGGAGAGGAAAACACAGGTTTTTACTCATGTTACTTCCTGGTTCCAAACGGACCGGAGGAACGAGACTAATTTGGATCTGTCAGTTTTCAACAAGGCGATCGTGGGCAGACCGCTTCACATGTCGTCACAGGCTCAGGTGTTGACGTCACACCTGCTAATTCTGGGCTTCGCCATAAAATTGGACAAGTTCGATTCTCCCAGCCCAGACGATTGTTATCTGGGAGTGGGGCTAAACTCGTTTATTCATTTATCACAGACGAGAATCGACTCTCTAATGCCCCTTTTCCATTAGTACTGGTACGGGCCGACTGGAACCTACTTGGCCCAGTTCTGAGGCTTTTCCATTAGTACTGGTGCTTAGCACCTGTTACTATTTTCAGTACCCTTGGCTCGGTGGTTCTAACCCGAACGAAGAGGTACTAAAACGTGACGTCAGAACACTGTCGGTCACTGATTGGTCAGGGGCGGAGTCGGGGGCGGAGTCACTGGATCCTTCAGAAACTTTTCAAAACAATAATCCGCCATTTTCAATTTCTCGGACTGGAGCAGCGGCTGGACTTATTTTAAAGATTTTAAAAACAATACTGACAACATCTTGGTCTAATGCTGATGTGCTGGCATTTTTTGTGCTTGGTGGCCGACAACATAATTCAGAGCAAGCTGGATGGAGCTCTGCTGGTGTACCCCGGTCCTCCCCCCGGAGCCTCGGAGCGCCAGGCCGGGCAGGGCGTCATCTCCCCGGCTCCAAGTTCAGCTGGTCACCGCGGAAGATCCATCAATGTGCCGACTCAGAGGCTCGGGTTCCGGATGCCAGCCTTGTGTGCTCAGAGCTCCGCAGGTCACTGCGAAGCTGGAGATGGGGACTCGCAGATGGCCGTTGTGAGACCCGGCCGCGCGTAATCATGAAGGCTGAATCCTGATCCCACCCGGCAGTCAGGTGGACTGGACAGTCTGGGACGGACGGTGGAAGCGATTTTTAAATAAAATAATATTTTGTTTTTATACAAAAAATGTTTTAAAAAATTGCTGAAGCGATTTAAAAATGAATTTTTTTTTTTATACGTAAAATGCTTTTTAAAATCGCTTTCACCATTCGTCGCAGACCCGTCTCTGTCCGCCTGTCTGCACGGGTCGAGCCTTCATGATTACGCGCGGCTGGAGTCTTGGAACGGCCTCTGTGAGTCACCAGCTGAGCTCAGAGCTGGGAAGATGAGCCTGCCCGTCCCGTCTCCGGAGGAGAGGATCGTGTAAAAAAATAACATATATATATATATATATATATATATATTAGCGTTGAAGATTAAAAAAATAATAAAATAAACGGTGCCAGCTTCATCATGAAATCCTGTTTTCACTTTGACTGTTAACTCAGTTGAAAATCATAAAAAGACACAAAACTATTGGATCTCAGGAATATTTCCCTCAAACATGTTTAAAGAAAAGAGACCTTCAGTTCAACTTTATTTTAACCCACAAATGTACAAATCACAAAACAAGAACTTTAAAGCAAAGCTAAAAATAAAATGTATATATGTGAACAAGAAAGAAAACCACACATTTGAAAAAATGTGTGGTTTTTCAAATTAACATTAAAAGTAGACACGAGTGCAAATACATCAAATGATGATGAAAACCTATAAAAATTTAAATCTAAATGTTTTTGTAGAATCTGGTTCATCAGAATTTTAATTTATATACATATAGATATAAATATATATAAATATATATATATATATATATAATATATATGTGTATATATATATAAATACATATATATGTATATAAATATATATGAATATATATAAATACATATTGTGGGGCCGAGATGGTGTAGAGGCATGGCAGCCGGCTTGGGACCCGAAAGTCCCAGGTTCGATCCCCGGTCACTGCACATCACGTGGCGTCTCTGGGCAGCACGCCTCATCCCCAAAATGCCCCCCGGGCGCTTTCAATAGCTGCCCACTGCACCACCTGGTGGTGGATGGGTTAAATGCAGAGACTAATTTCGCCATTGTATGGAAACATACAGTGCTGACATTGTGATGACATTATTATTATTATTATTATATGTATTTCTATACATATATATATATATACATAATTGTGTGTATATACATATATGTGATACATAAATATATATCACATATGATATATATATATGATATATATATATATATATATATATGTGTGTTTGTGTGTATATATATATATATATATATATATTTATACACATGTACATACACACATACATGCATACATACATACACACAACTTCAAAATTACATAAATTCTCAACCTGTACTGAAAACAGTTTCTGCGTCTCAGCACCAGCAGCTGGTGAGAGGTGGTGACGTCAATTTGAACCCCGCCCACTGGAACCGGTACTGAAAGCATAATGGAAACACAACCTGTACCGTACCGAGTAGAGTAGAGCCGTGCTGTACCGGTACTACAGGTACTAATGGAAAAGGGCCATAAGAGTCCAGCTCTGCCACGTAAGACCGGGCTGAGTAGTAACAGCTATTTTCTATCATAAAGCTGTTAGGAACGATGTCTTCAGCTCACACAATGGCCCTGCTGGGTTTACTACACATGAGACGCCTCCAGAGATGGTTTGCTCGTCAGCGCATAGATCTGGTAAGGCAAAAAGAGACAAGACGATCACTGTTCCTTCCTCTGTGAGAACAGATCTCCGACACTGGGAAACCCCCTGGTTCTGTCGGAGGGAGTCCCTGCCAGCAGACCTACGTCACACGTGTCAGTCTTCACAGACGCGTTAGTGTCAGGTTGGGGGGTGACATGCCTATCTCGAGCTGTAGGGGTGCTGTGGCCTTTCTCACAACAGCTCATTTAAACGTTCTAGAATGTTGCACAGTTCTGAATGTGATTCAACACTTTGCTCCTGTGCTACAGAATCAACATGTTTTGATTCACACAGACAACAAGGTTACTGCTGCTTACATAAACCGGCAGGGGTGTGTGCGCTCAGCCCAAATGTTGCACATTGCTAGAAAATTACTGTGTTGGGCACACCAAAATCTGCTCTCCATCAGAGCAGTGTACATCCTCGGTGTTCTGAACAGAGGGGCAGATGTGATGTCCAGGGGCGGTCCACGTCACGGGGAGTGGACCCTCCACTTTGGTCTGGTGGCCCAGACGTGGCAGAAATTTGGCAAGCGGCCGTGGACCTGTGTGCGACACGAGAAAACGCTCAGTGTCAACTATGTGCTTCACTGAGCCCGCAAGATGAACCACCGCTTGTGGTGGACGTGTTTGCTCACAGCCCATGGCCCAAAACGCTTCTTTACGTGTTCCCCCACCTCCTCTGATATTACGGTTTCTGAACCGAGTTCAGGAGAAGGGATTGACAGCTCTCCTGGTGGCTCTCAAGCTCTTGAACGCACCATGGTTCCGGTTCTACGACGCCTGTTATCGGGACGCCCGTGGAAACTGCCGTGAAGGGAGGATGCTCTCCTCCAGGCGGGAGGAACGATCAGGAGTTACCCAGAAATAGGCCAGCACCTGTGGGCCTGGCTGTTGAGCGGATCCGCTTCGAGAGGACGGGTCTCCCGCAAGATGTAGTGCGCACAATCCAGGGTTCACGTGTGGCATCCACCACAGCACTGTACACGTCAAAGTGGACAGCTTTTCAGCGCTGGTGTACAGAGAAAAGTGTAGAGGCCACCTCATGTCCGCTAGGCGGCGTTCTGTCCTTTCTGCAGCAGCTGATGGACAGAAATTTGGCGTTCAGCACGATTAAACGTATGCTGCAGCCATCTTTTCCTGTCACAAAGTTTTTCGGAGACAGAACAGCCTTTAATCATCCGCTGATGAAGCATTTTGTACAAGATGTACAGAAGGTGTAGAGGCCACCTCATGTCCGCTTGGCGACGTGCTGTCATTGCTGCAGCAGCTGATGGACAGAAATTTGGCGTTCAACACTATTAAACGTATGCTGTAGCCATCTCTTCCTGCCACGAAGGTTTTGGGGACAGAACAGTTTTTAATCATCCGCTGATGAAGCGTTTTTTTAAAAGGTGTACAGAGGCGCAGGCCTGTTTCATGCCCACTTGCTTCACAGTGGGATTTAACGCTGGTCCTGCGGGCCCTGATCAAGCTCCATTCGAGCCAATGAATCAGGTTCCAATTAAATTCTTGTCTCTTAAAACAGCCCTGTTGCTGGGCTTTAACATCCACTAAGAGGGTGAGTGATTTATCTGCCCTTTCAGTCACGCAGTTAAGTCTTAGAATTCAGGCTGATGGCAGCTCAGCTGGTCTAAGACCGAATCCAGCTTTATGCCTAAAACATCACGAGCTCATTTAAATCAAGAGTGATATCGTTGGAGGGTTTTTTCCCCTGCCCCCCCCCCCCCCCACACACACACACACACACACACACAAATCAGAAGAAGGAACATCTTTCCATCTGCTCTGTCCTGTGCGGGCGTTGATGTGTTACATAGCGCTCACAGCTGCAATGCGTCAAACTCAACATTTGTTTGTGCATTATAGAGATGCATCTGCAGGTCGCCCATTATCCACCCAGCGCCTGTCACACTGGCTGTGTAAGGCCATTTCTGAAGCCTACAGAGCATCAGATTTAGAGCCTCCTGATAACCTCAGGGCGCACTTGACCAGAGGTATCGCATCTTCGACTGCTTTGCATAATAGTATGACAATGCAGGATATTTGCACTGCGGCCGCGTGGTCAACACCCTGCTCATTTATTCGTTTCTATTTACGTGATGTGACGGCTCGTTCCACGACATATTCTGTACTTAGTGTTCTAACAGAATGAATATTGTTGTTTCATGGAACCCCGTTTAAACTCACATCTGACTGCATGCATTACAGTGTGAGATGTTGTTATCAGTCACAAGTTATGACTATTATTTTGGTTCTTTTGTCACTAATCAGTTCATGACTATTGTTACCAATCATTTCATTTGATTAGTAATCAGTTCTCTTGTTATTATTAATCTGTTCATACTGTTCAGCCGTGAATCGGTTGGTTCATGGCTCCTTTTCAGCATTTTTCCTCCCCGTTGAAACTTTTCCGGGGCGTTCATGCATTCAGAACGCATAACTACACAGCATGCGTCTGTGCATGGTACACATAATTACTCAACGCGTAATTACGCACATGGAGAGCTGAGTGATGAGACGTTTTTGGGCAAGCTTCCGCTTCATACGGTGTTCGAATGGACCCAGTGAGGCAAGGACCACTTCCGCTTCGCCCTTAACCCACCAGCGACAGCCTTAAAGGGCGAAGCCAATACAAAATAGAACGTTGGTTATGTACTGTAACCATAGATTCTATGAGTATAGGCGTAGCCCTTTAAGCATTGGGCCTCACTGGCTCCTAAATGGCTGAAGAAAAAGCAATTTGGGAGCCGATTACCCGCTTTTAACGTAATTTATACGGACCGGGTGGGGCCCACACAGCAGGTGGGCTTGGAGTAAACTTTTCAGTGCAATGCTTCGCCTGACGGGATAAAACCCACCAGCGACTGCCTTAAAGGGCTACGCCTATACTCATACAATCTGGGGTTACAGTACATAACCAACGTTTTTTTCAATATTATTTCAAATTTAAGGTTAGGGTTACCTTAATCCTAATCTCCAGTCTAATCAAGAAGGAAAAACAATGACTGTCCCTCTGCAGGATGTCTAAAACCTGTCTTGAGTTAGGTTTCTGTGTTTTAGTAACCTTCTGGTACAGGAAGTGCATCTGATGCCTGATTGACATCGCAGTTACAACTGAGGCTGAAGAGAAGCTTCTCTCCAGGGGCAGTGTGTTTGGTTTAAGGACACACATATGGCTACACAACACCTCAGTTTATATCCTTCCTTCCTTCCTTCCCTCCATCACACAATTCCAATTCCTTCCAATGTAAACCAAATGCTCGTACCGCTTGTATAGAACCGAACAGCCCATAGAAACAGGACCCCAAGACCATACTCACAGGGATCCCCTCTAGTGTACCCCTAGGAACACGGTTGAATGCCTTCTCCAAGTCCACAAAACACATGTAGACTAGATGGAAAAACTCCCATGACCCCTCAAGGACCTTAGTGAGGGTAAAGGTTAAATGCTCTTTATTGTCATACACATCACATGTGATACATGAGGTAGAACAAAATTGTGTACTCAAGTTCCCAGTTACACTCAAAAATAGCAAATAAATAAAGTTAAGAAAAAAACAGTATACAAGGATCTAAGATATATGCTACACAATATTGTAAAATAATACAGTATATTAAACAGCAGCCTGAACATGAGTCTGTTGTGAGCAGATGGATATGAATACAGCAGCTTAAAGGCAAGAAATCAGCAGCATGGATAATCAGCAGTGAAGAGTTGGTCCAGTGTTCCACAGCCAGGACAGAACCCACATTGTTCCTCCTGGATCTGAGGAAAGACCAATGATTGGTCTCGCTTCTCCAGTACACCTGAATAGACCTTACCAGGGAGGCTAAGGAGAGTGATGCCCCTGTAATTGGAGCACACCTTCCAGTCCCCATTTTTGAAAAGGGAAACCACCACCCCAGTCTGCCAATCCAGTGGCACTGCCACCAATGTTCATATGATGTTGCAAAGGCGCATCAACCAAGACAGCCCCACAACATCCATTGGGGGAGTGGTGGCACAGGGGTTAGAGAAGGTGGGCCTGTAATCGGAAGATTGCTGGTTCAAGCCCCGGTACCGACAACATCAAAAATGTGGGTGGGGTACGTGAAGCACCCACACCTGCCCCCACCCTCATTCGCCCCACTCTGGGCCCATGAGCAAGGCCCTTAACCCCCATCTGCTCCCTAAACGGTCTCTCTTGAAAATGAGTTCTCGTGGCTCAATGAGACTACCTGTATAAATAAAGGGTAAAAGAAACAAAACAAAACAAAAAAAAAAAATCCAGAGCCTTAAGGAAATTAGAGCGTATCTCATCCACCACCTGTTCTAGAATTGCGCCGCTCAAGGTGGCAGCATGTTGGAGCAGCTCTGTTACTTTAATTCTGAGATTTTGCTTTTGGAAACTTTAATTCCTCTTTTTCTGGATATAAATCACATTTTTTTTAATGATTTTTTTCCTCTGGTATCGGACGCTGTGCAGCAGAAAGGATTTTTACTAAAACTTTTTTAGTTTTGGACATTTGTTATGATGCGTAACCATGGCAACAAGGCAGTTTTCTACAACCAACAGCAACTGATTAATTCAATTCAATTCAGATTATTTATATAGCGTCAAATTCAATTAAATTCAATTCAGTTTATTTATATAGCGCCAAATCACAACAAAGTTGTCTCATGGCACTTTACAGGAACATTCACATACATAAAAGCCAATTAGTAAAGTTCTCTATCTAAGGAATCCAGCAGACAAGTTCAATCTTGGCTTCGTTGCAGTCTCCCATCCTGAGCAAGCACAGTGGCAACAGTGGAAAGAAAAAATTCCCTTTTAAAAGGAAGAAACTTCCAGCAGAACCAGGCTCAGGACAAGCGGCCATCTGCTTTGACCGGCTGGTTGAGAGGACAGGAAGGAGAGACAGACAAACACAGAATGGTAGGTCCAGGTGTCAGAGTCAGAGTTTCTTTATTGTCATTCGCACCTCATGTGGTACATGTGGTGGAGCGAAATTATGTACGCAGGGTCCCAGTTACATCCAACAATAAAATGTAAAAGATAAACAGTAATAACATCTAAGATATGAACTAAGAAAACATCAACTAAGTATACACTAAGCACTCATAACATAAAAACATTATGTCGAACATCAGCACAAACATGAACATGAGTCTGTGTGAGCAGATGAGCACGCATGAACACATCAACATTGAAACAGATCAGCAGCAACATGAAACAGATCAGCAGCAACATGATGTGATTTTTTTCACAGTGATTATTCTGGTTAGAGATTCATGGTAACAGCCTCAGGGTAGAAGCTGTTCCTCAGTCTAGTGGTTCTACACTTAATGCTCCTCAACCTCCTTCCTGAGGGGAGTGGGGCAAAAAGTGAGTGTGCTTGGTGAATGGGGTCCTTCATGATGCAGGTAGCCCTCTTCCTGCATCTGGAGGTGTAGATGTCTGTGATGGTGGGGAGACTGACTCCGACAGACTTCAGTGCAGCCTTCACCACTCTCTGCAAAGCTTTTCTTTCTGCAGCTGTGCAGCCTCCATGCCACACATTGATGCTGGAGCACAGGATGCTCTCCACTGCACACCTGTAGAAGGACGTGAGGACTGAGCTTCCCAGACCAGCTCGTCTCAGCCGCCTGAGGAAGTACAGTCTCTCATGAGCTTTCTTGATCAGGCTGGTGGTGTTGTTGCTCCCGCTGAGGTTGTCATTCATGTGTATACCCAAGTACTTGTAGCTGGAGACCACTTCCACCGCAGATCCTCTTATGTTCAGGGGGGTGTAGGTGTTTTTGTTCCTTCTGAAGTCCACAATCATCTTCTTTGTCTTCTTCACATTGATGTGAAGGTTATTCTCTTTGCACCAGCTCTCCAGGTGTTCCACCTCTTGCCTATAGCTGGACTCATCATTGTTTGTGATGCATCCCACCACCGCTGTATCATCTGCAAACTTTACAATGTGACAGCCTGGATGGGTAGCTGCACAATCATACGTGAGCAGAGTAAACAGGAGGGGGCTCAACACACATCCCTGAGGAGAGTCAGTGCTGAGGGTTATGGTGGAGGAGGAGAAGTTGTGGATCCTCACTAACTGTGGTCTGTTTATTAACCAGTTGCAAATGGAGGGGCTTAGGCCTAATGTGAATAGTTTGTCCATCAGGGTTTGGGGGATCATGGTGTTGAAGGCGGATGTGAAGTCCACAAAGAGCATACGGACGTAAGAGTTTTTCTGCTCCAGGTGGTTGAGCGCAGTGTGGACCACAGAGGAGATGGCATCCTCTGTTGATCGGTTCTCACGATATGCATACTGATGAGGGTCCTCGTTGATGTTGATGGTTGTTTTGATGTGAGTCGTGACCAGTTTTTCGAAGCATTTAGCGACTATCGGGGTGAAGGCCACTGGCCGATAGTCATTCAGACCAGTCACTGTAGAGCTTTTTGGGACTGGGATGATGGTGGCAGTATTCAGGCAGGTGGTAACTGTCCAGGGTAAGTGAAGTGTTAACGATATCTGCCAGCACCTCGCAGAGCTGATCAGCACATTCTTTCAACAATTTTTCGGGGATGTTGTCTGGGCCGGTTGTGCAAATTAATCCTCCTGAAAGTACTCCTTACTTCGGCTGAGGTCATGCTGAGATGCTCTTCATCCGGTGGTGAGGTGAGTCTGGTGCTGGGTGGTCTGTTCAGGTCTTCAAAGCGTGCATATAACTTGTTGAGGGCATCAGGCAGAGATGGGTCTTTGGGACATTGTTCACTCCTTCCTTTATAATCTGTTATGCACTTAATGTCCCTCCACATGCTCCGAGGTTCTTGTGAGATGAACTGACCCTCAATCCTCTGTGCATATGTGGCCTTGGCCTTCTTAATACCAGCAACCAGCTCTTTCCTTGTCCTACTCAGCTCCTCTGAGTTTCCAGACCTGAAGGCAGTGTTCCTGGCTCCCAGCAGGGTGCGCACCTCTGCATTCAGCCAAGATTTTCTGTTTGGGTAGCTTTTAACATATCTGATGGTGGAGACTGTGTCAGTACATGTACTAATATAACCCAAAACTGAGGATGTGTGTTGGTCCAGATCAAGTAATCCTCCATTTTCAGCAGCTTCTCTGAAAACCTGCCAGTCTGTTCGATCAAACAATCTCTCAGTATGGGGCCACTGTCCTGGATCCAACATTTAACTTACTTTTGTAAGGTCTGGAGTGTCTCAGCGGGGGCATGTAAGCAGAGGCCAGAAAGATTGAGATGTGGTCTGACAGTCCTAAGTGGGGGCGAGGTTCGGCTTTGTATGCATCTTTTTACGTTCGTGTAAACACGGTCCAGCGTGTTGTCTCCATGTGTTGGAATTGCCACATGTTGATAAAAGTTTGGGAGACAGTCCTTTAGATTCACGTGATTAAAGTCTTCGGCTACCACGTAAAGAGCCTCGGGGTGTTTGTTCTGCAGCGAGCTGATGATATCATGTAGCTCCTGCAATGATTCATTAGCATTAGCATCCGAAGGTATGTGAATGACCGTGATGAAAGTCACTGTGAACTCGCGGGGTAGATAATATGGTCGACATTTCACTGTTATTTGTTCCAAAGCCTTTGAGCATGAGCTATTTACAACAGTACAGTTCCTGCACCAACTTTTACTCACGTAAATGCATACTCCGCCTCCCCGTGATTTCCCCGTTAGCTCGCTGCAGCGGTCCGCTCGAAAAAAGAGTCTGTCATCCAGTTGAAGAAGACTGTATAATGTAATAATATAATATAATAATAATATAATGTAAGACTGGAAGACTGTATCCGGCATTTCGCTTGTAATCCATGTTTCTGTGAGGCAAAGCACCACATACTTCTTCATCTCTTCTGAGGCGCCCGCTCTCAGACGAAGTAAATCCATCTTGTTGTCCAACGAGCGGACGTTCGACAGAAAGAGAGATGGCATGGGGAGTTTTCCTGCTTTAGCGATAGCTCGTAGCCTCATCATAACCCCTACCCGGCATCTTCTCCTCTTAAGCCGGGAGCAGCGCTTCCTCTTCTGCCCCGCTGGAACGCCTCTGCTGCAGCTTCCAGGTAGATGACTTTAAGATCTGCATTCTGCCAAGCGTAGTTTTGAGTTTGTTGCTGATTTCTGCAATATTTCGTGACCAATCCGCTCCTTTTCTCATCAGTTCGGTTCGGCTATAGTTCACACGCATAAATCGTGCGGAGCCAGGCACAGAGTCAATATCAAAACTTCTAAAAACTGGGATAGTACCGGGAGCCTGTGAGGCTGCAACTGCTCTGAGCGCGGCCATCTTGATTTGCAAAGTGTACCTGAAAGACAAAAAAAACCCCCACACATGTTAAGGATAGAAAAAAATAATTACAAATGTTGAGCAGAGTAAGTAAAGACAGTAGCAGAGTGAAGAGTGTGGTCAGTTTGTCCTCCAGCAGTCTAAGCCTATAGCAGCATAACTAAGGAACAGCTCAGGAAACCCAAGCCGACCCTAACTATAGGATTTAGCAAAAAGGAAAGTCTTAATTCTAGTTTTAAAACTGGATAATGTGTCAGCCTCATGGACAGAGATTGGAAGTTGGTTCCACAAAGAGGAGCTTGATAACTGAAAGATCTTCCTCCCATTCTGTTTTTGTCAATTCTAGGAACCACAAATAAACCTGCAGCCTGAGAGTGAAGTGCTCTGTTAGGAAAATATGGAACAATAAGATCTGTACTATAAGATGGAGCTAGGTTGTTGAGAGCTTTGTAGGTTAGAAGTAATATTTTGAATTCTATTCTGGATTTGACAGGGAGCCAATGGAGAGAAACTAAAACTGGAGAGATATGCTCTCTCCTACTAACTCCAGTTAAGACTCTGGCAGCAGCATTTTGGATCAACTGAAGACGTTTTAAAGAAGTATTTGGACACCCAGATAATAAACCATTGCAATAGTTCAGTCTAGACGTGACAAATACATGGACCAGTTTTTCTGCATCATTTTTAGATAAGATGTTTCTAATTTTACTGATATTACGCATGTGGAAGAAGTTCTAGTAACATTTTTAATGTGGGGGATAAAAGACATGTCCTGATCAAAAATAACACCAAGATTTTTAACATTAAAGCTGGAGGACAGATTAATGCCATCTAAGGAGGGAGAAAGACTGAAAAATTCATTCCTACGGTGCTCAGGTTCAAAAACCAAAACCTCAGTCTTGTCTGTGTTCAAAAGGAGAAAATTAAGGGTCATCCGGGTTTTTATGTCTTTAAGACATGCTTGTAGTTTAAGTAGCTGATTGGATTCATTGGGTTTAATGGACAAATATAATTATGTGTCATCAGCATAACAATGAAAATTTATCCCATGCTGTTTAATAATTTTACCTAATGGAAGCATATATAAAGTAAAGAGTATTTGCCCAAGCACTGAGCCCTGAGGAACTCCATGACTAACTTTGGTGTATGAAGAAGATTTATTATTTACATTTACAAACTGGAATCTATCAGATCAGCTGATTAACATCTCAAAACCTCAAATAATATCTCAACTACAGCCCCGAATCTCAAATGAGTTGAAAAGGATGTTCTGTGGACCCATTCACATCTACCTGCCAGCTGTGCTCGAATGCCTGACCACTGAGATCCTGGAACTAGTAGGAAACATGGCTCATGACAGCGGAAGGACATGATCGTCCCTCGGCACCTACAGTTGGCTGTCCGCAGAGACAAGGAGCTCGGCAGACTGCTGGGAGGAGTGGCCATCGTTATGGGAGGAGTTCTGCCCAGCATTCGGGCGGTCCTACAGCCTGGGGAAACTGAGAGGCCAGCCGAGTCTGGGTGGACGACTCGGGCGGCATCTGCAGCCATTTTCTCAGGATCCACTGTGGGATGGACCTTTACAAGAGATCCTTCCTGCCTACAGCCATCAGCATCTATAACATCTCTTAATGAAATGAGGATAACAATTTACAACAACAAACAATTTCCCTTTGGGATTAATAAAGTTTTTTTTGTTTTTTTTTATTGAGCTTTGCTGCTGTGGAGCTTTTCAATTACCTCGGTGACCTCAGTCACGGTTATGAACAGACCAACCCTGAAGTCCCCCTGACTCAGCTTCCTCCATGGAAAATGTGCTGGTGGAATTGAGAAGGTCCAAAAAGTATTCCTTCCACCTCCCGACGACATCACTGATTGAGGTCAACAGCACCCCACCTTCACTGAACACAGTGTTAGTAAAGCGCTGCTTTCCCCTCTTCAGCCATCTGATGGTTTGCCAGAATCTCCTCGGATTCTATCAAGACTCTGTCCAAGGCCTCACAGAACTCCTCCCACATCTTAGCTTTTACATCAACAACAGCCAAGGCTGTGGACCGCTTGACCCTTCAGTAATCCTCAGCTGCCTCCGGAGTCCCACCAGTCAACAAGGACCGATATGACTCCTTCAGCTTGACAGCCTCCCTAATCTGCCGTGTCCACCACCGAGTTTGAGGATGGCCACCGCAAGAAACTGTGACAACCTTGCGGCCACAGCTCAAGGCAGCCTTCTGAATGTTCTGTCTGGAACAGGTCCCTCTTGTAAATGAGTCCTCGTGGCTCATTGAGACTAGCCTGTATAAATAAAGGTTGAATGAATGAAAAAAATGAACAATTCAGGTGCGGAACATGGCCCACTCGGGCTCAATGTCCCCTGCCTCAACTGGGATGCAGTTGGGGGAGTGGTGGCACAGAGGTTGGGCCCACACAGTGGGTGGGCGTGGACTCAAGTTCTTTTCAGTGTTGGCACGCTGAGCGCACAGGGGGGGGCGGGTGGGTCCCAATAAATGTGGCTTAAAAGGCAAGCACATATGAAATGGAACATAGTTGTTTTTGTTTGTCTAATGTAGCTGGTTTTGTTTGTCTTGCACAGTTGAAAGTAGGTGTATGTCTACATTTCACAGCTAGTGTAAGTTTACAACAATGCACATGATAGAAAAATGCTTTTTAGTTTGAAATATCAGAACCCCTAAAAAGAAATAGGTTTATTACTAAGGATGATCTGATTTAGATCTTTTTAGTCCCTGATGCCATTAAAGTCAGCTGACACTGAGTCTCAAACTAACACTTCCATTTGCATTAGCATTAGCATTCATTACAGCACTGCCAGTAACTACACACGGAGGCAGAACAGGCCTATAGATCTAATAAACCTCCAGCATGTTCTCTTATATTGGCTCATAATTTTGTGTTTGTACAGCTGGATGTAAATTAGACTTTACAGGGAGTTTGTGTCTGTGCCTATATTTGCTTCAGGTGTCAGCCTTTGTGTTCACTCCAACTGAAAAGGAAAAGAAGGAGCGATTACTACACGTCCGCTACGTGTCCTCCAAGGACCAATACTGCCGAGTGTCCAGCTGCTCTGAAACCATCCAGAACTGGGACCAGTGTGTGTGGGACAAGGAGTCTGTCTTCAGAAAAGTGGAAAATGACTGGAAGATGGTAAGTTTGGTACTCTTACGTATATGAGCAAAGCTTGTGCTTTACATTGTATGTTTGATTGATCTCCTCTTTCTCTGGAAACGTTCAGACCACTTGTCTTTTTGTCTCAGACTCGTAAATGGAATTTGAACGACCTCAGCTGTAATTTTGTTTTTGAAAAACTAAAAAAGAAGTTTTTAAATGTCAGACAAAAATATTCCAGAAATGCTTAGTTTTAATGTCGTTGATAATTCAGAGGATTGTGTCTGCTGAAAAAACAAGAAGTCAGCTAACATTAAAGGCTCCACAAGAACCGAGGGAACAGTTCTCTCTCCCAGCTGTGAGAACAAATCAACGTTCTTTTGTTCTCACTGCCCTGGTTTGGGAGTTCTTGCAGCTTTTTCTCGACACATCATCTGGATAGAACCTTTTCTCTGGTGTGGTGTCTGACAGCTGTTGTGTGATTGGTCAGAAATGTAAAGTGGGCGTGGTTAATGTAGAAAACAGCTATGAGGTTTTCCCAAATTTTTGCGTCCGTGTTTGTTCTTGTGAAATATGAAATGTACCGACCAGAACAAACTTTGTTCTAGTTCTTTCTACTTCGACACGTATGAAACAAGCTTATCAATGTTAAGATGAACAAATACAATTTGTAGAAAAACACTGTTTATTTTAAAACTTAAATAAATAAAATAAAAATAGAATATCAGCAAAATGTAATTTGGTCTTTGCACACAATCAGCCTTTAGATTGTTAATTAGTTAAGATATGAGTAAAAAACAGTATGTAGAAAGTACATCTGGTTGTAGGTTCTGATTGTTTGTTTGTTTGTTTTAGGCATATATAGCCAGAACAGAAGGCTCTCTTGTTGGAAAGATTAGATGGAAGTTTGATTTTGCTCCAGCAGGACTGAAAATAAAGTCTGTCTCCATCATGGCCTACAGCCAGACCTTCCAGTCTGGGAAAGTCTGCTGGCTGTTGCAGTCAGGCCAGTCTTCTGCAGAGTTTCCTGGAGGTACAGTTGAATAATTTCATTATCAGAGCAGTGAATGTGTGCAATGACCTCTCCTGACCATGTCCTTTGGTGCATTTGAACCCTCAGATGGGACACTCCAGTCATTTCCCAGCTGGTCTAGCTCCTCAGAGCTCTTCGTTGTAGCAGAACTCAGCGGGGGGGAAGGTGATCTGTCATGGCAGCACTCCCAGCTCTTCAGACAGAGTTTAGAAGAACAAGAGGAGCCTTCGTTTGAAGTCATCATCAACCTCCAAGATGATTAAACTTTGTTTCTATTTCAACAATAGGACCTCCACAAACTGAGCTGTAGAATGACTGTGGATTAAAAGGGTTGGAGATGGTTGAGAAGTCAGTGCAATACACATGCAAGTCCTCCAGGCTGTATAAAGAGCATGGTTTATTGATATGTATAATAGGATGTACATCTTGTACCACTTAGATTTTTACCTTCTGACAAGTGAACATTCAGAAATACAGCTTTAGGCACAAGCCATAACATTTTTGTAATGCATCCTTCAGTACAGATATGTCTCAAACTGCAAATTTGTCTTGTATTTGACACAAAAGTTGTGAATCTTGTATTAAATCAATGTGGGACGGGGTTTGATGGGTTCTTGTGTTTCCAAGTTGTTCCCAGTACCCCCACCTGTCCTACACTGAGACGTAAGCAGGACGTCCAGACATGAGTGGAAGAGGTTTAGACTAGCTGTAATATCACTGGAGTCTAAAAAAGTTAAATCTGGTCCCCTGGACATTCAAAAAAACAAAACAAAAAAATTGTAGAAACGTTTTGTCTTTCATCCAAAAGACTTCTTCAGTCTGAAGTGCCGTATTCAGCTCAGTCTTATAAATAGCACCTTATCATAGTGGATCAACCAGTTTGTTGCTGACAGCCAAACCAGCTGCACACATGATCAAGGAGGACCATCAGCCTAACGATGGATCATTAGCACACTGATGGCTGTTTACTATTCACAGAGGGCTGAGTGATACTAGCAATAACGGCATTGTAAGAAGGGGACAGTTGAACACGGAGGCCTCCACCCCTGTTTAATGATGGACGATTTCACAAAGATGGCCTCCTTCACTCCTATCTCAAACCATCGTTCCTCTCTATCCAGGATGTGAACATCTTCATCCTTGAAAGAGTGACCGCTGGCCTGGAGATGAGTGTAAACCTCAGAGTCCTGGCCTGATGATGTTGATCTTCTATGCTGAGCCATCCTTTTGGCCAGTTGGCTGTTCCCCGATGTAAGCCTGATCACAGGCCTCCTGACACTGAACAGCATACACAATATTACTCTGTTTGTGCCGGGGGACTGGATCTTTGGGATGAACCAGTCTTTGCCGTAATGTATTTTGGGGTTTAAAAGCCACTGGGATATTGTGTTTAGAAAATAAAAGTCAGTTTCTCTGATACTCCCGCAACATACGGAATGACCACTGGTCTGGGTCTGGGTTCCTCCTTTTCACCTGATGGCTGGCTGGAGTCGTGTTTGGGGTTTCTTCTCTGCTTTCAGGAAGGCCCAGTTAGGATATCCACATTGCTCTAGAGCCTGTCTTGTGTGGGATTTCTCCTTCTGCCTGGCTCCCGAGTTAGTGGGGACGCTGTCTGCTCTGTGGTACAGAGTCCTGATGACTCCTAACTTGTGCTCCAAAGGGTGAGGGGAGTCAAACTACAAATACTGGTCTGTGTGGGTGGGTTTGCGGTACACCTCAGTTTGCAAATGTCCTCTATCAGAGACTGAGACCTCACAGTCCAAGAAAGCCAACCTGCCATTTTTTACATCTTTTTGTGTGAACTTGATGTATTTATCCACAGAGTTGATGTGGTCAGTAAAATGTTGGACTTCCTGAGATTTAATTTTAACCCAGGTGTCGTCAACATACCTGAACCAATGACTTGGTGGTGTCCCTGAAAAGGACGTCAAGGCTCTCTTTTCTACCTCCTCCATGTACAGGTTGGCAACAATAGGAGAAACTGGAGACCCCATAGCACACCCATGTTTCTGCCTATAATATTGCTCCCCAAATGTGAAGTAGGTAGACTGCAGGCACAGTTTCAAGAGTTGACACAGTTGTTCTGCGGAAAGCGTGGTCCTGCTGCTCAGAGTGGTGTCTGATTTTAATCTTAAACTGAGCACCTCTACTGTATCATCAACAGGAATGCACGTAAAGAGTGATGTGACTTCAAAAGAGACCATTGTTTCATCAGTCTCCATGATAACATCCCTCACCTTATCCACAAAGTCAATGGTGTTCTGTATGTGGGGTTCTGAGCTGCCAACTAAAGGGATGAGTACAGACGCCAGATATTTGGAAACGTAAGTGACAGAGTTAATCATGCTAACAATTGGTCTTAAAGGTACACCTTGTTTATGGATTTTAGGTAAACCATACAGATTAGGTGTGGCCTCCCCTGGGTACAGTCTGTTTTACAGAAAACGGTCAATAGCCTTGTCCTGCTTCAAAATTTTCAGGCAATCAACTTCTTGTAGCCACTTCCTGGAACTCTTTTCAGTGGCTCATAATTTACCTGTATAAATAAAGGTTGATTGATAAGTGGTTAAGTCACTAAGTAGTGTCATAACTTTCTCACGATAGTCTTTCTGGTTCAAAATCACTGTGCACCTTCCTTTGTCTGCAGGGAAAATTATGATGTTTTTGAGTGGTGAGTGCATCCCTCTCTACTGATGTTGGAAGGTGGTGGTTTGGCATTGCAGAGGCAGGTTGAAACTTTGATTCTGAGCTGTTCTGCGTCACACTCTTTAATTTTGTTGTTGCGGATGGCTGACTCAGTGGCTGTGATCATCTCCACCAGAGAAATTCTTCTTGGTGCAACCGCAAAGTTCAGTCCCCTGGCAAGAATCTCTGTCTCCGGCTGAGTGAGCTGTCTGTCAGATAAATTCTTCACCCACTTTTCTGTCTCCCTGGCATGTAACTGTCTACCGGAGTGTTGTCTTCCATTCTATCAGCAACTTCTTGTAGCCACTTCCTGGATCTCTTTTCAGTGGCTCATAAGTGATTAAGTCACTAATGATCCATTGTTAGGCTGATGGTCCTTCTTGATCATGTGAGCAGCTGGTTTTGGTTGTCAGCAGCAAACTGGTTGATCCACTACGAGAAGGCACTATTTATAAGACTGAGCTGAATACAACACCTCAGACTGAAGAAGTTTTTTGGATGAAAGACAAAACGTTTCTACAATTTTTTTGTTTTGTTTTGTTGAATGTCCAGAGGACCAGGTTTAACTTTTTTAGATTTTTCTACCTGGATTATTGAGCATGCATCAGGATATATCACTGGAGATTTTTGTGGTGGCCTGGCAGAGCTGCTGCAGCTGTTCTAGGTGAACCCAGTCCCTGTTCTGTCAGAGGAACCAGGAACCAAAGACCTGCATCAGTTCTTTGTACTCCAGACTCGTCTGAAGCTCTTGGAAATGTTTTTAATCTCCTCTGCCTCCTCCATATATGAAATTGAACCTATTTAACCATTATGGTTAAATAAGTTCAATTTCATATATGGCTGCCTATTTATTATCAACCAGATTTTAATAGTTCATTAGAATTTAATTACATCCCATAATTTTTATTATTTGCCTGTTGAAAGGCAGGATGTATTATGGCATAGTCTCCATCTGTAAACCTTGTCCCGTCCTGCCCATAACTTCTGATCCACTCAACATAACGCTACTTCATGCATGTGTACCATTGCTAGACAGTGTCACGCACACTAATCCCCACAGCTTCAACGTCACAAATCAAGGTCAAAAGTCTTTGCTTGTCCAAGTCATTGTTGTACAATAGTATGTCGATGGGAGTTTAATATGTCTTGATGTGCTGTGTTCTTGTTTATTAGGGGCTGCTTTTCGTTTGTACATTGTCTGGTATCACTGGCCCATGTTATATGTTTATAATTTGATACAGGTACACTTTTTACTACATAAAATGTGTGTGAAGAGGATTTATAGAACCCCCACAAAGATAATTTATTCCACTGTTTTTAAAACAAACTTCTTTAGAACCAATAACCTATCATCTGAAAGCAATATTATAAAACTAAGGACGCATATTTAATTGGATTTACGATAACTGGTTCCTACTTTTTGGATTCAGCTTGTTGCTGGTTTTATCTACAATCAAGTAAGTCGTCGGCAGCAAATTTGGACCCGATCACGCTGCTTGCCTTTATGATGGCTTGGTTCGTGTCTCGAATACCCAAACTCAAATGCTTTGGGCAGAATGGATCAGATCTTGGGGATTTTACTCAGTCACATTCCATCGGTGTGGCCATGTAATTTGGAAATTTCTGAACCGTTTGGACCAACACAGATTCAAGGTAGATGTCATTAAGTTCTGCCTGTCCTCAAAACAACTGTGTGTTCTATTTCGTATAGGCTTCGCCCTTTAAGGCTATCGCTAGTGGGTTTATTAACCCTTCGCGCGCAGCACTGAACACTTTTGTCCGCGCCCACTGGCTGTGTGGGCCCCACCCTCGGTCCGTATAAATTATGGTGAGACCGGACAATCTGCTCCCATTATTTCTTCAGACAGCTATCTAGCACTGTCAGAAGAACGAAGAAGGAAAAGATGTCCAGCTTTGACCGGCACACTTTTGCAAAGGATGCCTGGGTCTCCTCCTGCCGTCCCTGTGAACTCAAATAAACTAATGCTGCCAAATTTTCTGATATATTTAGTGATGTATATATATGTGAGTGTGAGATTATGAATAAGTGTGACATTAAATTATATATTTATATTGTGCTGTACAGTGTGAATATATGATAATGTAAAACAGTGGTGTTGTAACAGTTAAAACTTAAGATCTTTACCAAAATATGATCACTCAGTCATTTCATTGGATAGTTGCCATTGCTCACTGAGGAGACGAAAAAACCTGTTGCTGTTATTTACAGGAAAAATGTCTCCTCAGAACTAGACCCCTCTTTCTAGCTTCTGCCATTTGATTTCTAAGGCAATTTCTAATGCAAGTGCATTAGTCAAATAAAATTCTGTTTAACACTTTTTGATTGAAAACCATTTTGAGTAATTGTGAATTGTATGCATTATGAATAGCGTTGTAACCAAATTAGTAACATAATTGATAAAAGCAAACATAACTTGATAAAATATAAAACAAATAAAGATATAACATATGATAAAACACAAACTTGAAAATTATGTCTCAGTTGTTGAAGGACATCAATAGTTTGATTCAGAGTCTCATACTTTAAAGAGAATCAATACACATCAAGAAGTGTATAGGAAATAAAATGATTGAAACTTAGAAAAGTAAGGAAATAAAAGATCAAGAAGATGAATGTAAGAGTACTACCGACTGCTGCTCCTCTCTCCAAGATGGCCGCTAATTGCCACCAGCTGTCGGCCATCTCCCTGATAAGGTCTCGACTACTTAAGGCAGCAGTCGAGTTCTACTCTTCGCTGGAGCATTGTGCTTTCCATGTCGTCATGCCTCGGATTCCTTCAGGACCTGGTGTGCCTTGGTTCTGTTCCTCATCCTCGTGCCTGGCCCTCCAACCACTTGCCTGCCGTGCCGCTTCATCTCTCTCTGGAACCATTTGGATTTGCCTCAGCGCTCTACCCAAACATCAAACCTGTAATAGAAAATAAAGCACTATCAAGATGCGAGATTCGACCCTCACTCCAACCCACCTGATCTTCTCCTTGTTTCCCAGGAACTCCAGAGGACCACTTGTAAATATTCAATTGTACATAATAAACACTGTTAAAGATTTTACTTTGTGGAGTCTTGTCTCGTTCCGGGTCTTGTACCAATCTGGGTTCCCTGAAATCATTACAGAATGCTCCAGCCAAACAAGACCCAGAACGAGACCAGGAGCGAGCAAGCTCCATCTACTTCTCAGGGAGAGCGAATTGACAAATTAGAAAGCATGCTTGAACGACTCTTATTGCAACAGCAAACCACTCAGTCTAACATACAAGAACTAGGAGGCATGGTGTTCTCAATCAATCAAAGACGGCACCTGTTGTTCCCCAGGAGTCCGGAGCTACTGCCCTTATCCCCGAGAGCAATCCCACGGTGCAGCAATTGATGGTAAAACCCTTTGAGTCCTTTTCTGGAGACCCTGAGCATTGTGGAGGCTTTCTTCTTCAATGCAAGTTAGCATTTAAGGGAACTCCCCAACTGTACACATCCAGCATTTCTAAGATCAATTACTTTGTCAGCCAACTCAAGGGTGAAGCGCTAAGGTGGGCCAACTCCTTCCTACTATCTCATGATATAGACTCTGTTCCATATGATGTTTTCTTGAGAGAGTTTTGCAGAATATTCGACCGGCCCATGCAACAATCCAACGTCGTAAAGAGACTTCTGGGGTTACGACAGGGTCAACGACCAGTATCGGAACATGCCCTCGAGTTCCGTGTCATTGCTGCTCAAACTGGCTGGAATGAGCTTTCATTACAAGGTACATTTCTGCATTCCTTGTCGGATGACATTAAAGACCAGATCGCTTGCCGCGATGAACCTAGCAGTTTAGATGACCTCATAAACCTCGCTATTTGCCTCGACGAACGATTCCGGGAACATGTACGTGAGAGGAACTACAACTACCAGCGGTTCCCCACTTCCGGGTTCATGACAGCGGCAGGTGAGTACAACGCCTACAAATACACTCCTTTAAACTACAAGGCCCAGAGAGACTTTGTTTCCGGGTTGCCGTCTCCACTGATTGGACCAGCAGCTCACCTGCCTGCATTACCGGAGCCGATGCAGGTGGGGCGTGCTTGCCTATCTCCGGAGGAGAAGCACAGGCGCAGAAATTCAAATTTATGCTTATACTGTGGAAATTCAGGACATTATTTGCGCAATTGCCCGTTTCGGGGAAACAAGAGTGCCCACCAGTAAAGAGAGAGATACTGGTGGGTACTTCCAATTCCTCCTCCACTTGTAGACTGACTTTAAAAACTATAATACAGACTATACAAGAGAATCTCCCTTTTTCAGCACTGGTAGACTCAGGTGCTGAGCAAAATTTGATCAGCATGGATTTGATTAAAAAATGATCCATTCCTACTCAAGAGATCCCCCCCATTATCTATAGCAGGTGTTACTGGTGACACCTTGGGACAAATTAGGTTTAAAACTGTGGGGTTGCATTTAATGATTTCTGGCAACCACCATGAAATAAATTATTTCCTTGTTTTTGAATCTCCCACTACACAATTAATCTTGGGTTACCCCTGGTTAAAAAGACGCAACCTAAACATTAACTGGGAGCTCGGAAGAGTGGAGGGATGGAGTGATTTCTGTCTAAAACATTGTTTACGTTCTGCCATCTATAATCTTCCCAAGGTCGACCTCCCTAGTGAGGAGGTCGACATCACTGGTATTCCCTCTGTTTATCATGACTTGGCCCCCGTATTTAGTAAGCTAAGGGCTCAATCCTTGCCCGCTCACCGTCCTTATGACTGCTCTATTGATCTTCTTCCTGGAGCTCCACTACCCTCGAGTCGTTTGTACAATCTCTCTGGTCCCGAGAGAGAATCTATGAGGGAGTACATCAAAGAATCCCTTGAGTCTGGCATCATAAGCCCCTCTATATCATCAGTAGGGGCAGGATTTTTTTTCGTTAAGAAGAAAGATAACACCCTAAGACCATGCATTGACTACAGAGGTCTAAACAGTATCTAAAAAATAAATATTCTCTTCCACTCATAGACTCTATTCATGAACAATTCCAGTCTGCCACCATCTTTACCAAACTGGACTTGCGCAATGCTTACCACCTGGTGCGTATAAAGGAGGGAGATGAGTGGAAGACTGCTTTCAGGACACCACAGGGCCACTATGAATATTTAGTAATGCTGTTTGGTCTGACGAATGCCCCTGCAGTTTTTCAAGCCCTGGTCAATGACGTCCTAAGAGACTTTATAGGTGACTTTGTGTTCATATACCTGGATGACATCCTCATTTACTCTCATAACAAAGAGGAACACACAAGAAAGGTCAGAACCGTGCTACAAAGACTATACGAAAATCAGTTGTTTGTCAAGAGTGAGAAGTGCGAATTTCATGTTTCTTCAGTATTTTTCCTGGGCTTATCTTTGAAGGTGGTCGGTACAGGACTGACCCAGAGAAGACTAAGGCAGTGGTGGAGTGGCCCATCCCCGAAACCAGGAGACAACTACAGTGTTTCCTGGGATTCGCCAACTTTTACCGACACTTTGTGAAAGATTACAGCTGCATCGCTGCACCCTCTCTCAACCCACTTCTACCAACAGAGTTTTCAGATGGAACCCAGAGGTGGACACAGCTTTTGATAAGCTGAAAAAACTTCTCATCCACTCCCGTTCTCACCCATCCGGACCTCAAATGCCAATTCATCCTGGAGGTAGATGCCTCTGACACTGGTGTAGGTGCAGTATTATCCCAAAGATCTCCTATGGATAATAAGGTCCACCCATGCCCTTTCTTCTATCGACGACTATCCCCTGCCGAGAGTAATTATGATGTCGGCAACCGTGAGCTGTTGGCTATTAAACTGGCTATGGAGGAATGGAGACATTGGTTAGAGGGCACAGAGACTCCTTTTCTTATTTGGACTGACCACAAGAATTTAACTTACCTTCGAGATGCTAAACGGCTGACCCCCAGACAGGCACGATGGTCCTTGTTTTTCAACTGCTTTAATTACACTCTCACTTTCAGACCAGGCTCAAAGAACATCAAGCCAGATGCACTTTCTCACCAGTTCTCTCCCACGGATGCCCCAGATGCAGAGGAGAGAGTGATTCCCCCTGTCTGTATCATTGGTGCTCTAACGTGGACCATCGAAAAGGAGGTTCGGGAGGCTCAGAGGACAGAACCAGACCCAGGCACCGAACCCCCCGGAACCCTCTTTGTTCCAGCCACCATGAAATTGAAGGTACTAGATTGGCTTCACACGAATAAAATCTCTTGTCACCCTGGTACTGCCCGCATGTTATCCCTAGCCCAGCAACACTTCTGGTGGTCTACAATGACTCAGGATGTCAAGGAGTTCGTTGCAGCCTGTCCTACATGCGCCAGGAACAAGACTGGTAACCAACCACCTGCAAGACTCCTCCAACCGCTACCCACTCCAAGTCGCCCCTGGTCACACATTTCGGTGGACTTCATCACAGGTCTACCTCCTTCAGAAGGGAACACCACCATCCTCACCATCATCGACAGATTTTCCAAAGCAGCTCACTTTATTCCACTTCCCAACCTCCCCTCAGCTTTGGAGACTGCCCAACTCCTAGTCCAACATGTGTTCAGGATCCACGGCATTCCCTCTGATGTGGTTTCAGACCGTGGCCCTCAGTTCATCTCTCAAGTCTGGCGGAGCTTCTGCAAGACATTGGGGGCGTCTACCAGCCTAACTTCCGGTACCATCCTCAATCTAACGGTCAAGCAGAGAGATACAAACAGGAGTTAGAAACTACACTCAAGTGTGTAGTAGAGAACAACCCCTCGGCCTAGAGCCAGCATCTCATCTGGGTGGAATATGCACACAGCGCCCACAAATCCTCGGCTACAGGCATGTCACCTTTTGAGGCATCTCTTGGCTATGCACCTCCTTGGTTTCCGAACCAGGACACCGATATTTCGGTCCCGTCCGTCCAGCATCACTTCCGGCGATGTCGACGTATCTGGTGCCAAACGAGGGCTGCTCTGCAACGTACAGCAGCTCCAAACAAAAGATTTGCTGACCCCCATCGCTCATCTGCACCATCTTATCAGGTGGGTCAAAGGGTTTGGCTGTCCACTAAAGACATTACACTGAAGGACACTCCTAGAAAGATGGCTCCTCGCTTTATTGGCCCCTTTCCCATTGCTAAGATTATTAATCCATCTGCAGTCAGACTTTTACTCCCCAGTTCCATGAGGATCCATCCTACATTTCATGTCTCACAGATCAAACCCGTTTCCGAGAGCCCTTTATGCCCTCCAGCCGACCTCCCTCCACCCGCCTGGATCATCGACAGCCACCCAGCCTTCTCTGTCAGGACCATCCTAGACGTACGACGCCGGGGACGTGGATTCCAATATCTGGTATACTGGGAGGGTTATGGACCAGAAGAGAGGTCATGGATACCCCGGTCATTCATCCTGGACCCAAGCCTAATCACCACCGTCTTCCAACCACTTGCCTACCGTGCCGCTTCATCTCTCTCTGGAACCATTTGGATTCGCCTCGGCGCTCTACCCAAACATCAAACCTGTAAGAGAAAATAAAGCACTATCAAGCTGCGAGATTCGACCCTCACTCCAACCCACCTGATCTTCTCCTTGTTTCCCAGTGTAGATGAACAGATGCTCAGATATATTCATCAATTAACACGGATTCCTCATTTTTCTGGACTGAATAAAACGTGCATTGAATTTAAGGAAATGCAAACGTGAGACGTCATTTATCTTTGACCCATCAAAATGAATGTGGTCATTTATTTACAGAATCAAAGTTTAACATCAAACATTTACAGTAATTTGGCAAATTATGAAAATAACAACAAAAGCAATCAATCAGGAAAAATCATACGGCCATGATTTTTCCGTTGCTTCACCACAGACATTTATGAAAACTGTACAATTGTGATCTTAATCCACACGGCGGTGGATGAGCACTTTACACAGACATTTCTAAATATCTGGAAGAATATCTACTTGAGAGAGGAGTTTAAAGATGGGAAGGAAGTTAAAGGGAGTAAAGGATGGTGTTTGAGGGAGAGTGTTGGACAGAACGGCACTCTCCGGGCTTTCTTCAGCTTCTTCCTTACAGTACACTTAGGTGGTGAAATCGACTCTTTTACCTGGAGATGTCTCAGGCGAGATTCCGTTTAACGCACCCTTTCAGCGTCTCCGTAGGATGCTGTGAATCGTCCGGAGTAATGGCGAGGCTCTGTCCGACACAAGCTCACCTCAGTGGAAAATGTTATAATCCCATGAAACTCGGAAGAGCTCTGTGGTCATGTCAGGGTCTTCCCGGCTCCCACAGCAACTGCACAGCACTAGGACATATCAGAACTGTCCGCGCCGCCGAACTTCTCCAACCAACAGAACTCCACAGAACTCACAGAACTGGGCTTCTTTGATTATCAACATTTGTAAAATAGTAATGGTAATAGAACAGAGAGTGTTCTTCCACTTGAATTTTCAAGAAAGAAAGTCTCAGGATGGGTGAACCTGTATTTCTGGATTCAAATCAATGAAATGACAGTTCCTGTCCCACAAGGTTCTTAAGGTCAAGAGTTTTGACCTTAGGCTAGGTTCACTACACCAGGGACTCCAGAGGACCACTTGTAAATATTCAATTGTACATAATAAACACTGTTAAAGATTTTACCTTGTGGAGTCTTTTTTTTTTTATTCATGTTTGTTGATATTTTTGCATAAGGAACAAAGGTGTTTACATATTCCAGGGTGTAAAAGTGTTGAACATAAACAACCTGATTACACCATTGACTTTAGGATGCATGTTTTCAGGAACAAAGAACATATATAGAACACATCCTATAGTAAAACATAGTAAAAGAAAATTAATAGTAAAAAAACACAAACACATGTACACCTCAAAAAAAAAAAGAGGGAAAGAAAGAAAGCTGGGAGCGCAGGCGGGGTTTACATTTCTACATTGCTACATTGAAGCAACAAACTCAATAAATGCTTGCCATTTAGAGTAGAATTTGTTTAAGTTTCCAGATTTTGTATATCTAATTTTCTCCACTTTCAAAAAGGACATGACCTCATGTATTCACATTGTGCTGGATGGAGCTATAGTTGATTTCCAGTTACAGAGAAGGTGGCGCCTAGCGATCACAGAGGTAAAAGCTATCACTTCCAACTTTCTTGCGGAGTATTGACTATATTGCTCCAGGAGACCAAAAATACCAAAGTGAGCTGAAGTGCCAATAGTTCTTGAAAGTACAACAGACATGGTGTAAAAAATAAATTTGCCAGAAATTTGTGAGGGCTGAGCAGGTGAAAAACATATGTGCAAGATTGCAGGGTGAGCTTCCACATTTGTCGCAAACATCTACCATATTTGGGAAGATCTGTGCCTGCCTAGTTTTTGAATAATGACATCTGAATACCACTTTAAACTGTATCAAGGTCAGGCGGGCACTTATTGAAATTTTGTGAATGGCTGTCCGGGCAGCCTCCCACCAATGATCATCAAAAACCAGCCCCAGTTCACGCTCCCAGGCTCTCTTAGTGTTCGTAGTTAGACATCATATGATTGAATTGAGTTATACATCTTTGAAATTAAAGACCTTTGCAGGGGGTTAAATTGTATAAGTTCACCCCATGGCTGCTCAGGTGGCTGATGAGGGAAGTTGGGGAATAAGGATTTTACATAGGCCCTTATCTGGAAGTATCTAAATAAATGGGAGGGTGGGAGGTCGAATTTAGAAGCCAAATCAGTGAAAGAGCAAAACAACCCTTCCCTATAGAAATCCTTGAAACATTTTAGTCCCTTATCCTGCCATAAGGAGAAGGTTGGGTCAGTAAGAGCATGTGTGAACACAGTTTTTTTTTTAAGTGGGGTTAAGACTATGGGGCCTGTAAATTTAAACTGTTTTCTAAATTGAAACCATATTCTCAGAGTATCTACAACTATGAGGTTATTGGTTAGACCAGAGGGATTTACAGAGGTTGGACTTGTAAGTAAAGCTAAAAGTGAGGCTGGGGGACATGAATGTGCTTCTAGTTGACACCAGAGTATATCAACTGAATTAGACCAAAAGGCCATTTTAGTTATGTTAGCTGCCCAGTAATAAAATTGAAAATTGGGTAGGCAAAGGCCACCATAAAACTTACAGTTATGAAGTATTTTTTTGTCTTACTCTGGGCGTCTTGCCGCTCCACAAAAAAATGACAGATAGCTGAATCTAACGATTTAAAAAAAATTTTGGTAAAAATACAGGTAGACATATAAAAAGAAACAGAAATTTTGGCAAGATGTTCATCTTAACAGTACTTATTCTCCCAATCAAAGAGAGTGGGAGGGACCCCCATTTTTGAAAGTCCTTTTTAATGTCCACAAAGAGTGGGAGAAAGTCTTTAGAGTACAGAGACTTAAAAGATCTGGTTATATTGACCCCAAGATATTGAAAACCTAAAGGGCACAGCTTAAAATGTAACGAACCACCTAACGGTTGGACCAAAATCACCACACAAAAAGTTAAAATTAAATTATATTTATTTTCAATGTGAAGTATAGCAGATTGGACCGGTTCTGGTACTGGTTCTGGTTTTGGGTTCTGGTTCCGGATCAGGAATGAGTCTGAGACAGAGATCGGTTAGTGGTCGTGTAGGAGATAATGGAAAGCAAAAGTCAGAATGAGGAAGACCACTAACCATCTCAGATGAGCTTGGGGGTTCTGGAGACTGACAAGGTCCAAACTGATCCGGATTGCTGCAGGAGAGGCTGAGTCCAGTGAGGGGCTGCAGCTGGCCGCAGCGACAGGTGGGTGGTGAGTCCGTTGAGCGAAGAGACATGGTCACACAAGCCAGGGTCCAAAACTGGAGAGCAGAAGACAGGAGGTACCGAAGGAGAAGACGAGGAGGCGTTGTAATGCAGGCGAAGGTCAGAACCGAAAGCAGAAGACGTAATAATCCAAAGGGTCGAGCGAGAGACGATGTCCAGGTGAGTCGTGGGTCCAGGAGCCGGGAGGTCAAGCCAAGAGGTGAGGACAGGAACGAGGAGCAGGACAGGAACAAGGAGACAGGTAAACTATGACAAGGGAACATGAAAGGCTATGGGGGAACAAGGCAGGATCAAGGTATTTACTTGCAGAGAACTGTTTTAAACTACCGGGCACCGAAGAGGAAAAAGAGTGCAGCTTTTAAAGGGTGAGAGAGACAGGTGCAGCCAGTTGAGTTCAATCAGCTGCTGCTGGCTGCAGTGAATACAAAACTAAACAACCGTGACATCACCCTCAACCAGCATGCAAAGAAGACAAACTAAAACTCACGTACATAAAACATTACCAGAGCGGACAGAATAAACGAAACTCACAGTAAAGATCTATAGCAAACTTTAAAGAGTGATCAGGGTGACAGAAAATCTAATCTATGGAACGTGATTCGTGACAGATCCCCCCTCAAGGAATGCCTCTCGGCATTCCACCAGGTTGCTCGGGATGCAGGCAATGAAAGTCCCGGATGAGACTGCGGTCCAGGATTTGACGGGAGGGAACCCAGGACCGCTCCTCCAGTCCGTATCCCTCCCGATCAACGAGGTACTGGAGCCCCCGACCCCTTCGTCTAGAACGGAGGAGTCGGCGAACAGTGTAGGCGGGAGAGCCGTCAATCAGACGGGCGGGTGGGGGGGAACAAACAAGGGAGTGGTACTGGGAGGAAATTACTAGCTTGACACAAGAGACATGGAATGTGGGGTGAACACGAAAGGACTTAGGCAATGACAGGCGAACAGAAACAGGGTTAATAACTTTGGAGATGGGAAAGGGTCCGATGAAGCGGGGGGTGAGTTTGTGGGACGTGACCTTAAGAGGGAGGTCCTTAGTGGACAACCACACTCTCTGTCCCACAGTATAGTCTGGTTGGGGAGTTCTGTGGCGGTCAGCCTTCCTAGTGTAGGCTGCCCTGGATTTTAAAAGAGCCTGTTTAACCCTCCTTCAGACTCTCTGACAGCGAAGGGCAGCCATGTGGGCTAAGGGAACTGAAGCTTCACGTTCCTGCACTGATATAATAGGGGGTTGAAAACCAAAAACAACATAAAAAGGGGACAAACCAGTGGCTGAGGAGGGGACAGAATTAAGGGCATGTTCGACCCAGGGCAGTGATGAGCTCCATTTCTCAGGGTCCTTTTGGCATAATAGCCTCAGTTTGCCCTCCACCTCTTGATTAGCCCTCTCCGTCTGGCCATCAGACTCGGGGTGGAAGCCAGAGGAGAGACTAATGGAAATACCCAGAAGGCCACAAAACTCCTTCCAGAATTGGGAGACAAACTGAGACCCCCTATCGGAGACAATGTCCAATGGCAGTCCATGGAGCCTAAAAACCTCCCGAGCCATAATGTGGGCTAGGTCCTTTGAGGAGGGTAGCTTCTGCAGAGGAACTAGGTGAACCATTTTAGAAAAACGGTCTATGATAGTTAAAATGACCGTGAAATTATTGGAAGGTGGGAGACCGGTTATAAAGTCCATACCTATGTGCGACCAGGGACGTGATGGACAAGAGAGAGGATGAAGTAACCCTGAACGGGGGCATCTGGAGGTCTTGGACTGGGAACATGCTGGTCATGATCGCACATAGGCACGGACGTCTCTGGACATGGTCTCCCACCAAAATTGAGCTCTGACAAGGGATAAAGTTTTCGTGAAACCTGGGTGACAAAATAACAAAGAGTTGTGACATAAATCTAAAACCTTCTTGACCATATTAGTGGGTACATACAAACGGTTCTGTGGACAGTTGGTAGGAGGAGGACGTGATCGGCTGGAGCTCCTCAGCTCCTGCTCTAACTGAGTGAAGGCCAGGCAAGCACTCTCAGGGAGGATAAAACTCTCTTCCTGAGCAGAGGGGGAATTATCCTCCTCCAAAACACGTGACAAGGCATCAGGTTTAACATTTTTCTCACCAGGTCGGTATGAGAGGGTGAAGTTAAAACGAGAAAAAAACAGTGCCCACCTGGCCTGGCGAGGATTAAGGCAGCGAGCAGACCTGAGGTACTCCAGGTTCTTGTGATCAGTCCACACCTGGAACGGGAACCTGGAGCCCTTCAGCCAATGATGCCACTCCTCCAGGGCGAGTTTAACGGCAAAAAGCTCCCGATCTCCCACATCATAGTTGCGCTCGGCCGAGGAGAGACTCCGGGGAAAAAAAAGCACAAGGATGAAGACGTCCCTCCTGGGCGCGCTGACTCAGAACGGCCCCCACCCCAGTACTGCAGGCATCAACCTCAACCATAAAAGGATCATCAGGGTTGGGGGCCTGGAGAATGGGAGCAGAAACAAACAAAGATTTGAGATCATTAAAAGCGGTGTCTGCTGCGGTGGACCAGTGAAAATGAGTCTTGGTGGATGTGAGTTTGTGAAGAGGCTTAGCCTTCTGGCTATAGCCTTTAATGAAATGCCTGTAAAAATTGGCAAATCCCAAGAACCCTTGAAGCTATTTGCAGTCCTTAGGGGTGGGCCAATCCACCACAGCTGAGACCTTGTTAGCATCCATCTCCATTTTGATGGGAGAAACAATAAAACCGAGAAACGACGTAGTTTACACATGAAAATCACATTTCTCGGCCTTGACAAACAGGCCGTTTTGAAGGAGCCTGGTGAGTACAGATCTCACTTGCTTGCGGTGAGAATCCATGTCTTTAGAAAAAATCAGAATGTCGTCAAGGTAAACAAATACAAATTTGTTTATCATGTCTCTCAATACATCGTTGACTAAGGTTTGAAAAACAGCTGGTGCATTGGTCAAACCAAAGGGCATGACCAAGTACTCGTAGTGACCAGAAGGAGTGTTAAAGGCTGTTTTCCACTCATCACCCTCACGGATATGGACCAAGTGATAAGCATTGCGAAGGTCTAATTTAGTAAATATGTTGGCTCCTTGCAGAGAGTCAAAAGCAGAAGTCATGAGTGGTAGAGGGTACTTATTTTTGACCATGATTTTATTTAGGCCCCTAAAATCGATGCAGGGACAAAGAGAACCATCTTTCTTCTTAACAAAGAAAAAACCCGCACCGGCAGGTGAGGCAGATGGTCGGATGATGCCAGACCGTAACGAGTCCTGGATGTACTCCCTCATGGACTGCTGTTCAGGAACAGAGAGAGAGTACAAAGCTCCTCTTGGAGGAGTGGAGCCTGGAAGCAGATCTATTGCACAATCATATGGGCGGTGTGGAGGCAGTGAAGTCGCCCTAGTCTTATTGAACACCTCCTTTAAATCATGGTACTCCTTAGGAACTTTTGAAATGTCTGCGTAATAACTCTCATTGTAGGCGACGGCTTCGACAGGTACCACAGCATCAAACAGACATGTGTTCAAACACTCTTCTGACCCCCCCAAAATCTCCTTCCTCCTCCAGTCAAGATGTGGGTTGTGTTTAACTAACCAAGTGGCTCCTAACACAATAGGAGCCTGGGGGGGAATTTACAGTATAAGCAAAAAGGTAATGTTCTCTTTATGGTTACCACCAAGACACAAAACCACAGGTTCGGTTACCAACGAGGAGGAGTTCAGAGGATGGCCATCGAGAGCCACCACAGAGAGTTCATGAGATGATTTACCGAGTTTTATTCCAGTAGATTTAGCAAAATCATAGTCAATAAATTCAGTGTCAGCCCCAGAGTCAATAAGCACCTTAACTGTGGACCGGAACTTCTCCGGTGTGATGAGGTGAGCTGATACAACAAATGGTGAGGAGAGTTCTTTGGGATGGGCTCAACTCAGTAGACATCTCCTCGCATCTACTGAGCGCCCCCTTCTACCGAAACATGGACCTGCCTCCCCACAGTAGAAGCAGAGACGTCCGTTTCGTCTCCTCTCGCATTCTGTCTGCGTGAGTTGGCTCCTACCCAACTGCATGGGTTCCTCTGCAGGCTGGGGAGAAGAAATAGGAGTAGAGTCAGCAGGTCAAGATAAGAACCACAACTCACCAGCATTTTTGGAAACTGGGGGAGTCTTTGGTCCTCGTTCACGTGTCTGTTCGGCCAGTCTTAAGTCCACCCTGGTGGTCAAGTCTTCAAGGTCCTTTAAAGAGTCAGGATAATGTTCCAGTGGCTGCCAGACGCTATGGAGTGAAAATCGATGATGTAATCAGTTACTCTCCTGTTACCTTGTTTTATGAAAAATGATCGTCTGGCAGCCTCTTGCTCTGGAAGGACCGGATCGAAGACCCTGCAGAGTTCCTTTGTAAAAGCCTGGAAAGAGTAGATATTAGGAGAGTCTCTTTGCCAATCAGCAGTTCCCTATTTCTTAGCTTTGCCGGAAAGTAGTGAGATTATATGTGCCACTTTTGCCTTATCAGAGGGAAACGATGAAGGTTGCAATTCAAAGTGGATTTCGCATTGGGTAATGAAAGGATGACATTGGTCCGGTTCCCCTGTGAACAGTTCAGGCGGAGTCAGTCTGGGTTCTCTGACAGGTTCTGAGTGAGGTCTGGTCACCACAGAATCCTGAGGGGACATCTGAGGGTTTAACACTAGAAGTCCCAGGAATTTCGACCTCCCCCCAGAAGTCCTGAAAAAGGGTCAAAAGACCCTTAGCACTAGAGTGACTAGATTTTCAAGATCCTGAGGACAAACCCCCTCCTTCTCCTCAACAATTTGCGGGCCATTAACTGCCATTTGTTTTAAATATGCACACAAGTAACTCAGACACACCCACCTCACCAGACTGCATTCCAATGTCCAATCCAGGGAGCGGGGGATTTAGAAGCCAGGTTCACTTGCGCAAAAAAGCGCAGCCTTAGTCAAAGTAGTGCTCCAAACCGGACAACTCTGATGGCTCCAATTAGCATCCTTTCATTTGTAAATGTGGCCATTGCCTTAGGAATCAGTAGGGGAGAGATAAGCTGAACTCACACAAATGTCCGTCTAATACTCCAAACAGATGCGAAATCAACTGGTTATATTTTGAACTTATATCTCTTGGTGGCACGTTGGTGCACATTTTGAACAAATTGAAGTCGATTTACCGTTTATTTTTCAATTGGTTTGGCTCATTTCTTGAAACCGAGATGACATTCTCAAAACACCATGTGAAACACAACTCAAGAGACTTTGCATTTTGAGGTTACTGACAATTTGTATGAAACACATATTTTGTTTTGAAGCACACATGAAGTGTTTTGGGAGAGATGCATTATCCAGGTCATTTGGCCAAATGAACAAAACAAAACAAAAGTTTGCAAAACATACAATCTGTTTCAAGATATATGCAAAAGTTTTTCTTTTTGAAAAATTAGAAGTCGCTCTTTTTTTATTTTTTTTAGAACAATTTTAAAGTTGAAACATTGTGAAGTGTTTCAATGAACTTATCATCATCGCTCAAATTTTTTTTTTTTTTTTTTTTTTTTTTTTTTTTTTTTTTTTTTAAAGAAAGAGAAGAAAGAAGAATAAATAAATAATAAAAAAGAAGAAGATAAGACGAGAGACCACCATGACAAAACAACATGCACAGCACAATGCCACTCACAATATCACCATGAAACATTCGACATCGCACAATGAATCAGCTAGCTTCCGCCACTACCCAACCTAGCGTGCATCTGTCAAAGCACCTGAATCCAAACACCCGCGCAAGCACGCCCACCACCACCAGATTTCTCCAAAAGAATGCCCAATAGTGGACGCGGGGGCCCACAGACCCGCCCCCCCAGGACACAATGGCAACATAGGGAGGACCGGAGCCACAGACACACAGCGGCCCACAGGCCCGGAGCCCCAAGAGTCTCCCAACAGGGAGAACCGCACCCCCCCAGAGAGGAGCAGAGGAAAGAACCGGGTGACCCCAGCCACCACAATGCAGAGCCTCCAGGAAGCTGCAACGACGAGCCCACAGGCCCGGCCAGCGACCCATGCCCCCCCCAAGTAGATCCGGCCATGGACACCGAGCCCCAAGCCCCGAGGCCATACCACCCCCTAGCAGAGCCCCGACAGAGCCAGGGCACCCAGGCCCTGCCAGGCAGCAACCAGGGCGGACCGACGTGCACCCCACCACCCAGCCCAGACACCGAGAGCCACCAATGCACCGGCGGCAAGGGAGTCCCCCGCCAAAGGGGGGCACGACCGGGGGGAGTGGACCCCACACCAAACGTGGGGCCCAAATTGATCCAAGAGAGGGGGGACCACCAAAAACCCAACCCGAGCAACCAACAGGCACACACAGATAGCCCGACAGAATCTCTGTCGGGCCGACCGCATGCACCATCTACCTGACAGCGACCACAGGCCGGCCCCAGCCCAAGGGGCAGAGCAGCAGGGAGCCGCAGCCGAGGAGGGCCGGCTCTCACATCAAGAGCCCCGCACCATAGGCCCGGAGACGCCCCAGCACGCCACCCATGCACCCCCCCACACACAGAGCACCCCCACCGCAAATGCCACACAGGAAGACCAGCCAGTGCCCGGATGAGGCGAAGCCACGCCCCCAACCGCCGCCCTACACCACCAATGACCACACGTACACTACCATAGCCGACCCCCCGCCAAAAGCCGGCAGCCACCCCGGTCAGAGTGCCGGCCATCGCAACCAGGAACCTAGATTAAAAGAATCGGAACAGCCCAGGAGGAACCGAAGCACCGGCCCCAACACTGACCGCCCCCAAGGCCCAAAGCCCACCCACAGCCCAGACCCCAACAATGCGCCCCCCCCCCCCCTCCATCCCCGACCCCTAGTGTCACACGGAGAAAGGAGGTGTTTGTGAAAGGGGAAAAAAAAAATAAATAAATAAATAAATAAATAAATAAATCTATATATGCATAAATAAATTATGAACAGACCCACTTCCTCCTCCTCCCACTCGAATATGGTGTTGATGCATGTTGTTATACAGTGCGTTTAAAATGGGGGGATGAGGTGGCGACCGGCACAGACCCACCTCTTGCCCAGAGAGCAGGCGGCGCCCGTTCACCCCTCATCTCCGCACAGAACCCTAAATGTCTACATGCTACATATGAGAGTGGGCACAGGTCCGGGGAGGTGGAAATGGTAGTACATCCCACCACCTAAGTGCGATCATGTGCCCACTCCAGATCCTATATATGCATGTGTCGTGAGAGTGTTATAAGTGAGTGTCTAGGTTGTATATTAAAATTAGGGCCCAGGACCCCACCAGCCACGGAGATGGATGATTCTCCCCGTAGCTCAGTAGTGCACCTGAACCCCAAAACCCTGTTTGAGTGGTGGTGTGGTGGAGTGGGCGGAGGAGGACGTTGGGATGGGGAGGTGAACTGAGGTGGCAATGCCCCCCCAGGGGACCAGCTCCCCCACTGACCCCAATAGGCACCCCCACTCTCCAAGATCCACCAGGGGACAGAGGCTCTAACAGAGATACCTAGGAGGAGGTGGCAGCCGCACCACCAGGGATCAAGGCCACAGACCGGCACATAGTCCCCGAGGACCAACCAGAACCAGGGCCAGCAACCCAGACCCATCCCGAAACCGTCCAGACGCCCCAACCCGATTCCCAGCCCAACACCCAGCCCCCCAACCAGAGAGGCCACCAAACCCCAACCGGGACAATCAGCCAGGAGTGCCCAAACAGTCAGAGATAGAGCACTACAGCGACCAAGAGCGCCCCCCCACCCCAAAAAAGCAAAAGACCAGTCCACCCATAACAACACCCACAGCGAGAGCGCCCCATGCAAGTGAGGGCACACACCCAGCGAGCCCAGACTCCCCCGGCCCCACAGCACACAGCCCCCCACACGAGAGCCCCCAATATACCCCACCCCAGTCACAGCCCCCCACAGCCCAGCCCCCCAGCCAAGCACCACGCCGCGGCCACCGCCAGGCAAGAAGACGCCCAGGTTGAGCCCGCCGGTCCCCTCCCTCAGACCCCCCCCCCCCCCC